>NW_012117210.1:1183773-1185562 GCF_000951035.1 Colobus angolensis palliatus
TTGTAGGGACATGGATGCAGCTGGAAACCATCATTCTCAGCAAACTATTGCAAGGACAAAAAACCAAACACCGCATGTTCTCACTCATAGGTGGGAATTGAACAATGAGAACACTTGGACACAGGAAGGAGAACATCACACACCAGGGCCTGTTGTGGGTAGGGGGAAGGGGGAGGGATAGCATTAGGAGACATACCTAATATAAATGACGAGTTAATGGGTACAGCACACCAACATGGCACATGTATACATATGTAACAAACCTGCATGTTGTGCACATGTACCCCAGAACTTAAAGTATAATAATAATGAAAAAAGATCTTCCTTGTACTTCTAAGCAGTGTCTGATATCAGCAGCAGCATAACTCACAAAACTTCATGGCTTGTGGGTGGATTTGTCTTTTGTTTCAAGTATATAGATTGAGAGATAGGAAGTATTCCCCTTGAGTTTGGATGATGTTAGTCATGAGAGTGGAGGTTTAGGATTATGTGAGCTGTACCAACACTAAGTACTACATCCCAAGTGACACAAGTGCCTGTGTCTTTTTTAATGAATTTGAGTATTTACAATATGAGATATCCTTTAAAGCATGAGCCCCAGGGCAGAAGCCCCTTTTGTCCAGGTCTAAGGATGATACTGGTTATTCAAAACACTATTAAGCACTTGTAAATGGCAGCAGCCTAGCTTTGTCCTTGACTCCAGTGAGAATGCTTTTAGTTAGAAGGAAGCAATAATTTACAGAGGGTTTGGCCAGGTCCGGTGGCTCACGCCTTTAATCCCAGCGCTTTGGGAGGCCGAGGCAGGCAGATCACCTGAGATCAGGAGTTTGAGACCACACTTTCCAACACGGTAAAACTCCATCTCTACTAAAACTACAAAAAAAAAAAAAAAAAAAATTTAACTGGGCATGGTGGTGGGCATCTGTAATCCCAACTACTTGGGAGGCTGAGGCAGAAGAATCGCTCGAACCTGAGAGGTGGAGGTTGCAGTGAGCCGAGATCACGCCACCATACTCCAGCCTAGGCAACAGAGTGAGGCTCTGTCTCAAAAAAAAAAAAGCATTATTGAGGGTTTATCATGTATCAAGTGCTAAGCGTTTTGCTTACATAATCTCATTCATTCAATACAGCAACCCCCAAAAGTAGGAACTATTATTATTAGGTTTTGATTTATTATGTAACTTGCTCAAAGTCACATGCCTATGTATTCCTGAGCTGGGATTTTTATTTTTTTTTAATAAAAATAGAGACAGGGTCTCACCATGTTGCCCAGGCTTGTCTTGAACTCCTGGGCTCAGAGGATCCTCCCACCTGGGCCTCCCAAAGTGCTGGGATTACAGGTGTGAGCCACCTCACACACACATAAACTGAGATTTTAAACCCAGGTTGGTCTGAAACCAAAAGCCCATTTTATTAACTACCACATTTTTACTAACTTAGTTTTTCTCATTTATCGTAATGTTGGTTATTGGTTTGAGATGGACATGCTTTATCTTTACTTGGCTCTAGAGGCAAAATAGAATATCAGATTTTTTTAATCACTTCTCAGCCTTTTGGTTAAGATCAAGTGTAGAATACTGGATTTTTTTTTTTTTTGAGATGGAGTCTTGCTCTGTTGCCCAGGCTGGAATGCAGTGGCACAATCTCAGTGCACTGCAAGCTCCACCTCCCTGGTTCAACCAATTCTCCTGCCTCAGCCTCCCAAATAGCTGGGATTACAGGCACCTGCCACCATGCCTGGCTAATTTTTGTATTTTTAGTAGAGATGGGGTTTCACCATGTTGGCCAG
>NW_012117210.1:1186167-1200846 GCF_000951035.1 Colobus angolensis palliatus
GCAATGGCATAATCTCAGCTCACCGCAACCTCCGCCTCCAGGTTCAAGCGATTCTCCTGCCTCAGCCTTCCTGAGTAGCTGGGATTACAGGCTGGGATTAATCACTATGCCCAGCTAATTTTGTATTTTTAGTAGAGATGGAGTTTCTCCATGTTTGTCAGGCTGGTCTCAAACTCCCGACCTCAGGTGATCCGCCCGCCTTGGCCTCCCAAAGTGTTGCAATTACAGGCGTGAGCCATCGTGCCCAGTCTTCCCCATTTGTTATGAAATAGGTTTCCTATGACTTATACCAGGTAGATGGTCTGCATAGCCTGTTACCTTCTCACAGGTGGTCCCTATTGAAAGACCACGTGATCTATAGCAGAATAACATACCCACATCTCCCACAGGGTCACTTCATGACTTGCTTTGCAGGATGAAAGGGGATGCCTTAAGTTTTTTTTTTTCCTTTTTGAGGTGGAGTCTCTCTCTGTTGCCCAGGCTGGAGTGCAGTGGTGCCATCTTGGCTCACTGCAACCTCTGCCTCCCGTGTTCAAGCAATTTTCCTGCCTCAGCCTCCCAAGTAGCTGGGTTTACAGGTGCACGCCACCATGCCTGTTTAGTTTTTGTATTTTTAGTTGAGACAGGGTTTCACCATGTTGGCCAGGGTAGTTTTGAACTCCTGATCTCAGGTGATCCACCTGCCTCGGCCTCCCAAAGTGTTGGGATTACAGGTGTGAGCCACCGTGCCTGGCTGGGATGCCTTAATTTTATCACTAGCTATCATCTAGGGAGTAATCACTCTGTGCTAGGCATTGTACAATTACAGTCCATTACATACACCAGTACATTCAATCCTTCATGATAGCCCATGAAACAAAGCCCAGTGGGTTCTATTAGTATGCCAATTTGTATAGATGGGAAAATTGGGGCTCAGGGTGGTTTGACCATTTGCCCAAGGTCATCTTCTCATAAGTAGCAGAGCTAGAAATGAAATCTGCACAACAGCAGAGCCTATTTTTTTTAAAATTACACTTTAAATTCTAGAGTACGTGTGCACAATGTGGAGGTTTGTTACATAGGTATGCATGTGCCATGTTGGTTTGCTGCACCCATTAACTCGTCATTTACATTAGGTATTTCTCCTAATGCTATCCCTCCCCCTGCCCCCCACCCCACGACAGGCCCCGGTGTGTGATGTTCCCTGCCCTTTGTCCAAGTGATCTCATTGTTCAATTCCCACCTATGAGTCAGAACATGCGGTGTTTGGTTTTCTGTCCTTGTGATAATTTGCTGAAAATGATGGTTTCCAGCTGCATCCATGTCCCTGCAAAGGACATGAACTCATCCTTTTTTATGGAGCAGAGCCTATTTTCTTGACCACTATAGGTTCTTAACCTTTACTGGCATTAGCATCACCTGGAAATTTGTTTTTAATGCATATATCTGAGGCCTGCCCACAAAGATTTGTGTTTAATTGGTCTAAGGTAGGGTCCCTGGTACAGGTATTTGAAAAAGCTTCCCGGCCGGGCGTGGTGGCTCACATCTGTAATCCCTGTACTTTGGGAGGCTGAGGCGGGTGGATCGCCTGAGGTCAGGAGTTTGAGACCAACCTGGCCAACATGATGAAACCCCATGTCTTCTAAAAATACAAAAAATAGCCCAGCGTGGTGGCAGGTTCCTATAATCCCAGCTACATGGGAGGCCTGAGGTAGGAGAATCACTTGAACCCAGAAGGCAGAGGTTGCAGTGAGCTGAGATTGCGCCACTGCACTCTATACTGGGCAACAAGAACGAAACTCCATCTCAAAAAAAAAGAAAAAAAAAAAAAGCTTCCCAATGACCTGATGTGCAGTCATCCTAATGAACACTGATCTTTGCTTCGTTGCCTAAAAAGTCAGTGACCTTAGCTGTACCTCAGGGAAATACAAGGCATAAGGTGGAAAAATTGAAATAAAAAGAGAAACAAGGTTATGGTAGTGTATTATCATCAACATGTGCCTCTCTCTGTCTACTGTAGGCAATATATGTTCTTTATAAGGTAGGTGTGAACAGCAGCTCTCAGGAGAGCTTGCACGGTAATGGCTCTTTCCTCAGCTTCACAAGATAGTGCTAATCGAGACCCTCCACAGGATCAGGCTGAATGTGTCAGATATATCAAAAACCTCAACTGACAGGTAGCTATACTTGGCAAATACTGCTCTTCGATTTTAACTCTTTGAGTTTCTTCCAAAAGAGAACTAAGATCACATTGTACATGCATCAGCTTTTGGTAGCAGTCAAGACTAAGAAACTGAGCTGAACCCGGGATATGCCCAGCTTTTTGCAGAAATACTGTGTTCTGTGAGCACAGCCTTTGTACTGTGTTCTCCTCCAGAGTGGAATCTCTTGCCTATTGTCTGGTCTTCCTGGAGAGATAGAGACAGACCTGAACATCCCCCAGGATCCCTGAACATGGAGCCCTAAGAAAAGCGCAAGCTCCCTATTGTGCACAAGTTCCTTCTTAGCTTCATTACAGTGGTAGGCTCTTCTGTCCGTGATGGGAGGCACTGGAGTACAAAGCAGAGGTCCTCTGAGTGTACTCTCCAGTCCAGCAATATCAGCATCACTTGGGAATTTTTTAGAAATGCATATTCTCAGGTCTACTGAATCAGGAAACTCTGGAGATGGGACCCAGCATTCTGTGTTTTAACAAGCCCTCCAGAGAATTCTGATGCACGCTAATGCTTGAGAATCACTGGTTAAAAGTTGAAAGATAAAAAGTGGAGACACGGGGCTGGGCATGGTGGCTCACGACTGTAATCCCAGCATTTTGGGAGGCCAAGGTGGGCGGATCACAAGGTCAAGTATTCGAGACTAGCTTGGCTAACATGATGAAACCCCATCTCTACCAAGAATACAAAAATTAGCCAGGCGTGGTGGTGTGTGCCTGTAATCCCAGCTACTCAGGAGGCTGAGGCAGGAGAATCACTTGAGCCTGGGAGGCGGAGGTTGCAGTGAGCTGAGATTGTACCACTGCACTCCAGCCTGGGCGACAGAGCAATACTCTGTCTTGAAGAAAAAAAAAAAAAAAAGAAGAAGAAGAAGGAGTGGAGATACGGGCATCAGATAGCTGAATTCAAGTTTTGGTTCCGCCACTTACTGTGTGGCCTTGAACAAGTTAGTTATCCCTCTCTAAGTCTCAGCTACCTCCTCTGTAAAATACAGGTAAAACTTTTCTCACGTGTAAAATAAGGACCCACATGAGATAATGCACGTTTTGCACTTAGCACGGTGTGAGGCACAGAGTAAGGATTCAATACATATTGAATATTCGTTATTATTACAAGTGTAGTTCTGGATAATCATTTTCATTTCCAACATAATTGTTTTTCTTTGGCAAAAGTCCTAACTATAAGTTCAGAAACCAGCCAGAGGCGGTGGCTCACGCCTGTAATCTAGCACTTTAGGAGGTCGAGAGGGGTGGGTCACTTGAGGTCAGGGGTTCAAGACCAGCCGGGCCAACATGGCAAAACCCTGGCTCTTCTAAAAACAGAAAAATTAGCTGGGCATGCTAGCATATGACTGTAATCTCAGCCACTCGGGAGGCTGAGGCAGGAGAATCGCTTGAACTCAGGAGTTGGAGGTTGCAGTGAGCTGAGATCACACCACTGCACTCCAGCATGGCAACACAATGAGACTCTGTATCAAAGAAAAAAAAAAGTTCAGAAACCAAATAACACATCTTAATAATGCAATGGGGATGGGGCAGAAAGTATTTCACCTACCAGTTTCCTTCTTTCTTTCTTTCCTCTTTTTTTATTTTTTCCAGATGGAGTTTCTCTCTTGTTGCCCAGGCTGGAATGCAATGGCACAGTCTTGGCTCACCGCAACCACCACCTCCCGGGTTCAAGCAATTCTCCTGCCTCTGCCTCCTGAATAGCTGGGATTATAGGCATGCGCCACCATGCCCAGGTAATTTTATATTTTTAGTAGAGACGGGATTTCTCCATGTTGGTCAGGCTGATCTAGAACTCCCGACCTCAGGTGATCCGTCCACCTCGGCCTCCCAAAGTGTTGGGATTACAAGCGTGAGCCATTGAGCTCGGCCTCATCTACCAGTTTCTTTACAGAATCATGGAACATAAAAGTGAGGATAATAGCAAAGATATAGAGTAAACCTAAATACCCATCAACGATAGACTGATCAAGAAAATGTGGTACATATACACCATGATATTCTATGCAGCCATAAAAAAGAACAAGATCATGTCCTAAGCGAATTAATGCAGGAAACCAAATACCACGTGTTCTTACTTACAAGTGGGAGCTAAACATTGAGTACACATGGACACAAAGAGGGGAACAATAAACACCAGGGTCTGGTGGTGGAGGGTGAAGGGTGGGAGGAGGATTGAAAAACTACCTATTGGGGCTGGGCGCGATGGCTCATGCCTGTAATCCCAGCACTCTGGGAGGCTGAGACAGGCAGATCACTTGAGGTCAGGAGTTCGAGACCAGCCTGGCCAACATAGTAAAACCCCATCTCCACCAAAAATAGAAAAATTATCCGGGCATGGTAGCTTGTGCCTGTAGTCCCAGCTACTCAGGAGGCTGAGGCAGGAGAATCTCTTGAACTTGGGAGGCAGAGGCTGTAGTGAGCTGAGATTGTGCGATTGCACTCCAGTTTGGGCGACAGAGGGAGATCCTATTTTAAAAAAGGAAAAAGAGGGCCGAGTGCGGTGGCTCAAGCTTGTAATCCCAGCACTTTGGGAGGCTGAGACGGGCGGATCACGAGGTCAGGAGATCGAGACCATCCTGGCTAACACGGTGAAACCCTGTCTCTACTAAAAAATACAAAAAACTAGCTACTAGCTAGGCAAGGTGGCAAGCGTCTGTAGTCCCAGCTACTCAGGAGGCTGAGGCAGGAGAATGGCGTAAACCCAGGAGGTTGCAGTGAGCTGAGATCCGGCCACTGCACTCCAGCCTGGGCAACAGAGCGAGACTCCATCTCAAAAAAAACAAAAAAAAAAAAGAAAGAAAAGAAAAGAAAAAAGGAAAACTACCTATCAGGTACTATGCTTACTACCTGGGTGATGAAATAATCTGTACGCCAAACCCCTGAGACATGCAATTTATCTATATAACAAACCTGCACATGTACCCCTGAACCTAAAATAAATGTTAAAAAAAAAAAAATGTAAAAAGGCCGGGTGAAGTGGTTCATGCCTGTAATCCCAGTACTTTGGGAGGCCGAGCTGGGAGAACCGCTCAAGCCCTGGAGTTTGAGACCAGTCTGGGCATATGGCAAGTTTGGTGTCTCTACCAAAAATTTTTTAAAAATTAGCTGGGGCCGGGTGCAGTGGCTCACACCTGTAATCCCAGCACTTTGTGGGGCCGAGGTGGGTGGATCACCTGAGATCAGGAGTTCAAGACCAGCCTGGCCAACATGGTGAAACCCCGTCTCTACTAAAAATACAAAAATTAGCCAGGCATGGTGGTGCATGCCTATAAACCCAGCTACTCGGGAGGCTGAGCCAGGGAGAATTGCTTGATCCTTGGAGGTGGAGGTTGCAGTGAGCCGAGATCATGCCACTGTACTCCAGTCTAGGTGACAGAGAGAGATTCCGTTTCAAAAAAAAAAAAAAAAAAAATTAGCTGGGTGTGGTGGTGTGTGCCTATGGTCCCAGCTACTTGGGAGGCTGAGGTGAGAGGACCACTTGAGTTCATGAGGTCGAGGCTACAATGAACTGTGATCACACCACTGCACTCCAGCCTGGGTGACAGAAGGAGATCCTGTTTCAAAAAAAAGAAAGTAAGTATACTTCTCCACTCCCACTGCTTCGCTTGACTTGTCTAAGGAGGGAGAAAACAAGGAAGAAAAGTAGAAAGTAGTGTCTTTATTAAGAGTTTACTGATGATGATTTGGAGAGGATGGAAATTATAGCCTCTGGGTAGTTGTAGAATTTGTGTCCTTGGTATTGAGTCCCAGGCATGAAGCCCAGGTTCATGTACTGATGACATTCCAGCGTGGAGCAGGACCCAGGATAGAAGTTCCTATGCTATTTCCCTACATCTAGCTTTGAGGAATAAGCCACCAGTACTGGAATGTTATTAACATTGAATTGCAAATTTCAACACTATAAAAATCAAAGGGTTGGGACTGTAAAAAGTGAGAAAATGAACATCAGCACCAGCCATTTAAATGTAAGGTAGTAAATATCTGTGTTACCCTAGAAACCAGAAGTATAAAGGTAGCTAGGTAGTTTGGTGACAGTTTCCAGGGTAATTCCTGCCACATACAACATAAGAGCTTTCCTGTTATATTAACTTTTTCTCTGCATGCCCACTGGACCTTCACTCAATTCCACTATTTCCTCCCTCTCCCAAAAGACTCCCTCTCTGATTTCCCTGTTTTTGTTAGTGGCAGTGCCATTCTCCTAAATACTGTTGTCAGAAACCCTAGATGTTTATGAACTGAAGGGACCCCAAAGTAATGTGTATCTCCAAACTTAAGAGACACAGTTTAGAGAAAAATCAGACACATAATTTGGGAAATGATAAAGTCTTCAACTGAAAAAATTAAAAAGGAGAAAAAGGCTCACAGTGGATGAAACTAGCCAGTTGTGACTCTTCCCAGAAGCGACTTCTGGTAAATACAATTTGTAGATATATGCAAATAAGATTAAGATGCTTCCCAATATCTCACCTGGGAGCTACCAACCTAGAATGTAATTCATGTAAGACAGCTGTTACCTTGGAAACTGTGACATGTAATGAGAACAGGAGGCAGGTAATATTGTAATGACAGAAGATTCGGATAACTAATTACAGATGGTGAAATAAAGAACATTGGAGAGTAAGTGTTTATGCACTACTATTCAAGTGACAGGAACACTGGTCTGGTACACATGTTATAAATAACCCAGTCAAAGACCTCCGTTAAAACCATTTGGCCGGCCAGGCACTGTGGCTCATGTCTATAATCCCAGCACTTTGGGAGGCGGAGATGGGTGGATTACATGAGGTCAGGAGTTAGAGGCCAGCTTGGCCAACATGGCAAAACCCCATCTCTACTAAAAATACAAAAATTAGCCAGGCATGGTGGCACATGTCTGTAATCCCAGCTACTTGGGAGGCTGAGGCAGGAGACTCGCTTGAACCCAGGAGGTGGAGGTTGCAGTGAGACTAGATTGCACCATTGCACTATAGCCTAGGCAACAAGAGTGAAACCAAAAAAAAGAAAAAAAAAAAAACTCTTCAGCTCCATTTGTTCAAGTTACAAGTGACCACCTGATTACTAGTTTGGCTTCTCAGGTATATTAATATCTGGTAGGTATGACCCTAAATAATAGATAAGACAATTCCTGTCACTGGAAACTATATTTGTCACTGGCATTTATTTGACTTGTAAGCCAATATCTTAGTTTTATTATCATCATTATTATTATTATTATTATTTTTTGAGATGGAGTTTCACTCTTGTTGCCCAGGCTGGAATGCAATGGCGCTATCTCGGCTCACCTCAACCTCTGCCTCCTGGGTTCAACTGATTCTCCTGTCTCAGCCTCCCGAGTAGCTGGGATTACAGGCATGTGCCACCAAGCCTGGCTAACTTTGTATTTTTGGTAGAGACAGGGTTTCACCATGTTGGTCAGGCTGGTCTTGAACTCCCAGCCTCAGGTGATCCACCTGCCTTGGCCTCCCAAAGTGCTGGGATTATAGGCGTGAGCCACTGTGCCTGGGCCTTTTATTATTATTTTTTTATTCAGATGGAGTCACTCTGTCACCCAGGCTGGAGTGCAGTGGTGTGATCTTGGCTCATTGCAACCTCCACTTCCGGAGTTCAAGCAATTCTCCCACCTCAGTCTCCCGAGTAGCTGGGATTACAGGTGTGTGCCGTCACCCCCAGCTAATTTTTAAAAAAATTTTTAGTAGAGAAGAGATTTCGCCATGTTGGCCAACCTGGTGTGGAACTACTGACCTTGAGTGATCTGCCCGCCTCAGTCTCCCAAAGTGTTAGGATTACAGGCATGAGCCACTGCACCTGGCCCATATCTCTATTTTCGTAGAGCAGATTCCTAGAGGGAGAATTTCGGGGGCAAATGCTATGAAATTTTTTAAGACTCGTGATTCTATTTGCTTTCTAGGAAGCAACAATTTACAATCCCACTGGCAGTGTATGAAGGTTTCTGCCTCACTGCTCATGATCTACTTTGAGAAATATGTGTTCCTTTTTTTTTTTTTTTTGTGACAGAGTCTCGCTGTCTGTCACCCAGGCTGGAGTGCACTAGCACTGTCACGGCTCACTGTAGCCTTGACCTCCTGGGCTCAAGCAATCCTCCCACCTCAGTCTCCTGCTAAGTGGGACCACATGGGTGCGCCACCATGCCTGGCTAATTTTTTGATTTTTTGTAGAGTCGTGGTCTCTTGATATTGCCTGAGCTGGTCTCAAACTCCTGGGCTCAAGTGATCCTCTTGCCTCGGCCTCCCAAAGTGCTGGGATTACAGGCGTGAGCCATTGTGCCTGGCACAGTTCTTTGTAAATCTTCATTAACTTCACAGGTAAAATAGTACTATCTAGTTTGTATACTTTGCATGTTCTGTGATTACTAGTGAGTTAGAACAAAACACCTTACTGAGCAATCAGATTTCTTTTCCTGGAAATTCTCTCCCCATGCCTTTGTCAAAGTCTTTATTGAGGACATCGTGTTCTTCTTGTAAGTTTATGTACGCTTTTTATCAAGAAAGATAATGACTCTTTGCTATACTTGTATATATTTTTCTGCTTTTTTTATGATTTCATTTTGTTAATTATATTTTTGTCATGTCAAGTTCTTAAGGTTAAGTAGTAAAATCTACCTACTTAGTGTTTTTTTTCTGCTGCTTTTAAGTTTATGATGTCCTCTCCCATCCACAGTTCAGATGCATAATCATCTGTGTCTTATTCTAGGGCTTTTAGGGTTTGATTTGATGGTTGCCCAGGCTGGAGCACAGTGGTGCCATCTCGGCTCACTGCAACCTCTGCCTCCTAGGTTTAAGCGATTCTCGTGCCTCAACCTCCTGAGTAGCTGGGATTACAGGCATGTGCCACCACTCCTGGCTGGTCTTGAACTCCTGACCTCAGGTGATCTGCCTGCCTCGGCCTCTCAGAGTGCTGGGATTACAGGCGTGAGCCATTGCACCTGGCCTATGGTTTGATTTTTTTGTTCTCCAACTAATTCATCTGAAATTTCAGTTGGTGTGTGGTAGTCGGAGCTCAGATTTTAATGGACATCACCTGGTATGCTTGTTACAAACCTAGATATTCCTGAGTCCTATAACTGCCCCATGGGTTCTTCCTGCCCACTGCACAAACAAAATAGACCATGGCATTGCAGTAGAGAAAGAGTTTAATTGACACAAGGCTGGCCAAACCATCTCCTCAAAGTATCAAAGTATCAAAGGTTAGGGGTTTTTCGAAGGTAGTTTGGGGGAAGGGATGGGGGTGGCTAAGCAATGGATGCTGATTGCTTGGGTTGAAAATGAAATCATAGGGATTGGAAGCTCTCCTCTTGCACTGAGTCACTTCTGGGTGGGACCACAGGAGTGGTTGGTGGGTACAGGTGGAGCCATGTGTGTCATACACCCAAAAGACCTGGAGACATCTCAAAAGGCCAATCTTAGGTTCTACAATAGTCATGTTACCTGCAGGAGTAATTGGAATAGTTGCATATTTTGTGACCTCTGGAATAGTGACTGGCAATCATTTAACTATGCCTACATCTTAGCAGAATGCAGGCTCCTCTCATCCTCCTAACCTGGTTGGTGCCCTTTCATTAGTTTTACAAGGGTGGTTTGGTTTTTGGGAAAGGCTGTTATCATTTAAACTATAAACTAACTTTCTCTCAAAGTTAGCGTGGCCCATGCCCATGAACGGCCAAGGACAGCTTGGAAGTTAAAGGCAAGACGGAGTCAACAATGTCAGATTTCTCTTAATGTCATCATTTTGCAAAGGTAGTTTCAGTGACCTGGAAGCTGAGGGAGACTGCTGCATACATTCAGATGGGAGGTCATAAGGTTCTGTGCTAAGGCAAGCTATACTGCATACTGCAAACGTTTCTCAAAATATGGTCAGGGGCACATCTGCAACATAATCCGCTTGGATGATTGTAACACATATGGATTCTCAGCCCCACTCCACACTTACTGAATTGTCCCACCCCACACCTACTGTGGTTCCGACCCAGGAGCAGACTCAGTCCAAGAGGACCATTTTCCATACCCCTATGATTGCATCCCCAACCAAAGGGGAAGAGGAGGTGATGAAAGGTGTAGAGCTGTTTATACATATAACTATAACTGCCTAGCAAACTATCTTTGAAAAATTCTAGCCTCCAAATTTTCGGGGAGATTGATGTGAGTAATAACTCCATCTCCCACATGTCGTGGCCGAGCTCTCATCAATTAAACTCTATTTTTTTTTTTTTTGGAGTTTTGCTCTGTCACCCAGGCTGGAGTACAGTGGCGTGATCTTGGCTCACTGCAACCTCTGCTTGCTGGATTCAAGTGATTCTCCTGCCTCAGCCTCCCGAGCAGCTGGGATTACAGGCACCTGCCACTATACCCAGTTAATTTTTGTATTTTTAGTAGAGATGGGGTTTTCCCATGTTAGCCAGTTTAGTCTTGAACTCCTGACCTCAGGTGATCCGCCCGCCTCGGCCTCCCAAAGTGCTGGGATTACAGGCGTGAGCCACCTCGCCCAGCCTCAGGCAGTTTTTGATCAAGGGGAACTTTAGAATGGTGGTGCTTGTCCAAGAGGGTGATGCTCCTGCTTGGTCAATTTTAATACATGCTATTTCTGAGAGCGAATGTTGTAACCTCTCAGCTATCTTTTCCTTGCACCAAAATGAGAATGTTTGACAAATTCCTAGGGATTTCACTTTGCTGTGATTTGGTTGGCTAATAACAAAATTAAGTTAAAGGTTATCTTGGTTCCAGCTCTTATTTGAGTTAACAATATTCCTTATCATCTACGACATATCCACTTACTGACTTTCTGGTTGAAGGGTCTAACCTTTCCTATAATATGGGGTATTTATTTCCCCTCTTAGAAATGTAATGATTTCACTTTTATAGAAGAACATGCTTTGCCAGATTAAATAAATATAAAGGGGTTAATGGCTAAATAATTACATTTTAGCTTCTTTAATCTCTTTTCTCTCTCTACCCATCAGGGTTTTGCCTCCTTGAATGACAGGCCTGCTTTAAATGAATTTGCCTGGATGCTCAAAATAGGTGGGGGTGAGGGAGGAAATGACTTCTCTCTTTCAGCAGACAAGATGGAATTCAGTTTAATTAATCAAATATTAATATTTATTGAACTCGTATTGGACACCTGACTCTGTGCTAGGCACAACACAGAAGGCCAAAATGAGAAGCGATAAAGGAGCAGAAGGGCTTGGGAAGGCAAAGAAAGGGGAAGAGGAGGTGATAAAAGGTGTAGAGCTGTCTATCCATATAAGAGGGGATAATAGATGAGAAAGGGAAAATAGAGCCAAAGGTAAATTCTCTGGCCTGGTCTCACTTTATAGCCCTGCATGGGCCTAGAAAGCTGAAGCAGTGGTATGAGCTCAGATTTTGTTTATGAGCCGTGACAGCAGTTAGGATAGTGGCAATTTGAGTCAAACATTTACATCCTCAAGGGTTTAGGATGGAAGTGAAATCTCTCTTTAAAAAACAAGAAATATATATGCGTGTGTGTGTGTGTGTGTGTTGTGGAGGCCACAGCCATTGGCCCCCTGAAGGTTCACTAAAATATCACTGATACGAGCTTGATTCATAGGAGAAAAGGCATACAAATTCATTTAACATGTACACATGGGAGCCTTCATCATGGAGACCCAAACTCCCAATAATTAACAGAAGGTTATATATCATCTTGAAATTACAGAAAGAGGCTGGGCGGTGGCTCATGCCTGTAATCCCAGCACTTTGGGAGGCCGAGGCGGGCAGATCACGAGGTCAAGAGATCGAGACCATCCTGGCCAACATGGTGAAACCCCGGCTCTACTAAAAATACAAAAATTAGCTGGGCGTGGTGGTGCGTGCCTGTAGTACAGCTAGTAGGGAGGCTGAGGCAGGAGAATCGCTTGAACCCGGGAGATGGAGGTTGCGGTGAGCCGAGATCGCACCATTGCACTCTAGCCTTGGCAACAAGAGCAAAGCTCCGTCTCAAAAAAAACTGAAAAATAAAAAGTAAGTGGCAGATCTGGGCTTTGAATTCTATTCTGACTGACTCAATGTTTGCTACTATTTGAAGTATTGGGCCTTGTTTACTACTGTACTCACTAAGGCTAACGCATTGCCTTACACATAATAGGCATGTTATGCTTTGAATAAATATTAATAAATTAAATGTTGACTACAAAGTGTTTTCCACTTAAGCACAATTATTATTAAGCATAAAAGTTAAGTATCATTAAATGTACGTTCACTTTTGTTTTTTGAAACAGAGTTTCACTCTTTTTGCCCAGGCTGGAGTGCAGTGGTGTGATCTCCGCTCACTGCAACCTCCACCTCCTGGGTTCAAATGACTCTCCTGTCTCAGCCTCCCAAGTAGCTGGGATTACAGGTGTGTGCCACCATACCCAGCTAATTTTTGTATTTTTAGTAGAGACGGGGTTTCACCATATTAGTCAGGCTGGTCTCGAACTCCTGACCTCAGCTGATCCTTCCTCCTCGGCCTCCCAAAGTGCTGTGATTACAGGTGTGAGCCACAGTGCCCAGCCTGGTAGGTTCACTTTGCTGTAAATTTTACTCTATTAAAGCAACAATATTTTACAGCACACAGATGTGTGTATACATCAAGTTTTCTTACTCATGTGGCTGGGCTACTGAATGTAGTCCAGGAGGTAGGGAATCAACCAAAAAGAGACAGACATCTGTCTTCTTTTTGAGTTCTGTAGTTGAAGAAAAAAATTATTTCTGAAGGTTTAGGATTTAATAGTCTTGAGTGGGATCCAGTGAAGAAACTATAAAGTATTTTTCTGATGCAGTGTAAAATAGAGAATGAATGCCTGAAAAACCCCACGGCTCAGAATAGGTCTGACTTTTACCAAAGCATGCCATTTCAGGAAACCACCCTGCTCCTCATTTCCCAATCTTCCAACCTATTATGGATCTGATGTCTGCAATTCTACCATCAGAAAACTATTCCTTGAGTTGGAAGACTTAAACTGCAAGCACCCCAGGGATGGGTAACGCAGTTAACACTGTAGTCTGAGTTTCTTCGTGAGTCTCTTATGTAGATCCACCAATGGGACAGTGAGAAAAGAGCAGGTGGTGGGCGGGGCCGCGGGGAGGGGAGGAGAAGAGAACTTAAAGGAAGGCGGCGGGTATTAGGGCTATGAGTGCTTTTAAGGAAGGTCTCCATAGAAGGTTCCCCCAGCAAAGTAGGGAGGGGCACTCCCCGAGAGGAGTCGAGGTGCCGGGGCCTGCTGCCTCGCCGACGCTGGGAGGAGCCCCGCGTCCCGCCGCGCTTGCCAAGGGTTGGCTGCGCTTGCGGCGGGAGTAGAGGCGCCTTGCGCACCAGGAAGTGACTGTTTCCCCGCCGCAGCAAACCGGGCCATCCGCTGGCCTTTAGTTTGCCGCCTCGGGTTTGTAAGAGGATTTATTGGTTACGAAGTAAGGTAAGGTGGATAAATAGCCCGGAAAACCTGATTTAACCCTTGCGTTACAGAAAACTCCCTACTATGCCAAACTGTCCGCGGGGCGGGGAATGGAGGAGGCAGACGGGGCTGGGGACGGGACCCGACGGTGACTGCGCAAGGTCGTGTCCAGCCTAGCGTGGGCCTGTGCCCTAACTCCTCCCACTCCCTTACTTTACGTCCTTCCGGGGCCCTGCAGTCCGGCCAAATTTAGTGGTATTCTTTCCTAGCGTCTCCTCTTTGTTAACCCTTCCTACAGACACAGTGGGCAGAACTTGCCTAAAGAAGAAGGGAATGGAAGGGCTAGTGGAGTCTTGTTGGGGAGACAAGGACCTAACTGCCTGTGGGCTGCAGTCGGGATACAGCAGAGAACCCATTTGCTCATTTGGTTTAGCAAGGAATAGTGTTTGGGGCCGGTCCAACTGAAGGAAGGGTGAGCAGAGTGCAAGCAGGACCCTTGTCGGTGGGTGAACATTTTGCTCCAGAAGGGTTCCTTGGCCCTGCGCAGGTCAGACCTACCACATAGTCTCTTTGATTTGAACCTCTCAGAGCACAGGAGAGTTAGCCTGCCTTCCTATCTGGGCTACTCTGGACTCCATGGCTCTTCCTGATCAATTCCTGAGGCAGGTATAGAACAGTCGAGAACAACCGCTCACACACCTTTTTTTTCTTTTGCTAAGGAAAAAACGCCCAAGCATTTATTCATTGTTTTTATTTTTTATTTTTTTGAGACGGAGTCTAGCTCTGTCGCCCAGGCTGGAGTGCAGTGGCACGATCTCAGCTCCCTGCAACCTCTGCCTCCCAGGTTCAAGTGATTCTCCTGCCTCAACCTCCGGAGTAGCTGGGACTACGGCGCCCGCCACCACGCCCAGCTAATTTTTGTATTTTTAGTAGAGACTGGGTTTCACTGTGTTGGTCAGGCTGGTCTCGAGCTCCTGACCTCGTGATCCACCGCCTCGGCCTCCCAAAGTGCTGGGATTATAAGCGTGAGCCACCACACCTGGCTCCCAAGCGTTTATTTATTGTATTTTTT
>NW_012117210.1:1201855-1215436 GCF_000951035.1 Colobus angolensis palliatus
TTTTTTTTTGAGAAGGAGTCTCTGTTGCTCAGGCTGGAGTGCAGTGGCATGATCTTGGTTCACTTTAACCTCTGCCTCCCGGATTCAAGCAATTCTCCTGCCTCAGCCATCTGAGTAGCTCGGATTACAGGCATGTGCCACCACACCTGGCTAATTTTGTATATTTTTGGTGGAGACGGGGTTTCACCATGTTGGCCAGGCTGGTCTCGAACTCTTAATCTCAAGTGATCTGCCCGCCTTGGCCCCCCAAAGTGCTGGTATTACAGGCGTGAGCCACCCTGGCTTTTTTTTTTAGACAAGGTCTCCCTCCCAGGCTGGAGTGCAGTGGCACAGTCATAGCTCACTGCAGCCTTAAACTGCTGGACTTAAGTGATCCTTCTGCCTCAGCCTCCTTAAGTAGCTAGGACCACAGGTGTGTGCCACCACACGTGGCTAATTTTTAAAATTTTTTGTAGAGACCAGATCTCGCTGTGTTGCCCAGACTGATCTCAAACTCCTAGCCTTAAGCAATCCTCCTGCCTTGGTCTCCCAAAGTACTGGGAGTTATGGTTGTAAGCTACTGCACCCGGCTGCCACACACTTTTGATTGTATTAACAGGTAGTCCAACATAGGCCATAACCTCACTACACTCCAGCAGGCACTCATGTAGAGGGTCAGAAAACTTACGTGTGTATATGTGTATGTTGTTTTTGAAATTTCCCACATAACTGTACTCATCCTTACAGCACTTGCATGCATTATTACATCTTGTCAGTTTTGCAGGTTGGAGATGTTGAGGCATGAAGAAACCAAGTGATATGCTTTGAATCAGAGCCTAAGGAAGGGCAGTGACACATATTGAGCACTGGCTGTCTTAAGCACAGTCCTGAACATGTCATATATATGAACGCTTTTAATTCTCACCAAAACCGTAAAGATAGGTGTTCTTAGTCCTATTTGTATAGATAGTGACACTGAGATTCATAGTGCTTAAGTAGTAATATCTTGCCTAAAACCGCGTAGCCAGTGAGAAGTAGAGCTGGGATTAGAACATGGCTCCAGCTGAATGCGGTGGCTCATGCCTGTAATGCCAGCACTTTGGGAGGCCGAGGCAGATGGATCACTTGAGGTCAGGAGTTTGAGACCAGGGTGGCCAACATGATGAAAACCCGTCTCTACTAAAAATACAAAAATTAGCTGGGTGCAGTGGGGGGTGCCTCTAATCCCAGCTACTTGGGAGGCTGAGGCAGGAGGATGGCTTGACACAGGAAGTGGAGGTTGCAGTGAGCCAAGAATGTGCCACTGCACTCCAGCCTGGGCGACAAAGTAAGATTCTTCCTTTTTTTTTTTTGGAAAGAAAGAACATGGCTCCAAAGCCCGTGTTCTTAACTGTACTGTCTTGTTGCCTCTTGATGGGGGGGGTGTTGAGTGGAGGGTGCTATCATTAACACCTGAACTCTGGGCCAGCTTAAATATATTCTGTAAAAAGTTTGAAATCCCCCCAAATGTCACATGCTATGACAGTCACTTTCTTTAGTACTTTGTAATCATACAAAATGGTGTATGGGCTAAATATTGCAGCACCTATGTCGTCATCCTCTAGGTTACTTATTGATCATGGAATGTTAATTTAGCAATAATTTGTGTGTGTGTATGTATAAATATAAAATTCTGAATTAGGCTATGACTTAACATTGGGATGAAATCCAAGGGTAGAGCTTAAGGGCAAAATACAAATTTCACAGCAGGTTAATAGGATGTCAGGCTAAGTCCATTCAAGTGTCCTAAGTACTTAAAATAGGTGCTTATGGCTAGGCATGGTGGCTCATGCCTATAATTCCAGCACTTTGGGAGGCCGAGACAGGAGGATTGGTTGAGTCCAGGAGTTTGAGACCAGCCTGGAAAAGATAGTGAGACCCCATCTCTTTTTTTTTTTTTAAGATGGAGTCTCGCTCTGCTGCCCAGTTTTGCTCTGTTGCAGTCTTGGCCCATTGCAATCTCTGCCTCCCAGGTTCAAGCAATTCTCTTGCCTCAGCCTCCAGAGTAGCTGGGATTACAGATGCCTGCCACCACGCCTGGCTAATTTTAGTATTTTTAGTAGAGATGGGGTTTCGCCATGTTGGCTAGGCTGGTCTCGAACTCCTGACCTCAGGTGATCCGCCTACCTCGGCCTCTCAAATTGCTGGGATTACAGGTGTGAGACACCATGCCCGGCCCACCCCATCTCATTTTTAAAACAAACAAAAACCAGGTGCTTTCACAGCAATGTAGATATATCGTAGAGTCCTGTGTTGGCAAAGGGAAGCCCTCTACTTGTGTTCTCAGTGTCACCCATGTTAACTCTTCCAGCTTTTGTCTCATAGTTACTCCCATTGTTCCTTCTCCCACTCCCCTCTTTCAGTGTTGCCACCTCTACTCAGTTAAATACTGTCTTTAAACACATCATGACAGTTACTATTAATGCTTACTGAAGAGATTTTGCCAGGTGTTGGACTCTGCTCAGAGGTTCACAAACATACCTTGTCTGATCTTCTGCTAAGTACTTTTTTTTTTTTTTTTTCGAGACAGGGTCTTGCTTTGTCGCCCAGGCTGGAGCATGATCATGGCTGCCTGGGCACAAGTGGTCCTACCACCTCAGCCTCCCGAGTAGCTGGGACTACAGGCGCATGCCACCATGCCTGGCTAATATTTTAATTTTTGTAGAGAATGGGGTCTCCCTGTGTTGTCCAGGCTGGTCTCAAACTCCTGGGCCCAAGTAGTCCTCCTGTCTTGGCCTCCCAAAGTGCTGGGATTATAGGCGTGAGCCACACTGTACCTGGCCTAAGTACTTTTTTTTTGAGATGGAGTTTCACTCTTGTTGCCCAGGCTGGAGTGCAGTGGCTTGATCTCGGCTCACCGCAACCTCTGCCTCCCAGGTTCAAGCGATTCTCCTGCCTCAGCCTCCTGAGTAGCTGGGATTACAGGCAGGCGCTACCACATCTGGCTAATTTTGTATTTTTAGTAGAGACAGGGTTTCTCTATGTTGGTCAGGCTGGTCTCGAACTCCTGACCTCAGGTGATCCACCTGCCTTGGCCTCCCAAAGTGCTGGGATTATAGGTGTGAGCCACTGTGCCCAGTGGCCTAGGTACTTTTTATTAATTATCTTCTTGTAACTCCTACAACCACTATATAAGGTAGATACCATTGTCTCCATTTTACAAGTGAAAAAAAGGAATGTCAGAGAGAATGATTAACTTGGCAGCGGCCACCTAGGTAGTGAGTGGTGGGGCCAGTGGACCACCCAGGACAAGTCTGGCTATCTGACTCTAGAATCTGCACTCCTAAAATCTCAAAGCCTTCATTTGTCCCCACTGCCTGCCACTTCCCATTGCCTTCTTTCCCTTCTTTCTTTTGTCCCAGACATAATGGATGTGATACTGCCTTCCTCAGAGTATCTGCCTTGGCCTCCAGGCCTCCAGGCTCTCTTGACTCTCCTTTTGAGACACCAGCATCTCTTCTTGCTCTCCAAATATTACCTTTCTCCCAAATATAGTCATTGGCCTTTTGCTCTTGCCTTTACTCAAAGTATTTTTTTAAAAAAATTTTATTTCGGTTTATTTATTTATTTATTTAATTTTTTTGAGACTGAGTCTCTCTATATCGCCTAGGCTAGAGTGCAGTGGTATGATCTCAGCTCACTGCAACCTCCACCTCCCGGGTTGAAGCGATTCTTGTGCCTCAGCCTCCCGAGTAGCTGGGACTACAGGTACACGCCACCATGCCCAGCTAATTTTTGTATTTTTGGTAGAGACGGGGTTTCACCATATTGGCCAGGCTGGTCTCGAACTCCTGACCTCGTGATCCACCTGCCTTGGCCTCCCAAAGTGTTGGGATTACAGGCATGAGCCACTGCACCCGGTCCTAATTTTTGTATTTTTAGTGGAGACGGAGTTTCACCATGTTGGCTAGGCTGGTCTGGAACTCCTGACCTTGTGATCTGCCCACCCTGGCCTCCCAAAGTGTTGGGATTATAGGCACGAGCCACCGTATTTGGCCTCAAAGCCCTTTTTGATCTTACAGCTTGTGTTATAGACACTCAATGAAATCTGTAGCCCTGCCATCTCTCTCTATCTCTCTACTTGTCCTACTGCTTCTCTACTTACTTGTTAGACATTTCCATTTGGATATTTCCCTACCATTCTAAACACAATATGTCTCAACGTGAACTTCCTTTTTGTTTTTGTTTTTGTTTTTGTTTTTGAGACGGAGTCTCGCTCTGTCACCCAGGCTGGAGTGCAGTGGCACGATCTTGGCTCGCTGCAACCTCTGCCTCCTAGGTTCAAGCGACTCTCCTGCCTCAGCCTCCTGAGTAGCTGGGACAATAGGTGCCTGCCGCTATGCCCGGCTAATTATTGTATTTTTAGTAGAGACGGGGTTTCACCATATTGGCCAGGCTGGTCTCGAACTCCTAACCTTGTGATCCGCCCGTCTCGGCCTCCCAAAGTGTTGAGATTACAGGAGTGAGCTACTGCACCTGGCCGAACTTGCTTTTTATTAGCCTCCTTATTTCATCTTTAATTCTCGACACAAGGCCTGCATCATCTCACTGTTACCTTCACAATAAAGTCCATGTTTTATTCAGGCATGAACATTCTTTCAAATCTCACTTTGACTTAACTTTTCAGCCTGTTGCCTCTATTCCTTAAAATGAACTACTATTTTAGTCAGACTGGTCTCCCTGCTGTCCTTCAAACATGTAATTCATCTCTCTGCCATCCTTTAAGACTCAGTTTCTGGCTGGACGTGGCAGCTCACACCTGCAATCCCAGCACTTTGGGAGGCCTAGGTGGGAGGATCACTTAAGCCCAGGAGTTTGAGGCCAGTCTGGGCAACATAGCAAGACCTTGTCTCTACTATGTTTGTTTGTTTGTTATTTATTTGAGACGGAGTTTCACTCTGACGCCCAGGCTGGAGTGCAGTGGTACGATTTTGGCTCACTGCAACCTCTGCCTCCCGGGTTCAAGTGATTCTCCTGCCTCAGCCTCCTTAGTACCTGGGACTACAGGCGTGCGCCACCATTGCCGGCTAATTTTTGTATTTTTAGTAGAGGCGGGGTTTTACCATGTGGGCCAGGATGGTCTCGAACTCCTGAACTAGTGATCTGCCCGCCCTGGCCTCCCAAAGTGTTGGGATTACAGGAGTGAGTCACTGTGCCCAGCCTTATTTATTTATTTTTTTGAGACAGAGTTTCTGCTTTTGTTGCCCAGGCTGGAGTGCAATGGTGCAATCTCGGCTCACTGCATCCTCTGCCCCCCAGGTTCAGGCAGTTCTTCTGCCTCAACCTCCCAAGTAGCTGGGATCGCAGGCATGCACAACCACACCCAGCTAATTTTGTATTTTTAGTGGAGACAGGGTTTTGCCATGTTGGCCAGGCTGGTCTCGAACTTCTGACCTCAGGTGATCCACCTGCCTCGGCCGCCCTAACTGCTGGGATTACAGGCATGAGCCACTGCTCCTGGCTGTCTCTACTATAAATTAAAAGAATGGTGTGATAGTGCACACCTGTAGTCTCAGCTACTCATGTGGCTCAGGTGGAAGGATTGCTTGCACCTAAAAAGTCAAGGCTGCAGTGAGCCATGATCATGCCACTGCACCCCAGCCTGGGCGACAGAATGAGACTGTCTTAATAAAAAAAAAAGACTCAGCACCATGCCTCCCTGCTCTGGGAAGCCTTTTCTGAGCACTCATCAGGAAACAAGCATACTGTGTTATTTCCTAATGTCTTTTCCTGTGTCAGCATTTAATCTCTTTAATTAGATTGTAACCTTTGTAACCCCTCTGGTGTCTAGTGTGGCATGATGTCTTGCACATAGTAAGCACTTACTAAATATTAGCTGCTTGATTGGCTGTTGGTTAGGAAGTTGGAATAGGGAAAGAGATTTGTCATAGAAATATATCCAGAGATTTGAACTCTTCCCTGGAGGACAGAGACTATGTTTTCCCCCATCTCTTTATTTTGGGAACCAAAACATACCTTGCATGCAGTAATTCAGTTCTGCTCAACAGGCTTGCTTTTACTGTCTGCTGTGTGCCAGCATTCTGCTAGGCGCTTAAGTTCCATAAGGGTTTATAAATGGATGAATGGGTTTGGTAGTTGTGCTTCCACTTCCCAACCTCTGTATGTGTACCTTTCATGCAGGTGGATTTCAGTGTGTTCTTTGGATGGCAGGCCTTAAGAGAAGAGTCCCAATGCACAGCCTCAGATACTTCATCTCCATGGTGGGTCTCTTCTCCAAATCAGGACTGCTTCCCTGGTATGCCAGAAATCCACCAGGATGGTCACAGCTCTTTCTGGGCACAGTATGTAAGGGAGATTTCACCCATGTGATAGCCACAAAGTGTCAGAAAGGACAAAAAAGTCAGAAGAAACCAAGTCATCTTGGACCACTAGATGGTTCCTGGCAGGAAAGGTAAAGGCCAGGCTGATGTCCTCTCTCCTTAGCAAGTCTCAATCTGTGCATCTACTGAAATTCTGTATTCCTAATGTAACTAATGTAGCATTACAAGGATTTGTGGGGCCACCTGAGGTAGGATACCCAGGGCAAATTTGAGGATGTCTGAAGAATATTGGTGGAAATGCTTTGGGGTTGCAGAAACCGTTCTCTTTGTCTTTGAGTGTGTTTTTATCAGAAAGAAGATACTAATCTGGGACCTTGTCTTTAGTAAGTCCAGGACAGGTTTGCTGAAAACCAGGAACCCAGAATGATATTGGATGGATTAGAGATGAGTAGTCCCATTGCAGCCATATAAGCACAAATATACCTCATTTATGCAACAAATGTATTTTCTAAATCAAATTATATTTTAAAAGCATTAGGAAGATAAGCTATTTAAAGAAACCCAACAGTGAAGCCTTTTGTAATATGATTAATTACCTCCTGATAAATCTGGATTTTTCTTTTATTAGGTTTGCTCCATCTGTTCTGCTTTGTTAAGTAGACAACATCAAAATGGGCTGTTCTCCCAGACTCCATCTCCCTAGAGGGCATGAGAGTTAGGTCTTCTGAAAGTACTTATGAATAGTAGGTGCTCAGTACATATTTATATAATTAGAGAATTGCCTGAATTATTTTATTCCAGGCTGGCTGATGTTGTTACACCACTCTGGAGGTTGAGCTATGAAGAACAGCTCAAGGTAGGTGACCAGCCTAAGTCTTTACCCCTCCTTTCCAGGAGAATGGTGCTAGACTCGTAGGAGGCTTGACTGGGCAGTTATTTATTTATTTATTTTTAATTTTAAGTTTTTTTGAGATGGAGGCTCGTGCTGTCGCCCAGGCTGGAGTTCAGTGGTGCAATCTCGGCTCACTACAACCTCCACCCCCCGGGTTCAAGCAATTCTCCTGCCTCGGCCTTCTGAGTAGCTGAGATTACAAGCATGCGCCACCATGCCCAGCTAATTTCTGTATTTTCAGTAGAGATGGGGTTTCACCATGTTGACCAGGCTGGTCTTGAATTCCTGACCTCAGGTGATCTGCCTGCCTCAGCCTCCCAAAGTGCTGGGATTACAGGCGTGAGCCACCGCGCCAGGCCTTGACTGGGCAGTTCTATGCAGAAGCCCAAGCAGCTCCTTAAACTCATTATGCTATTGACTCCAAAATTGGAACTTTAGGCCAATTATTCTTCCTCACTCGAGACCCATAGATCCAAATGTGTGTTTCCTCTCTTTCTTGCGTTTTTGTTATACTTATAGCTCTGTGTATGTGAGTAGTAGTGCTCTTGCTGTTTCACATGTAGCTGTGCTTTCCAACATGGTAGCCGGTAGCCATATGTGGCAATTTAAATTTGAATACAGTCAGTTCTACTGCTTAATTCTAAATAAGCTCTACTGCTTATTTAGAAAAGAGAAATTTATTCTAACTAATTGACGTATTAGGGAAAATTTGAGTATAATGCAAATTTCATGTTTACTTAGAAGTAATTTTGTCCATAAGAAACGCTAGATGAAAGGAGACCATACTCAGCTGAACCGAGCTATTTAAGAACATATAAAATGAATGCATGCACATACCTCAAACATCTACCGGCTCCCTCAGTTCCCCCAGTGTATTTGTTATAAGCCATACCCATCCACATCTGATGTTAGAACTTTCCATCTGACTCACATAGCCCTCTTTTTATGACTTCATGATAACTCCAAGTTGCAATTCTTTTTTTTTTTTTTTTTTGAGGTAGAGTCTGGCTCTGTTGCCCAGGCTGGAGTACAGTGGCGTGATCTCAGCTCACTGCAACCTCTGCCTCCCGGGTTCAAGTGATTCTCCTGCCTCAGCCTCCCCAGTAGCTGGGACTACAGGCACATGCCACCATGCCAGGCTAATTTTTATATTTTTAGTAGAGACAAGGTTTCACCATGTTGGTCAGGATGGTCTTGAACTCCCGACCTCAGGTGATCTGTCTGCCTCGGCCTCCCCAAGTGCTGGAATTACAGTCGTGAGTCACTGCGCCTGGCCCAAGCTGCAGTTCTTCTGATACCCACTTCCATAAGCAAACTTGGCCATTGTCAGGGTAAAGTGTTATCCTTACTGTAGTATTCATGTTTCTTTCTTTTCTTTTCTTTTTTTTTTTTTTTTTTAGATAATGTCTCACTCTGTTGCCTGGCTGGAATGCAGAAGTGTGATTACAGCTCACTGCAACCTCTGCCTCCAGGGCTCAAGGGATCCTCTCACCTCAGCCTCCCTAGTAGCTGGGACTATAGGCGTGTACCACCATGCCTGGTTAATTTTTTGTATTTTTTATAGAGACAGGGTTTTGCCATGTTGCACAGGCTGGTCTCGAACTCCTGGATGCAAGCGATCCACCTGCTTCAGACTCCCAAAATGTTGGGATTATAAGCATGAGCCACCGTGCCTAGGTTACTATTCATATTTCTTAACTACTTGCCATGTACAAAACAGTGTTGCTGTTTTTATTAGGTTCTTAATCTTTTCTGTGGGTGTTACTGATAAAGTTTTGGAATGTTGTATGCCTAATCCTGTTTTTCCCATGAGCCTTGAGATCTTTTTGTGAGTGATTTTGCATAGTGTGGTATAGGAACACTTATGTCATGTTATAGCAGTGCTGACTCTTAAGTTAATTAAAATTAAGATAAAAAATTTAGGTCCAGGTGCGGTGGCTCACGCCTGTAATCCCAGCACTTTGGAAAGCTGAGGCGGGCAGATCAACAGGTCAGGAGATCTGAGACCATCCTGGCTAACACGGTGAAACCCATCTGTACTAAAAATACAAGAAAAATTAGCCAGGCGTGGTGGCACGCTCCTGTAATCCCAGCTACGCAGGGAGCTGAGGCAGGAGAATCACTTGAACCCGGGAGGCAGAGGTTGCAGGTGAACGGAGATCACACCACTGCACTCCAGCCTGGGTGACAGAGTGAGACTCCATCTCACAAAAAAAAAAAAAAAAGAAAAGAAAAGAAAAGAAAAAAAAATTTAGGCTGGGCATGGTGGCTCACCCCTGTAATCCTAGCACTTTGGGAGGCTGAGGCAGGCAGATCACTTAAGCCCAGGAGTTTGAGACCAGCCTGGGTAACATAACGAAACCCCATCTCTACTAAAAATACAAAAAATTAGTCAGGTATGGTGGCGTGTGCCTGTAGTCTCAGCTACTTGGGAGGCTGAAGTGGGAGGATCATCTGAGCTTGGGAAATCAAGGCTGCAGTGAGCCAAGATTTCATTACTGCACTCCAGATTGGGTGATGGGAGTGAGACCCTCTCTCTAAAAAAAAAAAAAATTAAAAAAAAATTTAGTTCTTCATTCCTACTGACCACATTTCAAGTGTTCAGTAACCACATATGGCTATAGTGGCTACTGTATATGTAGAACACAGTGCAAACCGAACATTTCCATTGTGGAAAGCTCTACTGGACAGAACTGACATATACCTTGAGTGTTCAGTCTGAAAGGGCAGATAAAATGATGAGCTTACACAAGAGCTCATTCTTGACCTTTCCTCATTACCTTTTTAGGTCTGTTTTTGTTCCTTCATTCTGGATTCCTCATCTGTTGAGACCATGAGTCAAGAATTTGTGGAACACTCTTCTTTTGTACTGTTTGTTTTCCATTCTTTGCAGTGAAGCCACAAAAGTATTTCATTTCTTTCTTTCTTTTTTTTTTTTTTGAGACAGAGTTTTGCTCTTGTTGGCCAGGCTGGAGCAGTGCAATGGTGCGATCTCGGCTCACCACAACCTCTGCCTCCCGGGTTCAAGTGAATCTCCTGCCTCAGCCTCCCGAGTAGCTGGGATTACAGGCATGCGCCACCATGCCGCTCTAATTTTTATATTTTTAGTAGAGATGGGGTTTCTCTATGTTGGTCAGGCTGGTCTCGAACTCCTAACCTCAGGTGATTCGCCCGCCTCAGCCTCCCAAAGTGCTGGGATTACAGGCGTGAGCCACCATGCCCAGCCAGTATTTCGTTTCATTGCTTATATTCTTTTGCAGGTGAAATTTGAAGCTCAGAAGAAAATTTTACAAAGACTAGAGTCTTACATCCAAATGCTCAATGGAGTCAATGTGACAACGGCTACACCCAAATCTGAGAGCCTCCCTTGTCTTCTCCATCCTATTATACCCTCTGTAAGCCCCCACCTCCCTATTCCTTATCTATTAAATCTCCTTAATGCTAATAACATCAGCTAATATTTACTGGATACTTGCTGGGGACCAGGCCCTATGCTAAATGATTATCATGTATCACTGTCACGTTTTACTGTTTATAATAACCTGGAAGGATAGATACTACCATTTTATAGATGAAGACCTTGAGGCCCAGAGAGATTGAGTAATTTGCCCAGGACACACATCTAGAAAGGGCCAGAGCTGAGATTCACGCTCAGGTCTATCTGATAGAGAGCCCATTGTATCAACCACTCCACTATTACCTCCCTAGAAAGGTTCCAAACTTTGGAAACCTTTCTCTCTGCCACCCCCACGCAATTTGCCCATGTAACATTGGAAACCTTTCTAATGTGCCCTCAGAGGAGTGGAGTTTCATTTATGGCAGGGGTTAGCAGACTGCAGCTCTTAGGCCAATTTTGTCTTGCTGCCTGATTTTGTAAATAAAGTTTTATTGGAACACAGCCAAGCTCACTTGTTTATGTATTGTCTATGGCTGCTTTTGCACTGCGATGGCAGAGTTGAGTAGTTGCAACAGGGACCATATGGCCTGCAAAGCCTAGATTATTTACTCTTTGGCTCTTGACATAAGTAGTTTGTTGACTCCCGCTTTTTGGCAAGATTGGAACTCCCCTTCTTGACTGTCTTGATCTTCTTAATCACAGACTTTCACATATACCGTACCTTCCAAGCAAACTTTATTTGTCCTCATCCAGAGAACATTCCTGCTTTCCCTTTATTGTTATCCTCCTTGGTTTCATTTGACCTCTTGTCACCCTCCTCTCCAGCCTGTCATCAGTGGTTACCGAAATAAGTCCACCTTCTCTGTGAACCGAGGTCCAGATGGCAATCCAAAGACTGTGGGGTACTACCTGGGAACTTGGAGAGGTCAGTTGAAGGTTGTACAAACCAAAGACTGAAGAGGAATGAAAGGGTGCAGAGAAGTGTCAGTAGAAGTTGAAGATATGGTGGCCTTAAAGAAGAAGATTAAATTGGAAGTCTTTGATGCAGAACGTGATCACGAGGTTGATTGTGGATACTTCTAATGGGTAGTCATTGTAACACAGTGATAGAAAACGCAACCCTCGCCCTTTCTTCCTCTAAAAGCCATATGCCTGATACCTAGTAAACACTTAGTAAATGCTGGCATTGTTGCTGCTGCTGTCTCATCATCATTGTTGTCGTCATCATTTTATGCTGCTTTCTGCAGTGGGAGCAATCTCTTTGTTAGAGTTGTCTTCCTATTTCACATCCCCATATCTCTGAAAATTATTTCTGTGGTAAATCTACCTTAAAAGAATTGGTAGGGGAGCTGTGTATCAGTGAGGGGAATCACAGTGGCATATTTCTGAGACTTAATTTCAGTTATCCATTCCCAGATTCCATTCCTGAGCTTTCTTTTTTTTTCTTTTCTTTTTTTTTTTGAGATGGAGTCTCACACTGTCACCCAGGCTGGAGGGCAGTGGCGTGATCTCGGCTCACTGCAACCTTCGCCTCCCAGGTTCAAGTGATTCTCCTGTCTCAGCCTCCGAGTAGCTGGGATTACAGGCATGCACCACCACACCCAGCTAATTTTTGTATTTTTAGTAGAGACGGTTTAGTTTCGCTATGTTGGCCAGGCTGGTCTCGAACTCCTGACCTCAGGTGATCCACCTGCCTCAACCTCCCCAAGTGCTGGGATTACAGGCATGAGCCACTGTGCTTGGCCCATTCCTGAGCTTTCTGTTTGCCCATTTTCAATAAATCCACTTGAAATACCATCATTTGATGTTAGTCACACTGTTTAATATCGGTATGTCTTAAACTACTGTTCGTTAGAGCATGGACTTGGCTTTTTTCCATCCTGTGTGCTGAATTAAATGACTATGTGATGTCAGTGTTCTATTATTCAGTAATAGAAAAATGAAACCCATTATATTTTATTTCCCTCTTAAAATCTGAACAGAAAACAGACGTTGTCATATAGCGCATGTGTGGCATGAGAGAAAATATTGAGGAGTAGCTTCATAAAGAATTAGCTGCTTAATGGCTAGACCAGGAAATAATTAGGTTTTCTCTGAAAAGTGGCAATGAGATTGTATTTGCTTTTTCATATCTACATATGCCACTTTGACGATGGAAATTTGAGTTACCAAGCATTTTCTTTTAAATAATCTTTAAGAATAAAACCATGTAAATTCTTTTTCTTTCCATAGATGGGAACATTGTCTGTGTGCAGTCTAATAATCTGAAAAACATCCCTGAGAAACACAGTCAAGTGGCACAGGTAAAATGGAACAAGAGCTGGTTGAGGATGACCTGGGGCATTGTGGTCTGCAACAGCAACATCCCTGACATTTTGATAATAGAGCCAATTCTAGTGCTAGAGGGAAGGAGGGGCTCTGTACTGAAAGCATACCTTGTAACTATGGAGAGAACATTGCTAGGTTTTCATTTCAGGGAGAGTGGAGAGGGGAAGAGAGAACTGTGTCCATTATTGTAAATGTCAGACATCCAAGGACATTTTCATAGTAGGGATGTATTAGGAAGAAGTGCTGATGAGGGCACTATAGCAAGTGTCAGGTGTCTGAAGTATTTGGAAGGCTAGTGTTTTCAGCAGAACAGAATTGAGGAATATGAGGTGAAGTGGTGATAAGATAGTACATCATGAGCTCGGCCTCTGAGATATTTCTTTACTTATTTCTTTCTTTCGTTTTTTTGTTCTTTCATTCGTTCTTTTGTTCGTTCTTTTGTTTGTTCTTTCTTTCGTTCTTAGATGAGGTCTTGCCATGTTGCGCAGGCTGGTCTCGAACTCCTGGCCTCAAGCAATTCTGCCACCTTCTGTATCCCAGAGTGTACTGGGATTATAGGTGTGAGCTACCGTGCCTGACCTCTGAGACACCTTTTTTTTTTTTTTTTTGAGACAGTCTCATTCTGTCGCCCAGGCTGGAGTTCAGTGGTGCAATCTCGGCTCACT
>NW_012117210.1:1215758-1216403 GCF_000951035.1 Colobus angolensis palliatus
TGTTGGCCAGTCTGGTCTTGAACTCCTGACCTCAAGTGATCCACCCGCCTTGGCCTCCCAAAGTGCTGGGATTACAGGTGTGAGCCACCACGCCTGGCTTCTTTCTAGTTCTTTATGTCAAATTACTGTGTCCCTTAAAATAATTCCACTCTTTGCCACTAACTGGATACTTGATACACAGGTTCTTTTTTTTCCATTTTGCTTTCAAATTTTACAGATTTTTTTACATTTAAATTTTGTTTTATACTTTAAAAAAATATTTACATGGTTCCAAACTCAAGTCTACAAAATAAAGGTATATTCAGAGAGGTCTAGCTTTTACCTCTGACCCCTCTACTCAGTTCCCTCCCTCCCATGGGTAACAATTTTTTTTTTTTTTTATTTTTGCTGATTTCAGAAAATGTAGGCCAGGCATGGTGGCTCATGCCTGTAATCCCAGCTACTTGGGAGCTTGAGGCAGGAGAATTGCTTGAACGCGGGAAGCAGAGGTTGTGGTGAGCCAAGATCATGCCATTGTACTCCAGCCTGGGCAACAAGAGTGAAACTGTCTCAAAAAAAAAAAAAAAAGGAAAAAGAAAATGTTAATAGATATTTGTATCTTCCCCCCTTTCATAGTTAAAAGGCAGCTTACTATAGACATTGTTC
>NW_012117210.1:1216453-1239231 GCF_000951035.1 Colobus angolensis palliatus
AAAAAAAAAAAAAAAAAGGAAAAAGAAAATGTTAATAGATATTTGTATCTTCCCCCCTTTCATAGTTAAAAGGCAGCTTACTATAGACATTGTTCTATATCTTGATTTTTTTTTCACAGAATAATATACTTGACTTTTTTATAGTTGCATAGTCCATTTTATATCTTTTTGTTTTTATTGGCATGAATAATTACCTCATTTTTCCATTTGCTTTGTTTTATTTCTTCTCTTTCTTTCTTTCTTTCTTTCTTTCTTTCTTTCTTTTCTTTTCTTTTCTTTTCTTTTCTTTTCTTTCTTTTTTCTTTTCTTTCCGTCTCGCTGTGTTTCCCTGGCTGTAGTGCAGTAGCGAGATCTTGGAGCACTGCAGCCTCCACCTCCCAGCTTCCAGTGATTCTCCTGCCTCAGCCTTCTGGGTAGCTGGGATTACAGGCACACGCCACCATGCCCGGCCCATTTTTGTATTTTTAGTAGAGACGAGGTTTCACCATGTTAGCCAGGCTGGTCTCGAACTTCTGACCTCAGGTGATCCACCTGCCTCACCCTCCCAAAGTGCTGGGATTACAGGTGTGAGCCACCACACCCAGCCTGCTTCATTTTCTGTAAGCCGATTGCTAATTTCTTTCTTTTTTTTTGAGATGGAGTTTTGCTCTTGTTGCCCAGGCTGGATTACAGTGGTGTGGTCTTGGCTCACTGCAATCTCTGCCTCCTGGGTTCAAGTAATTCTCCTGCCTCAGCCTCCCAAGTAGCTGGGATTATAGGGGCCCACCACCACTCCCAGCTAATTTTTGTAATTTTAGTAGAGACGGGGTTTCACCATGTTGGCCAGGCTGGTCTTGAACTACTGACCTCAGACGATTCATCCACCTCGTCCTCCCAAAGTGTTAGGATTACAGGTGTGAGCCACCGTGCCTGGCCTCCAATTTCTTTCCAAATGCTTTATAAGATCTGTCAGATATTCATCAATATTTTCCATATGCTCCAAAGCTTCAGTTGAAGTTTTTCCCTGAAGACCTTTTTCCTGAAGTCTGCCATCCTAGGCCCAACCTGTCTTCTGCATGGCTGTTATCCTGGGGCTTCTTTTGCTGGTCTCTAGTCTTTTTTTTTTTTTGAGACGGAGTTTCAGTCTTTTTGCCCAAGCTGGAGTATAATGGTGCGATCTTGGCTCACTGCAACCTCCACCTCCCGGGTTCAAGCGATTCTCCTGTCTCAGCCCCTCGAGTAGCTGAGATTATAGGCACCAGCCACCACGCCCAGCTAATTTTTTTTCACAAAAAGAATTTTATTTATTTATTTAATTTTTTTTTTGAGATGGAGTCTCGCTCTGCTGCCCAGGCTGGAGTGCAGTGGCGCAATCTCAGCTCACTACTACCTCCACCTCCCGGGCTCAAGCAATTCTCCTGCCTCAGCCTCCCGAGTAGCTGGAATTACAGGCATGTGCCACCACGCCCAGCTGATTTTTTGTATTTTTGGTAGAGGGGTTTCACCGTGTTAGCCAGGATGGTCTCAATCTCCCGACGTCGTGATCCACCCACCTTGGCCTCCCAAGATGCTGGGATTACAGGTGTGAACCACTGCACCCAGCCCCTCTCCCTGATTTTTTTTTTTTTTTGAGAGGGGTCTCACTCTGTTGCCCAGGCTAGAGTGCAATGGTGTGATCTCAGCTCACTGCAACCTCTGCCTCGTGTGTTCGAGTGATTCTCCTGCCTCAGCCTCCCGAGTAGCTCAGATTACAGGTGCCTGCCACCACACCTGGCTAATTTTTGTATTTTTAGTCGAGATGGGATTTCACCAGGTTGGCATGACTGGTCTCAAACTCCTGACCTCAAACGACCTACCTACCTTGGCCTCCCAAAGTGCTGGGATTATAGGTGCCCTCAGCCCCCTCTCCTTCATTTTCTGTGTGCTCGCTATTCTTCCTATTAGATTTGGGGACCTTATGGATTGCTTCTGTCATCTTCTGCTCATTTCTCTCTCCTGTTTCTCACCTCTTTGCCTTTTTGTTCTTTTTGTAAAATTTTATTGACCTACATACCAACAGCTTTATTGAATTTGTCTCTATCATTGTGTCTTTAATTTTCAAAAGGTTTTTCTTGTTCTCTAATTGCTCCTTTTGTATAGCATTCTGTTCTTTTTTAGTAATGTAACATTAACTTATTTTTCTATTTGCTTTTTTTTTTTTTTTTTTTTTTGACAGTTTTGCTCCTGTTGCCCAGGCTGGAGTGCAATGGCGTGATCTTGGCTCACTGCAACTTCCGCCTCCCGAGTTTAAGCAATTCTCCTGCCTCAGCGTCCCAAGTAGCTGAGATTACAGGCATGTGCCACCACGCCCGGCTAATTTTTGTGTTTTTAATAGAGATGGGGTTTTGCCATGTTGGCCAGGCTAGTCTTGAACTGCTGACCTCAGGTTATCTGCCCACCTTGGCCTCCCAAAGTGCTAGCATTACAGGTGTAAGCCACCGTGCCCAGCCTCTGTTTGCTTTTTTGCCTGTTAGAAGTGTCTGTTCTCTCCTGGACTTTTTTCCTGTGTATTTGTTTTGGGCATTGTCTTTTATAATGGAGGTGCTAACCAAGTAGCTGGTAATACTTGGCTGGCTGTTCATATTTAAGAGTGAGGCCTTAGGACCAGTGTGGTGGCTCATGCCTGTGATCCTAGCAGTTTGGGAGTGTGAGGTGGGTGGATCACTTGAGTTTAAGAGTTCAAGACCAGCCTGGGCAACGTGGCAAAACTCTGTCTTTACTAAAAATACAAAAAAATTAGATGGGGGTGGTGGCACTCACCTATAGTCCCAGCTCCTTGCAGGGCTGAGACAGGGGGATTGCTTGAACCCAGCAGGTTGAGGCTGCAGTGAGCTGAGATGGTGCCACTGCACTCCAAACTGAGTGATAGAGCAAGACCCTGTGTCAAAAAAAAAAAAAAAACCACAATTCCTTAATAGTTTAAAAGAATTATCCTGAATCAAGGCTCAGAAGGGGAAAAAAAAAAAAAAAAAAAAAAAAGTGAGGCTTTGACCAGTTAATAGTTCATCTTGAGGGGGTTTACTGATTCTTGGATATACTGCTGGTGATTGTGGACAAGTCTTCCATGTCTCTGTCTCTTGAGTTATTTTCTCTGGGATTATTCAGTCCCTACAAAGAATTATATTCAAATCTGCCTGGCTGCTGGCCTTCTGGAATGAGGTATAGAAAGGGGCCCAGATCTCACACCATTAAGAATGCAGATTTATGCTGGGCGCCGTGGCTCACACCTGTAATCCCAGCACTTTGGTGGGCCGAGGCGGGCGGATCACAAGGTCAGGAGTTTGAGACTAGCCTGACCACCATGGTGAAACCCTATCTCTACTAAAACTACAAAAATTAGCCAGGCGCAGAGGCAGGTGCCTGTAGTCCCAGATTATCAGGAGGCTGAGGCAGGAGAATTGCTTGAACCCGGGAGGCGGAGGTTGCAGTGAGCCCAGTTTGCGCCACTGCGCTCCAGTCTAGGCAACAGAGCGAGACTCCATCTCAAAAAAAAAAAAAGAATGCAGATTTATATAGACTTTTCCTGCTTCCATCTCTCTACCACAATCAGTGTGCCTGGTATCTCCAAGTTCTGAACTTTGATGGGTTCAGTTTCTCCTGAGAAAAACATCTTCAGTCTCCTGGTAGAGGAAGATGGAAGTTTTTGGTAGGATGAAGACATTTGCCAGTTTTTGTTTGTTTGAGACAGAGTCTCAATCTGTCGCCCAGGCTGGATGGAGTGTAGTGGTGTGATCTTGGCTTACCGCAACTTCCACCTCCTGGGTTCAAGCGATTCTTGTGCCTCAGCCTCCCAAGTAGCTGGGACTATAGGCACGTGCCACTATGCCCAGCTAACTTTTGTATTTTTAGTAGGGACGGGGTTTCACCACGTTGGCCAAGCTGGTCTCAAACTCCTGATCTCAAATGATCCACCAGCCTCACCCTCCCAGAGTGATGGGATTACTGGTGTGAGCCACTGCATCTGGCCAACATTTGCCAGTTTTGTGTCCAGACTTTTTAGCCAAACCCTGAGTTTAGTCATGCATCTTACCCCATCTCAGCTTCCTGCAGTATTTTGCACCTTTAAGTGTGAGCCTTACCAGGATTGTGTAGAGCAGATAAGCCTTTTGACTTACCAGATCCACCTCTGTGGTCACTCCAGATATAGCTTCCTTCACCTTGCTAAGTCACTTGTCACTTCACTCTGCTGTCCATCTTCTGAGATTTTACTGAGTTTGCTTTTCTGTTGTCTTCTCTCCCATTATCTTTGTTCTTTCATTTCTTTATTCAACAAGTAGTTTTGCACCCCTATAAGTGCAAGGCACTATTCTAGATGCTTAGGATACAGTAATGAAGAAAATAAGTTCCCCTCCCTTGTGTAATTTAAATTTTAGTTGTAGGGGAGACAGATTTTTTTTAAAAAACAGTAAGTAAATCATATGATATGTTGAAAGTTGATAAGTGCCATGGGAAAAAATAGAGTAAGGAGGATAAGAAGTTTTGGGGGCTGGAGGAAGTATGGGTTATAATTTTATTTATTTATTTATTTATTAGAAAGAATCTTGCCCTGTCGCCAGGCTGGAGTGCAGTGGCATGATCTCAGCTCACTGCAACCTCCGCCTCCCAGGTTCAAGTGGTTCTCCTGCCACAGCTTCCCGGGTAGCTGGGACTACAGGTGCGTGCCACCATACCCAGCTAATTTTTGTATTTTTCGTAGATATGAGGTTTCATCATGTTAGCCAGGATGGTCTCGATCTCTTTCTTAACCTTGTGATCCGCCTGCCTCGGCCTCCCAAAGTGCTGGGATTACAGGCGTGAGCCACTGCACCTGACCCTTATTTATTTATTTATTTTCAGATGGAGTCTTGCTCTGTTAACCAGGCTGAAGTGCAGTGGCACAATCTTGGCTCACTGCAACCTCTGCCTCCTGGGTTCAAGTGATCCTCCTGCCTCAGCCTCCCAAATAACTGAGATTACAGGTGCGTGTCACCACATCTGCTAATTTTTTTTTTTTTTTTTGAAATGGGGTCTCACTCTGTCACCTAGGCTGGAATGCAGTGGCGTGATCTTGGCTCATTACAACCTCTGCCTCCCGAGTTTAAACAATTCTCCTGCCTCAGCCTCCAGAGTAGCTGGGACTACAGGTGTGTGCCACCACACCTGGCTAATTTTTTTGTATTTTTAGTAGAGACGGGGTTTCACTATGTTAGCCGGGATGGTCTCGATCTCCTGACCTTGTGATCCGCCTGCCTCGGCCTCCCAAAGGGCTGGGATTACAGGTGTGACCAGCTAATTTTTTATATTTCTGATAGAGATGGGGCTTTCATTATGTTGGCCAGATTGGTCTTGAGCTCCTGATCTCACGTGATCCACCCACCTCTGTCTCCCCAAGTGTTGTGTTTACAGGCATGAGCCACCACACCCGGCCTGGATTGTAATTTTAAATAAGGTCAAGGTAGGCCCCATTGAGAAAATGATATCTGAATAAAGCAATGATTCTCAACCGAGGGCAGTTTTGTCCTGCAGGAAACATTTGGCAGTGATGTCTGGAGACATATTTGGTTGTCATCACTGGGGCGTGGCTGGGTGGTGGTGTTTGCATCTACTGGGTAGGGGCTAGCAATGCTGTTGAACATCCTATAATGGCTGGACACAGTGGCACGCACATGTAGTTCCAGCTACTCACAAGGCTGAGGTGGTAGAGGATCGCTTGAGCCCAGGAATTTGAGGATGTAGTACACTATGATTGTACCTGTGAATAGCCACCATACTCCAGCCTGGGCAACATAGCAAGACCTCTGTCTCTAAAAAATGAAAGATCCTACAATGTATGGATCAGCCCCCTACAATAAAGCATTTTCTTTTCTTTTCTTTTCTTTTTTTTTTTTGTTTTTTGAGACGGAGTCTTGCTCTGTCGCCCAGGCTGGAGTGCAGTGGTGCGATCTTGGCTCACTGCAAGCTCCGCCTCCCAGGTTCACGCCATTCTCCTGCCTCAGCCTCCTGAGTAGCTGGGACTATAGGCGTCTGCCACCATGCCCAGCTAAGTTTTTGTATTTTTAGTAGAGATGGGGTTTCACCGTGTTAACCAGGATGGTCTCGATCTCCTGAACGTGTGATCTGCCCACCTCAGCCTCCCAAAGTGCTGGGATTACAGGCATGAACCACTGCACCTGGCCAATAAAGCGTTTTCTGCCCCCAAATGTCAGTAGTGCTGATGTTGAGAAACCCTGGAATAAGGACTTACAGGAAGTGAGGGTGTTAACCATGCAAAGGTCTGAGGGAAAAACATTTTAGGCAAAAGAAAGAGCTTTGCAAAGACCTCAAGACGAGAGTGTGGCTGGCTTTTTGGAGGAACTGACAGTAGACCCAGGCAAATGAGAGGAAGAATAGTAGGAGATGAGGTGAGAGTTAATGGTAGTGACTTTGGCTTTTATTCTGTGTATTAGTCTGTTCTCACATTGCTGTAAAGAACTTCCTGAGACTGGGTACTTTATGAAGAAAAGAGGTTTAATTGACCCACAATTCCACATGCCTGGGGAAGCCACAGGACACACTATCATGGTGGAGGGGGAAGCAAGCACATTTTACTATGGTGAAGCAGGAGACAGAAGAAGGGGAAAGTGCCACACACTTAACAAACAACCATATCCTGTGAGAACTCCATCACCAGAACAGCAAGGGGAAGTCTGCCCCCATAACTTACTCACCTTCCACCAGGCCACTCCCCCAACATGTGGGGATTACAATTCGAGATAAGATTTGGGTGGGGACATAGAGCCAAACCACATCATTCTGAATGAAATGGAGAACCGTCAGAGGTTTTGATGGGGTGAAGGAGGAATGTCATGATACGGTTTAATGATCACTCTGGTTGTTGTGTAGAGAATGGATTATTGGTGGGGGCATGGTTGGATAGAAGCAGGGAGACCAATTGAGGGAAGCTGTGCAGCAGTAATCCAGGTGAGAGATGATGTAGCTCGATCAGTAGTAACAGTGGAGATGGATATACATTGAGGCTAGAACAACAGGATTTCCTGATGGATTGAATGAGAGGTATAAGAGACAGAGAGAAGTGGCTGGGTGCAGTGGCTCACACTTGTAATCCCAGCACTTTGGGAGGCTGAGTTGGGCAGATCACCTGAGGTCAGGAGTTCGAGACCAGCCTGGCCAACATAGTAACATAGTGAAACCCCATCTCTACTAAAAATACAACAATTAGCTGGATGTGGTGGTGGGCACCTGTAATCCCAGCTACTGGGGAGGCTGAGGCAGGAGAATCGCTTGAATCCAGGAGGCGGAGGTTGCAGTGAGCCTAGACCATGCCATTGCACTCCAGCCTGGGTGATAAGAGCGAGACTCTGTCTCAAAAAAATAAAGAGAAGTAAAAAATGGTTCCAACAAGGACATTTTTTGGAGGTAATGAATGTGTTTAGTACCTTAGCTGGTGGGGGTTGGTGTCCCAAGTATATGTATATGTCCAGGCTCATCAAAATGTATACATAAAAACAGGTGCAAATTTTATGTATCGATTATACCTTAATGTAAAAAAATGAAAAAAATGGCCCCCGGTGTTTTGTGTAGAGCAAGTGGAAGGATGAAGTTACTGTCAACTGAGGCTGGAAAGACTGGTAGAGCAGATTTGGGTTGGAGGAGATGAGTAGTTCAGTTTTGGTCATGTTGTATTTGAGGTGCCTATTAAACATCTAAGTGGATATGTTAAGTAGTTAGTTGGCTATATTAGACTGGAGTTCAAGACAGAGAAATCCAGGAGTTGTTAGCATGTAGATGTCATTTAAAATTATGAGGCTGGCAAGAGATCACCAAGGGAGTGAGAGTAGATAGAAAAGTGAAGAGGAACAGGGACCAATCCCTGGGGCACTCCCATTTTAAGAGGTTTGGAAGAAGAGGAAGAACTAGTAAAGGAGACTGAGAAGGGACAGTCAGTGAGGTTGTAAGAAACAGGAGTCGGTGGCTCACGCCTGTAATCCCAGCACTTTGGGAGGCCAAGGTGGGCCGATCACAAGGTCAGAAGATCAAGACTAGCCTGACCAATATGGTTAAACCCTGTCTCTACTAAAAAAAAAACAAAAAACAAAAAAAAGCACGAAAATTAGCTGGGCTTGTTTGCGCGCGCCTGTAGTACCAGCTACTCAGGAAGTTGAGGCAGGAGAATCGCTTGTACCTGGGAGGCAGAGGTTGCAGTGAGCCGAGATTGCACCACTGCACTGCAGGCTGGCAACAGAGTGAGACTCCGTCTCAAAAAAAAAAATAAATAAAAAAAGAAAGAAAGAAAGAAACAGGAGTAAGGTTTCCCTGGGAGCCAGAGGAAGAAAGTAAACAGAGAAGGAATGGCTTTTCACCTGTGCCCAATGCTTGCTGATAGGTCAAGGAAGTGAGGACTTAAAGTTAACCATTGGACTTCATAACAAGGAGGTCAGGGATGACCTTAATGTGAACTGTTTTCGCGGAGTAGTAGTGACCTGATTCAGCTGGGTGAGTAGAAGAATGGGAAGCAGTGAATAGGCTCAGTTCTTGTGATGAGTTTTATGACAAAGAGGAGCAGAGTTGGGGAATACAGGGTCAAGAAGATTCCTCTTTTTTTTTGCTTAAAATGGGAGAGTAAAAGCAATCTGATAGTATATTGATGAGAATGATCCAGTACGGAGCGAAGGCAATGATGGTACAGGAGAGAGAAGGGAGAATTGTTGGAAACAATGAACCTAAATAAGCTTATGCCTTTTTAATCCCTTTGTTTCATTTTAGTAGGATTTAGTAGGATTTTCATTTAGTAGGAGTTTTAGGTGGAATATTCTGTTTTTTTAGGTGGAATATTCTGTTATTTTAACCAGAAGTTCCCTTTAATCTTAATACTTAGCTTAAGCATTCCCATATAAGAATAGGAGTTTCAGTTTCCATCTTACAATGAAGAAACCAAGGCCCTAGGTCATACAGGGGAGAAGCTGTACTTCATATTTACCCATTATCCTTTAGTTCAAGCTCAGTTTTTCAATTACCATCCTTCCAGAGCCTATATGAATTTTTTTTTTTTTTGAGACAGAGTTTTGTTCTATCACCCAGGCTGGAGTGCTGTGGTGTGATCTCAGCTCGTTGCAACTTTCACCTCCTGGGTTCCAGCGATTCTCCTGCTCAGCCTCCCGAGTAGCTGAGATTACAGGTGTGCGCCACCATGCCTGGCTGATTTTTGTATTTTTAGTAAAGAAGGAGTTTCACCATGTTGCCCAGGCCAGGCTGGTCTCGAACTCCTGACCTCAAGTGATCCACCCACCCACCTTGGCCTCCCAGAATGCTGGGATTATAGGCAAGAGCCACTGCACCAGGCTTTATATGATATTTGAATCTTGCTTCCAAAAAGCATTCCTTTCTAACCAGCCAGTAAACAACAGTTGAACTAGTCTTTCTTTCTTCTTTCCTCTCTCTTCTTTCTTTCCTTGCTTCCCTCCCTCCCTTTCTTCTCTCTCTCTCTCTCTGTCCCTCTTTCTTTCCCTCCCTCCCTTTCTTCCTCCTCCTTTCCTCTCCTCTTCTCTCCTCTTTTCTTTTCTTTTCTTTTCTTTTTCTTTTGATTGAGTCTCACTCTTGCCTAGGCTGGAGTGCAGTGGCACAATCTCAGCTCACTGCAACCTCCACCTCCCAGGTTCAAGCGATTCTTCCTCCTCAGCCTCCCAAGTAGCTGGGATTACAGATGCCCGCCACCACACCTGGCTAAATTTTGTATTTTTAGTAGAGACGGGGTTTTGCCATGTTGGTCAGGCTGGTCTTGAACCCCTAACCTCAAATGATCTGCCCACCTCGGCCTCTCAAAGTGCTGGGATTACAGGCAGGAGGCATCACGCCCAGTGGAACTAGGCTTTCTTTAAATCACCAACCTTAAAATTTGAAAACTATGTTGAGTAAAAATCAAAGATATCTTATATGAAATTATAGCAAAAGTGATCAGGTACAACCTTAATTGATCTTACCTCTCAGGTAGCACTGTTTTGTGGTATAATTCCCCCTTTACTACATAATTTGTGGTTTGTAAATACAGTGGACCCAGAACACATGCATTATGAGAACAAAAGGACCTAGTAAATCAGATGGTGTTTCCTGTTATGGCAGCAATTGGCTTTTAGGATTTTTGAGATCATAACAACTAAATCAGGATTGCATTTGACTTGTATATACCAGGAGGAAATGGAGGATCTGACTAAGCTATAATATAGTTGGTACTAGGTTATATGAAGAAATATAGAAATGATGTGCTTATATCAGGACATTAAAAGTAAGAGTGGAATCATAACAGCTTAGTAATACATTAGGAATTCACAGAAAGGGAAGATTATTTTCCATAAATAAATTGAAGTTCTAAGTAAGAATACCTTTCCTGTTCAGTCATTCATACAATTTTTCAATAATATTTATTGAACACGTGTCAGACTAAGGAAACAACTCGCTTCGTGGAGCTTACAGTTCAGAATGTAATTGATAGCATCCTCTGTAAAGTCACAGGGCAGAAATCATGATTCTTTCTTTTTTGTTTTTCTGAGACAGAGTCTCACTTTGTTGCCCAGGTTGGAGTGCAGTGGTAAGATCTCGGCTCACTGCAGCCTTGACCACCCGGGCTCAGGCCATCCTCCCACTCCAGCTTCCCAAGTAGCTGGGGCTACAGGCGTGTGTCACCATGCCTGGCTAATTGTTGTTGTTGTTGTTGTTGTTTTGAGATGGAGTCTCTGTTGCCTAGGCTGGAGTGCAGTGGCATGATCTCGGCTCACTGCAACCCGCCTCCTGGGTTCAAGCAGTTCTCCTGCCTCAGCCTCCCGAGTAGCTGAGATTACAGGCGCCCACCCTGATGCCTGGCTAAATTTTGTATTTTTAGTAGAGACGGGGTTTTGCCATGTTGGCCCAGTTGGTCTCGAACTCCTGACCTCAAAGTGATCCACCTGCCTTGGCCTCCCAAAGTGCTGGGATTATAGGCTTGAGCCACTGCACCCAGCCTAAATTTTTTATTTTTTGTAGACAGGCCATGTTGTCCAGGTGGTCTTGAACTCCTGGACATAAGCAGTCCTCTCACGTTGGCCTCTCAAAGTGCTAGGATTACAGGTTTGAGCCACTGTGCCCGGTCAGTCATGTTTCTTATATCACTGTATTTGTCTGCAAGGGCTGCCATTACAAAATACGGCAGACTGAGTGGCTTAAAGAAATGTATTTCCTCCTTGTCTGGAAGCTAAAAGTCTAAGATCAGAGTCTCTGCTGGTTTGGTTTCTGCTGAGGCCTCTCTCCTTGGCTTGCATAGACACCTTCTTGCTGTGTCACATGGTCTTTTTCTTTGTGTACCCAACCTTGGTGTCTCTGTGTGTCCACATTTTCTCTTACAAGGACAGCAGGCATGGTGCGGTGGCTCACACCTGTAATCCCAGCACTTTGGGAGGCCGAGGCGGGAGGATCACCTGAAGTCAGGAGTTCGCGACCAGCCTGGCCAACATGGTGAAACCTTGTGTCTACTAAAAATACAAAAATTAGCAAGGCTATGTGGTGGGCATCTGTGATCCCAGCTACTCAGGAGGCTGAGGCAGGAGAATTGCTTGAACCCGGGAGGCGGAGGTTGCAGTGAGCTGAGACCATGCGACTGCACTCCAGTCTGAGCAACAGAGTGAGACTCCGTCTCAAAAAAAAAAAAAGACATCAGTGAGATTGGATTAAGGCCTGCCTTAACTGCCTCATTTTAACTAAATCACTTCTTTAAAGGCCCTGTCTCAGAATGCAGACACATTTTGAGTACTGGTGGTTAAGGCTTCAATATAGGAGTTTTTGGGGGACACAGTGTAGCTGCAAACCATCACCTAGCATGAATAATCAGCTGTGAAACTTGCTAGTTTTGCTTGTGTAATAATTCGCTTCTCTTCCTAGTACTATGAAGTATTCCTTCGACAGTCTCCATTGGAGCCCTGCCTTGTATTTCATGAAGGTGGATACTGGCGTGAGCTCATAGTCCGCACCAATAGCCAAGGGCACACAATGGCTATCATCACTTTCCATCCCCAGAAATTAAGTCAGGTGAGCCTCACAAGATGTTAAGCAACCATCACTTTTACTACTACTAACTATTACTGTAATTGTTTTTTGAAGTTTCGGGGCATATAGCAGAAACTGTACATCCACAGAGTATTTGTGTTGATTGGGGAGAGGGGTTAGGGATGAGGAGAAGATGGCAAGGATACTATTTAACCATACTGCTCCCATAATCAAACCACAGAGACTGTGGCTAGGCTATGTGAGAACTCCCAAGTAATTTCACAAGAACTTTGCCCATGGTAGTAGTTGCTCTTCCAAATCCAAATGCCAATTCACAATAGAGACTGCAATGTCAGAGGATTTCATAACCCAAATAGTACTTTATATTTGTCATGCACTTGGTGCTTTCAAACATACCTGTGTTAAAACATTCCTATACTTATATGATCATCTCAACAAACTTGTAAGGTAGGCAGGAGGAGAGATATTGTCACCCTCATTTTACCCCTGAGGAAATGGAGGCATAGAAATACCCAAGGTTAAAGAATCAGTAAATAGCAAAGCTAGGATTTGAACCCAGGTCCTTTGATGCCTGGTGTTTTTAACCCTATTGTTCCTACACGGTTTATTGGCAATATATCCTGGTATCAAGCTAATACTTAGGCTGTCTGTAGTTATGTAAGAATTTTATTTTTTATTTTTATTTTTTGAGACAGTGTCTTGCTCTATTGCCCAGATTGGAGTGCAATGGTGCAATCATAGCTCACTGTAGCCTCAAACTCCTGGGCTCAAGCAATCTTCCTACCTCAGCCTCTTAAGTAACTGGGACTACGTCACCAGGCATACGTCACCACACCTGGCTAATTTTTTTTTTTTTTTTTTTTTTGACAGTCTCGCTTCTTCGCCCAGGTTGGAGTGCAATGGCATGATCTCAGCTCACTGCAACCTCCGCCTCCCTGGTTCAAGCAGTTCTCCTGACTCAGCCTCCCAAGTAGCTGGGATTACAGGCACGTGCCAGCACACCTGGCTAATTTTTGTATTTTTAGTAGAGACGGAGTTTCACCATGTTGGCCAGGCTGGTCTCAAACTCCTGACCTCAACTGATCTGCCTGCCTTGGCCTTCCAAAGTGCTGGGATTACAAGTGTGAACCACCGCTCCTGGCCTTTTTGATTTCTTGTAGAGACAGGATCTTGCTATGTTACCTAGGCTTGTCTTACACTCCTAGAGGCTCAAGCAGTCCTCCTACCTCAGCCTCTCAAAGTGCTGGGATTATAGGCATGAACCATCATGTCTGACCTGCTTTATGTTAAGTGTTATTTATAATAAGATTTGTGAAATGTCTTCGTGTCTGATTACTGCAGGGCTGATTACTATAGAGCTTAGAGAGAAAATTTGTCAGAGAGGAGTCTTTGCTTAACTGCTAATTTTGTGGTCTGGGCAGGAGGAGCTCCATGTTCAGAAGGAGGCTGTAAAGGAATTTTTTATCAGAGGTCCTGGAGCAGCCTGTGACTTGACCTCACTTTACTTCCAGGAAAGGTAAACCTGGGACAGCCAAATAGGCTGATGGCTTGCCAGACTCTTGGTTTATGGATTGCTGATGCAGGGTTGCTGATTGATGGTGGAGGATATTGGCTAAATGGTTCTGGCCCTTGTACACCAGCCGGGTCTGGGAACACAGGCCAGAATGTAGATGTGAGAGTGTCCACATGGACTTTCATCCCCTGACGGGGAAACCCTTGCAGAGCTCTCAGGGCCATGGCAGGGACTGTGTCTCCTAGCTGAGATGCTGGGGCCTCCCTGTCTACCCAACCACTAGGGATGTGATGGTCTGCCATTTCAAGATGCTTTCTTTTTTTTTTTCTTTTTTTTCTGAGACTGAGTCTCGCTCTGTTACCCAGGCTGGAGGACAGTAGTGCAATCTTGGCTCACTGCAACCTCCACCTGCCGAGTTCAAGTGATTCTTCTACTGCAGCCTCCTGAGTAGCTGGGATTACAGGCATGTACCACCACACCTGGCTAATTTTTGGATTTTCAGTAGAGACGGGGTTTCACCATGTTGGCCAGGCTGGTCTCAAACTCCTGCCGCCTCGGCCTCCCAAAGTGCTGGGATTACAGGTGTGAGCCACCATGCACAGCTCAAGATGCTTTCTTCTTTTATTCTTTTCCAGTACCATGACCCGTTGTAGCCATCAGCAGTCTCCCTATCAGCTTCTGTTTGGGGAACCCTACATCTTTGAAGAACTTCTGAGCTTGAAGATCCGCATCTCTCCAGATGCCTTTTTCCAGATTAACACTGCTGGTGCAGAGATGCTGTATCGGACTGTGGGGGAGCTGACTGGAGTGAACTCTGACACCATCCTTCTTGATATCTGCTGTGGAACTGGCAAGTGGAAGCCCAGGGCAGAATCTGCATGCTGCTCAGCTCCCAGGGCCCTTGTAGCTTGCAGAGGTGGTCGGGGAGAGGTAGTGGTAGTGCTGCAGGCATAATCTTATTGGTCTAAAACCCTAAAATTGCAGCCAAGTGTGGTTGCTCATACATGTTATCCCAACACTTTGTGAGGCAAGGCAGGAGGATTGGTTGAGCCCAGGAATTAGAGACCAGCCTGGGCAACATAGTGAGACCCCATCTCTACAAAAAAATTAAAAATTAGCTGGGCATAGTGACATGAGCCTGTAGTCTTAGCTACTCAGGGGGCTGAGACAGGAGGATTGCTTTAGCCCGGGAGGTCGAGGCTGCAGTGAACTGTGTGCCGTCGCACTTCAGCCTAGGCTACAGAGTGAGACCCTGTTTAAAACAAACAAACAAACAAACAAAGACAAAACAAAAAACAAACAAACTACCACACCCAAACCCTAAAATGCTGCCTCCTTCTTCTTCTCTTTTACTTCTTCAGGTGTGATTGGCCTCTCTCTGGCTCAGCATACATCTCAGGTCCTCGGGATTGAATTGGTGGAGCAGGCAGTGGAGGATGCAAGATGGACTGCAGCCTTCAATGGTACACAGTTTACAGTCTGTGTAGAAATTAAGGGATGCAGTTGTTTTTGTGCTATGGAAAGAATTGTGTGGGAAAGAACAACTACTGTATCCCTGACCCACAGGGAGGAAGGGAGGGAATTCTGGAGTGGTCAGAATGGTTTTCTGGAATAGATCCTCATGGTTTTCTGGAATAGGTACCAATATCTAACGTTTTTCCTATCCAGAAGAGGAGCCTAAGGGAAGGTACATGTCTAGCTGATAGGAAGAAAAGTTGCAAAACTTTGGACAGAATAGAATCTCCTTGACATTAGACTCATGAGGCCTTATAGCATAATACAATAGGTTTCAAACCTATATTTTCAGCAACAAAACCTTTTCTTCAAACAGTCTTCTGTAAAACTGCAATATAGAAAATAGATCATCTTGCTCCCACTACTTCACCTCCAGAATGCTCCTGAGGCATTTGGTGAAAATGTCTGATATAGCAGGAAGAGCACTTGAGCAAAAGTCAAGATTCTCATCTTAGTATAGGTCTTTACATGCTATGTGAGTTGTAAAGTTGTAAAATAGCGGGCATGGTGGCTTACACCTGTAATTCCAGCACTTTGGGAGGCTGAGGCGGGTGGATCACAAGGTCAGGAGTTCAAGACCAGCCTGGCCAAGATGGTAAAACCCTGTCTCTACTAAAAATACAAAAATTAGCCGGTCGTGGTGGCAGGCGCCTGTAATCCAAGCTACTCGGGAGGGTGAGGCAGAGAATTGCTTGAACCCGGGAGGTGGAGGTTGTAGTGTGCCGAGATCGCGCCACTGCACTCCAGTCTGGGCAACAGAGCGAGACTCCATCTCAAGAGAAAATAAAAAGTGTAAACACTAGTTGCTCAAGCTGAAAGGCTTACTGAGATATTCCAAGGGAAAGTACTTTGGAAAAAATGAAGCAGGTCTATCCAAAAACACTTCTTTCCTTGTTACTTGGAGTGATGCTAGATCCAAAGGGAAGATGGCAGAGCCCTTGGCTCCTGTGCATTTCTGTGAAGCTGAAGCTTTCCCCCACTGCTGGGCTTGAGTTATGTCATGTGGGCCTGTCTTCCATAGGCATCACCAACTCTGAATTTCACACTGGTCGAGCAGAGAAGATTTTGCCAGGGCTACTAAAGTCAAAGGAAGATGGACAGTCAATTGTTGCTGTGGTGAACCCAGCCCGTGCCGGACTGCGTAAGGATGAACAGCTATTTTGATGTTCCCAGTATTATCCACCAACTTTGGTTCTTCTTTTCCACACCATGCTACGGGTACTCCCAGTGGGCTGGCTCTGAACCTGTTTCCCCTCTATTTCTAATCAATCCTGAGTTCTGGTCAGTGGGAGGTTCGTGATAACAGAGACCATAGTAGTTAATTATACTAATAGCAAGGTGTTTCTTCCTTCAGATTACAAGGTGATTCAAGCCATTCGAAACTGCAGGGCCATCCGCACGCTAGTTTTTGTTTCCTGCAAGCTCCATGGTGAATCCACTAGGAATGTCATTGAGTAAGTCATGACTTCTGTTTAAAATTTTTTGTTCTGATTATCAAAGTCATTCATGCTTATCGTGCACACAGTTGGAAAGTGATTTGAGCTTTCAAGTCATGAGAAGTGTAAAGAAACAGAAACAAAAAAAAATACCACCTTCAAGACTCAATTACAGGGCTGGGTCAGGAATGAGGCAAGTCAAGTACTTAGTTTGGGTGCAAAATTTAAGAATGTGTCAGCAGGGTGTGGTGGCTCATGCCTGTAATCCTAGCACTTTGGGAGGCCGAGGTGGGTGGATTGCCTGAGCTCAGGAGTTCAAGACTAGCCTGGGCAATGCAGTGAAATCCCATGTCTACTATAAAAATACAGAAAATTAGCCAGGCATGGTTTGTATGCCTGTAATCCCAGCCACTTGGGAGGTTGAGACAGGAGAATCGCTTGAACCCGGGAGGCAGAGGTTGCAGTGAGCCAAGATCGTGCCATTGCACTCCAGCCTGGGCAACAGAGAGAGACTCCATCTCAAAAAAAAAAAAATATGTTAAAAATCTCAGCAATCAAGATATTTTTTGTTTGTTTATTTCTATTCCACTACAGCTTTTTTTAATGGCTAAATTTTTAATGCAATATTTTCTTCTCTTTTGAGACAGAGTCTCACTCTGTCACCCAGGTTGAGCACAGTGGTACAGTCATGACTCACTGAAGTCTTGACCTCCTGGGCTCATGAGATCCTTCTGCCTCAGCCTCCCAAGTAGCTGAGACTACAGGTGCACACTACCACACCTGGCTAATTTTTAATTTTTTTTGTAGAGACAAGGTCTCACTATGTTGCCCAGGCTTGTCTCAAACTCCTGGGTGCAAGTGATCCTCCTGCGTCGGCCTACCAAAGTGCCTGGCTAAATTTTTTGATTTTTTTAATAGAGACAAAGTCTCACTATGTTGCCCAGGCTGGTCTTGAGCTCCTGTGCTCATGTGATCCTCCTGCCTTGGCCTCCCAAAGTGCTGAGATAACAGGCGTAAGCCACCATGTCTGGCCCAATATTTTCAAATATCAAAATTCATCCAAAATAATTCATGATGAACAAAATATTACATTTTTTTTAAAAAAGGTGGGAAAGGTGGGAACTGCCCTTCTACTTGTTGAACCCCACCTCACTGCCTTACCTGAATTCTGGCTTCGGTTCCAATAAACCTTATAAAAGCAAGTGGCTAGCCTGTAGGCTGCTGTTTTCCGATTTGATATTCTAAAATATTGCATCAAAACATTCGATTACTGAGTTTTTTGGCACCCTATTAAATTTTGCACCCAATGGAAGTGCCTTTCACTTCACTCTAGTTCTGACCCTGGTCAGCTATTTTGATTTTTGAAATCTTTACATTTTATAATCTTTTTCTCTCTCACTTTTTACTATAAGTAATATAATTTATTTGTAACATTGAAACAACATAGACAGGTGTAAAGTACAGATTATATATTTGAATGAAACAAATGAAAATTAAAAATTATATAATCATTATATGTCAATGTATAAAAAACTAAGTGATTTGAACTTTCAAGTCATGAGCTAGAAAAAGAACAATAAACCCAAAGGAAACTGAAGGAAGAACTCGATAATGATTTTAAAAATCCATAAATTAACGACTTATAAAACAAAAAAAGCCTGTAGATTTGATGAGAAAGCAAGAAGGTGTTATTGGAAGAAAAAAATTAAATAAATAAGCCTAATCAACAATATTAAGGGGCAAAACACAAAAATATAGTCTTAAATGAGAAAGAGAGCATAACTATAGATAGGAAGAAATTTTTTTTTTCCCCCCGAGACGGAGTCTTGCTCTGTTGCCCAGGCTGGAGTGCAGTGGCGTGATCTTGGCTCACTGCAACCTCTAACTCTCGGGTTCAAGCAATTCTCCTACCTCAGCCTCCCGAGTAGCTGGAATTACAGGCATGTGCCACACACCTGGCTAATTTTTGTATTCTTAGTAGAGACAGGGTTTCACCATGTTGGCCAGGCTGGTCTTGAACTTCTGACCTCGTGACCCACCCGCCTTGGCCTCCCAAAGTGCTGAGATTACAGGCGTGAAAAACTGCGCCCGGCCCAATAGGAAGAAATTTTTTTAAATTAAAAGAAAATATTTCTGAGCGTAGTGACTCAGGCCTGTAATCCCAGCACTTTGGGAGGAGGTGGTGGGGGGATCACCTGAGTAATCCCAGCTGCTCGGGAGGCTGAGGCAGGAGAACTGCTTGAACCCGGGTAGGCAGAGGTTGCAGTGAGCTGAGACTGTGCCATTGCACTCCAGCCTAGGCAACAAGAGCGAAACTCCATCTCAAAAAAAAAAAAAAAAAAACCACGAAAATTAGCTGGGCATAGTGGTACATGCCTGTAATCCCAGCTACTTGGGTAGCTAAGGCATGAGAATGGCTTGAATCCAGGAGGTCAAGGCTGCAGTAAGCCGAGATGACGCCACTGTACTCCAGCCTGGGTGACAGAGTGAGGCCCTGTCTCAAAAAAAAAAAATCAAAATTTAAAAAGACGTTTTGTGCTACGAATACCATTGAGAAAGGTGAAAGACAAGCCACAGAATAGGTGAAACTATTTGCAAATCATTCATAAGGGACTGGTATTCGGAAGCCAGACATAAAAGGCCACACATTATATCATTCCATTTATAGAAACTATCTAGAATAGGCAAATCTGTAGACACAGAAAGTAGATAGGTAGTTGCCTTGGTCTGGGGGTGGGGCTTTGGAGATTAAATGGGGCATGATTGCTAACGGGTGTTTGGTATCTTCTTGAACTAATGAAATGTTCTGAAATTGATTGTAGTGATAGATGCATAACTGTGTGAATATACTAAAAACCAGTGAACTGTGTAAATGGGTGAGCTGTGTGGTGTGTGAATTATTTGTTTTTTGTTTTGTTTTTTGAGACTGAATCTCACTCTGTCACCCAGGTTGGAGTGCAGTGGCATGGGTTTTGGCTCACTGTAACCTCCACCTCCCTGGTTCAAGCAGTCCTCCTGCCTCAGCTTCCCATGTAGCTGGGATTACAGGCGCCCACCACCACGCCTGGCTAATTTTTGTGTTTTTAGTAGAGACAGGGTTTCACCATGTTGGCCAGGCTAGTCTCAAACTCCTGACCTCAGATGGTCTGCCCGTCTTGGCCTCCCAAAGTGTTGGGATTACAGGTGTGAGCCACTGTGCCTGGCATGGTATGCAAATTAATAAGACTATTGAAAAAAATCATTAATTTATGCATGATGAAAAGCACTGTAAGCAAAGACAGGAGACAGCATATAAACTGGAAAAAAATTTGCAGTTCACATCACAAAGACTTTTTTCCTTAATCTAAGAAACTCCTAGAAATTGGTAAGCCGAGACTGCACCACTATACTCTAGCAGCCAATAGAAAAATGAACCGAGGATATGAAAAGGCAGTATTATAAAGGTATTTACAAAATATGAGAGGATGCTGTCTCTCTCATAATGATAGAAATGCAAATTAGAAGTACCCTGAGATACTTCTTTTTATACCTCAGATTGACAAAAGTACAAAAGCTTGATAATGCGCTATTGGTAATAATAAGGGAAAATAATTCTAAAAAAATGAGTTGTGTAAATTGAGTACTAACCCTATGTAAATTGGTACTATCCCTATGGAGGGAAATTTAGTAATATAGATTAAAATGACAAATGTAAATATACCCTTTCACATGGTAATTCCATTCCTGAGGTTTTATCCCATAGATACACTCACACACATAAAATGACATATATACAAAGTTAGTCATTGCAATATTTAGCAGGAAAAGTTGAAATACTCCCAAAATCCATTAGTGGGGAACTGGTTAAATCAACTATGCCACATCCATTCAATAAAACACTACACTGCTATAAAAAATGCAGATGTTCTCTATGTTCTGATAATAGATCTCTAAGGCATTTTTAAAAAATAATAGCTTTATTGAGATACAACTCATATATCATACAATTCAACTTTTTTTTTTTTTTCTAAAGAGATGAGGTTTTGCTCTGTTGCTCAAGCTGGCCTTGAACTTTTAGGCTCAAGCAGTCCTCCCGTGTCAACCTCCTAGTAGCTGGGACTATAGGCTGTAGGCTATAGTACTGCCCCCGCATACTTCACCCATTTAAAGTGTACAATTTGGCAATCCCAGCACTTTGGGAGGCGGAGGCGGGCAGATCGCTTGAGCCCAGGAGTTCGAGACCAGCCTGGGCAACATGGTGAAACCCTGTCTCTACTAAAAATACAAAAATTAGCCGGGCGTGGTAACATGCCTATAGTTCCAGCTACTTGGGAGGCTGAGGTGGGTGGATTGCTTGAGCCTCGGGGGTTCAAGGCTGCATGCAGTGAGCTGTGATCACTTAACTTCACTCCAGCCTGGGCAATACAGGGAAATCCTGTTTCGATTTAAAAAAAAAAGTCAGTATGTGCATATGGTAGAAAAAAATTCAAATACACCAGACACAGTGACTCACGCGTGTATTCCCAGCTACTCAGGAGGGAGAATTGGGAAGATCACTTGAGTCTAGTAGTTCAAGGCTGCAATGAGCTCTGATTGTACCACTGCACTCCAGCCTTGGTGATAGAGTGAGACCCCATCTCTAAAACAGTAAAAAAAGAGAGAGAGAAAATTCAAATAATACAAAAGAATATAGGGTAAAATGAGTTTCTTACTCATGATCCCTAGTCTTTCAGATGTCACCACTCTGAGCAGTTTCTTGTGTGGACTACCAGAGATATTCTGTGACACTACAAGCATGAGTGCATGTGTGTGCACACGTATGTGTGTACATACTATCTCTCCTCTTAAACAAGTAGAAGCAAACTAGAAGCACTATTCTACATGATGCTTTTTTAGGGGGGAAGGTGGGGGGGATGGAGTCTTGCTCTTGTTGCCCAGGCTGGAGTGCAGTGGTGCAATCACAGTTCCCTGCAGCCTTGACCTCCTGGGCTCAAGCAATCCTTCCATCTCAGCCTCCTAAGTAGCTGAGACTAAATAAGTAGTCTCATTTGCGGGAGTGCAGTGGCATGGTCTCGGCTCACTACAGCCTCCACCTCCCAGATTCAAGCGATTCTCCTGCCTCAGCCTCCTGAGTAGCTGGGATTACAGGTATGTACCACCACGCCCAGCCAATTTTTGTATTTTTAGTAGAGACAGGGTTTCACCTTGTTGGCCAGGCTGGTCTTGAACTCCTGACCTCAGGTGATCCACCCACCTTGGCCTCCCAAAGTGTTAGGATTACAGGTGTGAGCCACCATGCTCAGCCTTCATGACATTTTCCAATTAGTTATTGCCAATCTGGTGTACAGCTACCTTGCTCTATTATTAGTTTTACTCATTTTTTAGTTGGTTCTCACATTGTTGTGGCAGCTGACCATATGATCACCATGTATAAAAATAATTCTGTCCCTCTCCTTCTAATACTCATTTTTTCCTTTTGCTTATTATATTGGATAAGAAAATGTTCCATTGTAGATGTGATAGGGAATATTTTTGTTGTGTATTTGATTATAATGGGACAATGCTATCTAAACTACGATCTTGTGTCACATAATAACATTTCAGTCAGCAATGGACTGCATATATGATGTTGGTCCCATAAGATTATAATGGAGCTGACAGGGCACGATGGCTCACGCCTGTAATCCCAGCACTTCAGAAGGCTGAGGTGGGTGGGTCACTTGAGGTCAGGAGTTTAAGACCAGCCTGGCCAACATGGTGAAACCCCATCTCTACTAAAATACAAAAATTAGCCGGGTGTGGTGGTCATGTGTGCCTGTAATCCCAGCTATTTGGGAGACTGAGGCAGGAGAATCGCTTGAATCCAGGAGGCGGAGGTTGCAATGAGACAAGATTGTGCCACTGTACTCCAGCCTGGGTGATAGAGCAAGACTCCGTCTCAAAAAAAAAAAAAAAAAAATTATAATGGCGCTGAAAAATTCCTATGGCCTAGTGACATCATAGCTGTTGTAACGTTTAGCACATGGGTTACTTACATGTTTGTGGTCATGCTGGTGTAAACAAATTTATTGTGCTGTCAGTAGGTTTGTTTACATCAGCATCACCACTTATAAAATTAAGTACGTGTAGTTATTTATAGTACATAATACTTGATAATAAATGACTGTGTTACTGGTTTATATACTTACTATAGTGTACTTTTATTATTTTAGCAGATACTCCTTCTACTTATTTTTTTAAAGTTAACTGTAAAACAGCCTCAGGCAGATCCTTCAGGAGATATTCCAGAAGAAGGCATTGTTATCACA
>NW_012117210.1:1247491-1251650 GCF_000951035.1 Colobus angolensis palliatus
CTCAGCCTCCCGAGTAGCTGGGATTACAGGTATGTGCCACCACACCCAGCTAATTTTTGTATTTTTAGTAGAGACGGGGTTTCACCATGTTAGCCGGGCTGGTCCCAAACTCCTGACCTCAAGTGATCCTCCCGCCTTGGCCTCCCAAAGTGCTGGGATTATAAGCGTGAGCCACCGCACCCTCTCAAGGCAGACTTAACCTTAGTTTTCAGATTCCCTTTCAATCATACCCGTTTGCTTGGGTTTGACCACCCCCCACTCCTGGTTCTGTACTGTTTCTTCCTATTGCTGTCAGCCTTGGTTTTAGTTTATAGTCTTGTCTCCTGCCTTTGATTCTGCTTATGGTGTGGACAAATGACCTTTTTTTAGCAGCTGGTAATAATTTTACATTGAATGGAGCCTGTGCATTTGCTCAGAGATGCTACAATTTTTAGATATTTCTAAGACTTCTGGATTCATGAGGTAGTTAAGGATTAAAACCAGACACAGTCGAGGTTTTTTAAAGCAGAGTAAGCCATGAAGTGAATACCGGGTGACTGAGTGATCATTAGATGAGATTAATTCTTTCGGGTTTTCTTGGTTTTAAGGCATCTCAAATGCCCCTTGAAAATGTAGTTATCACTGGTGGTGGGCACCTGTAATCCCAGCTATTTGGGAGGCTGAGGCAGGATAATTGCTTGAACCTGGGAGGTGGAGGTTGCAGTGAGCCGAAATCACGCCACTGCACTCCAGCCTGGGTGACAGAGCAAGACACCATCTCAAAAAAAAGAAAAGAAAATGTAGTTGTCCCTAGGAGCAATAGCACCAATTAACTCTCACCAATGGAGGAAGAATTGGTTATTGGAGAGACCCTAAGGGAAAGGAGATTTTCAAAGAGACTGAATACCTATAACTGTGCTGTGTAGTGTGGAGGCAAAAGCTCCAAAATCTAATATAGCATAATAAACTGGATATTGAAAACTGACTATATTTAACATTCTCTAGTCCATGATTTCATCAACTCTGGAATTGTTCTTGGGTACTTGCCCAACAATTTAGATTATGTTTTGATAATCTAAAGGCCTAAGGATGTGTAACTTAGTAAGCGTTGTCTGATTCACAAAGTGATCTGTGGTTAACTGGTATTTTTAATTCTTCTTAATCAAACATTCTAGAGAAGCCTCCTTCTTAGAAAAATATGACTGTTAAAGCTACTATTTAATGTTTTCTATTCTTTTTTTAGATGGTGGGTCAGGTATAGCCAGAAGAGGAGACACAGGAGAGGCTCAGGAAAACAAAGTCTATTATGCTCACAGGTCCTAGAGACAGGAGACATATTATGCCACATAGGGCTACATGGGAAAGACACCAGGGTAGGCAGGAGGCAGGAGGCAGAAGACAGAAGAGGGGAAGGTTTAGGCCACTGCCGTTACTTGAGTTTCCCTGGGAAAGGCAATGCAGGGCAGAGTGAACAGTTTAGGATTGGCTACTTTGAATAAGGTATAGGGGTGCTCCCTAGTTGTCTGGTGCCTGGCCATGGGGTGATTAGGACACTGGAATGTTGTCTCTTGGGGTGTCCATGCCAGATAGAGGGAATATAGCTCTGAATTGGTTAGTTTGTATATCAAAGAAATCTTCCAGCTGAACCCTTGCTATCTCTAAGAATTATCTAGCCCAAGGAGGAGCAGCCAGAAAGATTTATTTTATTTTTATTTTTTGAGATGGAGCCTCACTCTGTCACACAGGATGGAGTGCAATGGCGTGATCTCAGCTCACTGCAACCTCCGCCTCCCGGTTCAAGCGATTCCTCTGCCTCAGCCTCCTGAGTAGCTGGGATTACAGGCGCCCACCGCCATGCCCAGCTAATTTTTGTATTTTTAGTAGAGACGGAGTTTCACCATGTTGGTCAGACTGGTCTCGAACTCTTGACCTCAGGTGATCCACCTGCCTCAGCCTCCCAAAGTGTTGGTTTATGGTAGTCGCATAAATTTTTTCATTTCCTTATTTTTTAATTTTATGCAATGAGTTATATTATTTTTATAACTGAAATTTTCAAAAAAGCATTTTTTTCCATTTATTCTCTATATCAGCAAATGGCAATACCATCTCTATCAATCACTTAAACCAGAAAACAGAGTTCCTTTTCATTCCTGTATCCAGCTACCTATAAGGTAACTTCCTCTTGGATATCTTCTAGATTCTTCAAACTCAATAATCTAATGTTGAATGCTTTCCATCTTTCCCCTAAACGTGTTCTTCCTCCTCTATTCTCAGTCTTTATGAATATAACAATTTACTCAGTCACCCAAGCCAGAGCCTGGGAATGATTTCTGAGTCCTTCTCCTATACTATTTGCCCCATCCAATTTTTCACGAAGTCGCCATCCCTGCAGGCTTCCATCATCTCTCTCCAGATTATTGCTGCAATAGTCATCTTCCCAACTGTTGCTGCTTGTATTCACTCTTGCCCCAGTTCATTCTAGCACCATGGCACACACCTGAAATACCAACTACTGTGGAGGCTGAGGCTGGAGGATTGCTTGAACCCAGGAGTTCAAGACCAGCCTGGACAATATAGCAAGACCCTAGCTCTTAAGAAAAAATGCAAATCTCATGTTTCTCCATTACTTAAAATCTGTCATTGGCTTCCTGTTGCTTTTCTTTTATTTAGTTAGTTATTTTGAGATAGGGTCTCAGTCTGTCACCCAGGCTGGAGTGCAGTGATGCAATCTCAGCTCACTGCAACCTCCGCCTCCTGGGTTCAAGCGATTCTCGTGCCTCAACCTCCCAAGTAGCTGGGATAACAGGTGTGTGTCATCATGCCTGGCTCTTTTTTTTTTTTTTTTTTTTTTTTGTATTTTTAGTAGAGACAGGGTTTTGTCATGTGGCCCCGGCTGGTCTCGAACTCCTGAGCTCAAGCAATCCTCTCACCTCAGCCTTCCAAAGTGCTGGGATTTCAGGCATGAGCCAGCATGTCTGGACCTTATTTTATTTATTTTTTATTTTTTGGTAAAGACAGAGTCTTGCTATGCTGCCCAGGCTGGTATTGAATTCCTGGTTTCAAGGGATCCTCTGGCCTCAGCCCCCAGAGTAGCTAGAAATACAGGCATGTACTACCACACCCAACTAATTTTAAAATCAGTTAAAATTAAAATTTTGTAGAGATGGGGTCTCACAATGCTGTCCAGGTTGACCAGTTTTTCTACTATATTTTTACAGTACTTTTTAATGTTTAGATACATAAATACTTACCACTGTGTTACAGTTGTCTACAGTATTCAGTACAGTAACATGCTGTACAGATTTGTAGCTGAGGAGAAATAGGCTATAGCGTATAGTCTAGATGTGTAGTAGGCTCTGTCATCTAGATATGTGTAAGTATGCTGTATTATGTTCACACAATGAAGAAATTGCCTAACGATGCAATTTTCAGAATGTAACCCCATTGTTAAGTGATGCATGACTGTATTGAATGTTATCCAGGCAAACAAATACTCTTCTACTTTGCTGGTTTGGATGTAAAGTGGTACAACCCTTTTTAGAACAGTTTGGTGGTTATGTATCTTAAGGCCTTATAAATATACAGGCTCTTCAGCTCCAACCAAATATGTATTGAACCCTTATTCTGTGTCACATACTGGGAACACAGAAATGAATATTAAGCAGTGTTTACTTCATTTCTACCCTTAAAAAGATTATACTTCAGTAAGGAAGATGGTGAAGAAAAATAGTTATATTCAATAAGATAAATGCTGTATAAGAGAAACACAGGGGGCCTGTGGGAACACAGTGGAAGGGCCTCTATTTTAAGCAATTGTATTCCTGTGGGTTCTTCCTTTTATTCCTGGGAACTGATGCTATGTTCTGTTTCTACAGGCTCTGCTGTCCTCCAGACCCTGCTAAGAAGCTCCTAGGCGAGCCCTTTGTCCTGCAGCAAGCTGTCCCTGTGGATTTGTTCCCCCACACCCCACACTGTGAGCTGGTGCTCCTCTTCACTCGATAAGCAGCCTCCTAGAAGACTGCAGGCTATTTGTTAAGGCTGAAGTTTCAGAAACTTTCAGGTTTGGCATATTGCTACATTGCAGACCCTGGGAGCATTACAGTGGAAACCAACCTTTGGTTTGTGAATAGGAAGAATGTAGTAGGCCTCTGGTCTGAGGCAGACTTTTTTTTTTTTTTTT
>NW_012117210.1:1257675-1259164 GCF_000951035.1 Colobus angolensis palliatus
TTTTTGTATTTTTAGTAGAGACAGGGTTTCACCTTGTTGACCAGGCTGGCCTTGAACTGCTGACCTCAAATGATCCACCCACCTCGGCCTCCCAAAATGCTGGGATTACAGGTGTGAGCCACTGCACCCAGCCAACTTCCTATTGCTTTTAAAATAAAGTCCAACATTATTGATGAAGCTCAAAGGCCACTTCATAATCCGAATAACTCCATTTCTCTAGATATATTGGATTCCTTTCCCTGAAAAGCAGAAAGTTCTTTCATTCTGGTCCTTTTCACATTCTGTTTCCTCAGCTTGGAGTATTCTTTTCCCTAACTCTTCTGACTTGACTTTACTCACCTTTCTGTTTTTAACTTAAATATTCCTCCCTGAAGGAATATTTAATGAATAAATATAGGATTGGCTATGGCAAATCAACTTCCTCATAATTTTGTTACTTGTTTATGGTTATACCCTCAGAGATATTGTGGGTTTGGTTCCAGATTGCCACAACATAGTGAATATCTCAATAAAGCAAGTAACATGAATTTTATGGTTTCCCAGTGCATATAAACATTGCTTATACTATAGTCTATTAAGTGTGCGATATCATTACATCTAAAAAACCAGTGTATGTACCTCAATTAAAGTGTACTTTATTGCTTTAAAAATGCTAAAAATCATCTGAGTCTTCAGTGAGTCATATATATATTTTTTTGTTGTTAAGACAGGGTCTTGCTTTGTTACCCAGGCTGTAGTGCAGTAGCGCTATCATGGCTCACTGCCACCTTGAACTCCTGGGCTCAAGGGATCCTTCTATCTCAGCCTCCCAAGTAGCTGGTACTACACGTGTTTGCCACCATGCCTGACTATTTTTTAATTTTTCTGTAGTGATGAGATCTCACCATCTTGCTCCGGCTGGTCTCAAACTCCTGGGCTCAAGCAATCCTCCCAGCTTGGCCTCCCAAAGTGCTGGGATTACAGGCATGAGCCACCGCGCCCGGCCAACTCTTCATCTTTAGATGAAGATACTTCATCTATCTGTATAAGGTATACAGATACATGTATACCTTATACATCTATCTTCTAAGCATAAGGACATTTTTCTACATAACCATAATATGAGTTCAACTAAGAAAATTAGCAGTACCTCACTAATCTTCACTAATGTCATCTAATGTAGTCCAGTGCTTCTTGAGGTGTGATCTGGAGACTGCCCGATGTTTCACAAGGAGATAAGGAGTTTATACCAAAGTATATATCATAGTACCAATTCTTTTTCTTTTTCTTTTTCTTTTTGAGATGGAGTCTCACTCTGTCACCCAGGCTAGAGTGCAGCAGCACGATCTCAGCTCACTGCAACCTTCGCCTCCTGGGTTCAAGTCGTTTCTCCTGCCTCAGCCTCCTGAGAAGCTGGGAATACAGGTGCATGCTACCACACCGGGCTGATTTTTGTATTTTTAGTAGAGATGGGGTTTCACCATGTTGGCCAGGCTGGTCTTGAACTCCT
>NW_012117210.1:1259874-1261180 GCF_000951035.1 Colobus angolensis palliatus
CTGGGATTACAGGTATGTGCCACCACACCCAGCTAATTTTTGTATTTTTAGTAGAGATGGGGTTTCACCATGTTGGCTAGGCTGGTCTTGAATTCATGACCTCAAGTGATGCACCCACCTTGGCCTCCCAGAGTACTGGAATTACAGGCATGAGCCTCCATGTCTGGCCTCTTTAGTCTCTCTTAATGTAGAATGATCTTCTCACTTTTTTTTTTTTACCCAAGGCACTGACTTTTTAGAGACCAGGTCTGTTGCACATTATGGATTTGTCTGATTTTAAGGTGACCAACGGTCCTGATTTGTCTAGGACTCTTCTAGTTCGAACACTGATCTTACATCCTGAGAAACTCCTCAGTCCTGGGTAAACCAGGATGTTTTGTTTACCTGTGTTCATGTTTAACTTTTTCTTGACCTAAATTTCTTGTAAACTTGAAGTTAGGTCTAGTGGCTTGATTAGACTCACATTAAAACATTTTTGACGGCCGGGCACGGTGGCTCACGTCTGTAATCCCAGCACTTTGGAAGGCTGAGGCAGGTGGATCACCTGAGATCGGGAGTTTGAGATCAGCCTGACCAACATGGAGAAACCCCATCTCTACTAAAAATACAAAGTTAGCCGGGCGTGGTGGCACATGCCTATAATCCCAGCTACTCGGGAGGCTGAGGCAGGAGAATCACTTGAACCCCGGAGGCGGAGGTTGTGGCATCGCACTCTAGCCTGGGCAACAAGAGCGAAACTCTGTCTCAAAAAAACAAAGAAACAAAAACACATTTTTGACAAGAATACTTAAGTGGTCTGTGTGCAGTGGCTCAGGTGGAGGCAGGAGGATCACTTAGGCCCAGGAGTTCAAGACCAGCCTCAGCCTTGGTAACATAGAGAACCAAATCTTGAGAACCAAAATACGTTTTTTTTTCTGTGTGAAAGGGTTTTATATCAGTTTTTAAAGTTTTTCTTTTTTCTTTTTTTTTTTTTTTTCAGAAACAGTGTCATGAAGGAAAGTTTTAAAATCTTTTTCTTCAACCTGGGCAATATGGCAAAACCCTATCTCCACAAAAAACAAAAAAAATTAGCCAGGCACAGTGGTGCACACATGTGGTTCCAGCTACTTTTGGAGGTTGAGGCAGGAAGATTGCTTCAGCCTGGGAGGTAGAGGCTGCAGTGAGCCATGGTTTCACCACTGTACTCCAGCCTGCATGACAGAGCAAGACCCTGTCTCAAAACAATCCAAAATTTAACAGCTAGCTGGACGTGCTGGTGCATGTCTGTAGCCCCAGGTATTTAGGAGGCTGAGGTGGGAGGATTGCT
>NW_012117210.1:1261930-1263507 GCF_000951035.1 Colobus angolensis palliatus
AAAGCTTGGCATGGTGGCATACACTTGTATTTTTAGCTACTTAGGGGTCTGAGGTAGGAGATTAGCTTGAGCCTGAGAGGTAGAGGCTGCAGTAAGCCATGATCAGATCGTGTCACTGCACTCCAGCCTGGGTAGCAGAGCAAGACCTTGTCTCAACAACATAATTACTTTCTCTTTATTTTATTTTATTTTTGTGTACCCACTGATGGTAAATTAATAGTTTAATTGGGGATTGAAAAGCCATGATTTCCTAATTCTGTCAATCAATCTGTGTTTATTAGCTGTCACTTTTTTTTGTTTTGTTTTTTTGAGATGGAGTTTTGCTCTTGTTGCCCATGCTGGAGTGCAATGGCGTGATCTCGGCTTACTGCAACCTCTGCCTCTTGGGTTCAAGCAGTTCTCCTGCCTCAGCCTCCCAAGTAGCTGGGATTACATGCACCTGCCACCAGGCCCAGCTAATTTTGTATTTTTAGTAGAGACGGGATTTCACCGTGTTGGTCAGGCTGGTTTTGAACTCCTGACCACAGGTTGTCCACCCATCTTGGCCTCCCAAACTTCTGGGATTACAGGTGTGAGCCACCACACCCAGCCAGCTGTCACTCTTTTATAAAAATGAGCTTTTCCCTATCTAAAGGGTATGAACTAGAGTTCCTCCAAAAAAGCCAGGTAAAGACCTAAGTCTTTCCCCCTTAATACCAATTTTTAGAGCAAGAAATTAGTATAATAATTGCTTCCTAATAATTACTGTGGTGACTATATGGTAAATGCACCTGATAGCAATAAAGCATCCTGAGAATGGCCCTGTATGGCAGATGCACCTGAATGCGATAGAGAGTTTCCAGCTAGGGAACCCAGAGATCCATTTCTTATCTGTGAGGAGCATCTGAGGTCTTGGCCTGTCCCATGAAATGCAGGCCATACGGGGAATTGAGGCCCTTTGTTTTGGTTTAAATGAAGGTTGCCAGGTGCAGGTTGTTAGGGGAAGGGATAAGTGAAAATGCTATATAAACCCCATGCTTTTGCATGTGGTTGCAGTTCCATCCAGCCCATCACCACTGGACTCTTCCCTGAATGTAAGTCCCCAGTTAAAACAAAAACAAACAAAAAAGCACCATGTCTTGTTTGCTGTCTCTGGATCTGTTCTTCGGCCTCTTGAACCTGGTTCTGTCCAATTTGGAGTTGACAGTGGTCCGGCACAATAGTGGCAAAGCTGTTTTCCCCCACTTTTTTTTTTTTTTTTTAACATCACTTGATTCAGTGATTTTCTTATTTGAATTCCGTGTTTTAAGTTCAGTTCAATTATTTTCCTTTTGATGCTCAAATTTTCTACAGTTTGGCCAGTGGGAGTCCCTTCAGCTGGCTCTCATGTCACTTAACATGCCTCCATTAGTATTTGAGCACTTCCTTAGATTCTGGCACAAGATTCCCAGAGTCACTTTACATTTTCCTTGCCCCAGTCCTGGAACCAGCCATTTCCAATGAGCCCTGGTTCCTTTCAGTGTAGAATGGTGTTTAGAAACCAAGATCTGGGCTGGGTGCAGTGACTCACACCTGTAATCCCAGCACTTTGGGAGGCT
>NW_012117210.1:1264832-1266951 GCF_000951035.1 Colobus angolensis palliatus
ACCCAGGAGGTGGAGGTTGCAGTGAGCCGAGATCGTGCTATTGCACTCTAGCCTGGGCAGCAAGAGCGAAACTTCGTCTTAAAAAAAAAAAAAAATTAACTCTCATACATGTGAGAGAAAAGTGAGCTTGTTTTAATATTAAAGTAGGACAGTTATCCTCAGCCTGCTTCCCACTCCTCTTCTAGAATGGGCTTCTTTTCATTAGGCTCTTCTTAGAGTTACTGAACCAATGAGTGCAAATTTTGTCATTGCCCTTTCAGATTTGGAGTTTCACCTACTATGGTGGTTTCCAGCCTTGGCTGCACATCATTGGAATCACCTGAGGGAGCTTTTTAACACACTTCCTAGTTCCTGGGGTTTGATCCTCCAGAGATTCTGATTTAATTGGTCTGGGGTGTGGCCGAAGCATCTGAATTTTTAAAAGATCCCCAAGGTGATTCTAATTTGCAGTCAGTCAGGGTTATGATCCTCTGATTAGGGCTGTAGTTCCCAAACTTGTATATGTATTAAAATCTCCCAGGGATCTTTCCAAAATTCCAAGTGCAGACCATGCCCAGACCAACTGAATCATCACAATTGCTGGAGGTGGGACACAGGCATTGGTAATAGTAAAATTTCCCCGGTGATTCCCATATGCAGCTAGCATTGAGAAGCACAGTATGATGGTATTAGATAATGCCCTTTGATTGTTTTTGGGCTGGAAGGGAGAAGATGATTGTCATTTGTTGAGATGTAAGTCTTCCAACCCTTTATCTTCACAATCATATTGGAAATTTATAGCTTACAGGGGAATCATTGTCACTTTCCTAAGGAATATATTTCCAAATGGCATGCCCATAAAGTGCAGTCATGAAGCTCCCTTAGTACTTGCCAGTTAATGTAAGTGCAAAAGGACAATTGAAATGAAATACAGCTATTATGTCTGACACTTAAAAATTTTCCATCAGATGATTCTATTTCATTCATACATGTATTTCCACATTATGTTTCTCATTGTCTCTCTTCAAAGGAGACTAAGCAGGGTGGCAGTGCCCACATGTGACCCAGAGCCACATAGTGAAGGAACATGTAAATATCCTCATGTCCATTTGTAACTGTTAGGGACATTCATGATACGTGGAGGGGAGAGGTCTTTGCTCTGAGGACATACAAAAGGAATTGAAGTATTTCAGGATATTGGTATTTACCATTTGCCTTTACTGATTACCTTTATATGTAACCAAGCCAAGGAATATCAAAGAAGAGAAGGCTATACTAAGCTGTTTAGTAGTCTGTCTCCTCCAACTAGACTGTAAGGTTTAAGAGGACAAGCACTATATCTTGGTCACTGTTGTAAATGTAACACCTAGCACAGTGTCTGAAATATGGTAGGTGCTTAGATAGGCGATATAGCATACTGGCCAAGCAGAACAGTTTTGGAGTCAGGCTGACCTGGCCTAAATCCTGACTCTATCACTTACATGCTCTGTGATCTAGAACAAGTTACTTGACCTCTCAAATGCTCTTTTTACACCCCTCTCCATGTAAATTAAGGATAATAATAGCACTTATCTCATGGATATTGCTGTGACCAATTTAGTGAAACAGTCTACGTATATATAAAACACTTTGCAAATTGCTTGGCACATAGCATGCGTGAAATGGGTGTCATTCTTTTTTCTTTTCTTTTTGAGACGGAATCTCGCTCTGTCACCCAGGCTGGAGTGTGGTGGCACCATCTCGGCTCACTGCAACCTCCGCCTCCTGGGTTCAAGCGATTCTCCTGCCTTAGCCTCCCGAGTAGCTGGGATTACAGGCATGTGCTACCACACCTGGCTAATTTTGTAATGGGTGTCATTCTTAATCATCCAATTATTTGTTGACAAATACATGGATGTCATGGCCTGCTTTCCCTTCCCATTATTGAGATTAACTGGCAAAAATAATTTGTTTCCTGTAAGTTTTCTTTCTTTTCTTTTCTTTTTTTTTTTTTGAGATGGAGTCTCACTCTGTCACCCAGGCTGGAGTGCAGTGGCCGGATCTCGGCTCACTGCAACCTCCACCTCCTGAGTTCAAGTGATTTTCCTGCCTCAGCCTCCCGAGTAGCTGGGATTACAGGTATGTGCCACCACACCCAGCT
>NW_012117210.1:1267045-1277833 GCF_000951035.1 Colobus angolensis palliatus
AACTCCTGACCTCAAGTGATCCCCCCGCTTCAGCTTCCCAAAGTGCTGGGACTACAGGTGTGAGCCATTGCACCAGGCCAATTTTCTGTGTTTTCAATAATTAATTTTAGGCAAATCAAACCAAACATGTTGCAGAGTCCCTTCCCTGTTGGTGTGGGTGTTTCTCAGCATTTATGTTTTAGTCAAATATTACAGCTTCTAGTGAAAAGTTTATATACGATTTGAAGAAAAACGAAGCATAGAAAGCAGACTAGGAAGGCTATCTCTCTCATTTTGTCACCTTCATAATGTTGGTTGCTAAAAATAACCTACTTGTCAAATCGTTTTGTACTGCTGTGAGAAGTGCTAATGTAAGACATGTTTTCTGAAAATAACTGTGATGAGGTGTCATGGATTAAGGACTTTGGTACGGAAGTGATGGAGTTCCCTTCTGGGTGGAGTGGCTCAGAATCATAAATTGTTTGGAACACCTAGTAGCTTGCCCTTTCAGCTCCTTAAGAGGAAACCTGTTTGTAGGATTTGTTTTTTTTGTTTTTTTTTTTAAACTAACCAATCTATAAATGTTGTATGGGATCCTGAATTAAATCTTGAACAACAACAAAAAGAACATTAGTGAAAAAACTGAAGTCGAAATAAAGTCTGTTGTCTAGTAACTAGTATGATGCTAATGTTAATGTTAGTGTGATAGTTTTGATCAGTGTACCGGAAGATGAGATGCTACCATTAGAGGAAGCTGGGTGAAGGGTGTACATGAACTTTCTGAACTATAGTTATAACTCTTGAGTAAATCTAAAATTATTTCAAAATGCAAAGTTAAAAGAAACTAACTATAGTCTTTGGAAAACTAAATATACTGATTGAGAGCTAATTCTAGAAAAACCAGGTCTGGGCAGGTATCAAGACTACATCTCGAGGGAGAGAATTTTACTCATTCAGATACCCAGATATGTGCTAGATATTTGACTGACTGTAAGTACCACCCCTGACAAGGTGACAAGAGGGGTAGCGTGTAACAATTCTTTTACAAATATGGAACTTCTAGAAGCCTATCAAAAAAAAAAAAAAATCTAGTTCCTTTCTTTCCATATAAGCAAGGCTAGTTCAAAACACAGTGGCCCAACTAAAAGAGGTTCAAATATAAGTTATTTTTTGGTTTTTTGTTTGTTTGTTTTTTGAGTAGCATCTAACTCTGTTGCCCAGGCTGGGTGGAGCGTTGTGATTATAGCTCACTGCAGCCTCAGTCTCCTGGGCTCAAGTGACCCTTTTGTTTCAGCCTCCTGAGTAGCTGGGACTACAGGCACGTGTCAATATGCCTGGCTAATTTTTGATTTTTAGTAGAGATGAGGTCTCACTATGTTGCCCAGGCTGGAAAAGTAAATTTTCTTAATCTCCCATCTTAGACTTATTTGGTCGGCTTGGAGTTAGGAAGGAATTTCTCACTGTAGTGCCAAACCTGAAATGGTAATTGTGTTTGAGCGAGTTCCCTGAACATAAGGGGTGAGGGGAGGAAGAGGAACAATCCAGGCCATTTTTGTTGATACATAATAGTTGCACATATTTTTTTGGATACATATGATGTTTCAATATATGCATACAATGTGTAATGATCAGATCAGGGTAACTGAGATATTTGTTGCCTCAAACATTTTATCTTTGTTGGGAATGTTTAAACTCTTCTAGCTGTTTTTAAATATACAATAAGTTATTGTTAACTATAGTCACCCTACTGTGCTATTGGACATTAGAACTTACTCCTTCTATTGTAACTGTATGTTTGTATTGATTAACCAACCTCTCTTTCTCCACTCTCCCCTCCACCCTTCCCAGCCTCTGGTATTTATCATTCTATTCTCTACCTCCATGAGATAACTTTGTTAGCGTCCACATGTGAGTGAGAACATATATTTGTCTTTGTGTGCCTGGCTTATTTCACTTAACATAATGGCCTCTAGTTCCATCCACATTGCTCCAAATGACAGGGCACCAGCCCCCTTAGTATTCAGTTCTCCTTTAGTCCCTGAACCACAGTATCAGTGGAGCTAACTCCTGTGTTAGCTAAAAGGCAGGTGTCTTTGTAACCTAGTGTAATCAGCATGACAATTTTCTTTAAAAAAATGTATATTAAGAATGTGTTGGAGTAGGGGGTGTGGAATGTAAAAGAACTGTGGAACTCTTCATTATTTTAAGTTCTTTAGAGAAGTGCTCTTATATGTATGCTTTACATAGTTAGGATCAGCATGTGTATCTGCTCTTTCCTATTCTGCTGTTTTGACTTAACATTATTTCACATTCTGGTTTCCACCCACACAGTGCACATAATTGCCATCTTTAATGACTGTGTAACATTCCATTGTATTGAATAGCATGCCAGTTGTTAGGACTGGGCTTATTTTTCTGAGCAGATCTAAAGGCCTGCTGTCTCATAGCACCAGAGGTCTATTTTAGTTCCTGGATGTGGCGACTAGCATGAGCGTGGGATCGCGTGGGATTCCTGAGTCATCAGTGCACAGCACAGCCTGAGTGCTTTGTTAACATTGCTTTCCCACCACCCAACTGCAGAGCCACCTCAGCTCCCTGGACCGGAGCCTGGCACTTACTGGGCACAGGTGTGGAAGTACATTCCTCCTGAGCTGATATTATCTATGTGCCAATAGCAGAAAGCATCTGCCACCTTCTGCCTGGGATAATAATGCCACCTTGTTTCTCCCAGAGTTTGACATGAGAAAAAAGGCAAGGGGAGTGGGAGAATGTTTTATTACAGCTGAAGGAATAAGGCACAGATCAGGGGTGCCATGGCTATAGTTCTTTTAGTTGCAGCTATGAAAATACAGTGTGATGAGGGGATGGTTTCAGTCTTGGAAAGTTGGGTGACAGTTCTCATTCTCTGTACTCCTTCGTGTCAGAAATTTAAGGTTTGGTCTTCCAATAAAGGGTTTACAGGGTTGAGTAACAAAGCAGTGAGTCCAGGCTTGACCCTTAACTCAGCCATGGCCATCTTATGGTTAAGAATACTAGTTGGCAGGATTCTCCTGAGAAGAGTGATCTTGTGTTAAGTGCACTTATTACATCTTGCCAGTAGCAACTGCCTTGAAAATGAGTGATTTGAAGACATTATTGAGAGGAAAGAGTGATATTCAAAACACAGCTGGGGCTGGGCACGGTGGCTCACACCTGTAATCTCAATACTTTGGGATGCCAGGGTCGGAGGATTGCTTAAGCCCAGGAGTTTGAGGTTGCAGCAAGCTATGATTGTGGCACTGCACTACAGTCTGGGTGACAGAGCAAGACCCTGCCACTAAAACAAAAATAAAAACACAACTGGTATGGCCCAAACACCCAACACTTGAATCTCTGGGAGATTTATAACTAATTTAGCTACTACTGGTTTCCATGCTCCAACCCTGAATTACCACTGTTCTTTCTTAACCTTTGCTGCGTGCTAACTATATGACCCATTTTCTACAGAGGTCACAGATTGCTTAACAACCCTGCTGACAGAGTGCTACTGGCAGGTAGACAACACATGAAAGACGAGTGAGGACTGGAGTGCAGGAGTTGAAAACCATTCAGAGCAGAAGGACCTGTCTACTTATCCATAGTGAATTCTCTAGTCAGAAAGCCCAGGTCTGTCCCTGAAAGATAAGATAGAAACATACCCAGAGCCATATGAGTGAGTGATAGGCCAGGGTCATTCATAAGCTGCAAGTGCCTCTGATGGTAGCTACATTCTAAACGTCCTGGAGAGCGACCAATACATTGACAACTAAAGAAAAGAAACCCCACTCATAGGTGGGAATTGAACAATGAGATCACTTGGACACAGAAAGGGGAACATCACACACCGGGGCCTATTGTGGGGAGGGAGGTGCAGGGAGGGATAGCATTAGGAGATATACCTAATGTAAATGACGAGTTAATGGGTGCAGCACACCAACATGGCACGTGTATACATATGTAACAAACCTGCACGTTGTACACATGTACCCTAGATCTTAAAGTATAATAATAACAAATAAATAAAATAAAAATTAAATAAGAAAAAGAAATTACATCAAAATGTTAACATTTTACAAAGCTTGGTAATGGCTGTGTTATTGCATTATAACTCCCTGTATGCATTTCATTTTGCTTAATTTAAAAAAAACAACAACAACAAAAGAAATTGAATTCAGTCTGAGCCATTAAGAGGGAGAGGAAGAAACGGGAGGGGATGTTAGTTTACTCATCCATAAAACAAAGAGGAAAAGATCACCTTTTTTATATGTTGAACATTGAGAACTCTATTTCTGTGACATCTATTCTCCTGAAACTTTTAATCAGGCAACCCAGAAGACTTGAACCTTCATAAACCAAATGCCAGCTCTAAAATGCAGCCTTACTTGAACTGACAGGTCAAAACAATATAATAATTCATCCTGACAAAAGTGAAAAATTATTTTCCATTAGCCCATTTTGCTGAAAGGCTAATAACAATATATTTCCTTATAAATTTATTCCATTTCAATTTTAAAAATGGAATTTTGTATCTATTTTAGTTTTTATTATCTTCTACCTTCCATTATTGTCCTTTTTTTAATTACGAAAGAGCTTATCTCTATAAACTATCTTTTTTCTGTGACGAGTTAAGAGACAGCAATAAACTTATACAATTTTTAAAAAGCAGCATTTGATATTTTAGATACTGAGAGCAATTCATTTATAACCATTTTAAGGGAAAAAAAAAGCCAAATGTGCTCCTAAGACTCCTATGAGTAAATGTATTGTATTAGTCCATTTTCATACTGCTATGAAGAAATACCCAACACTGGGTAACTTATAAGGAAAAAGAGGTTTAGGGCCGGGTGTGGTGGCTCACACCTGTAATCCCAGCACTTTGGGAGGCCGAGGCAGGTGGATCACCTGAGGTCAGGAGTTCAAGACCAGCCTGGCCAACATGGTGAAACCATATCTCTACTAAAAATACAAAAATTAGCCAGGTGTAGTGGCACACACTTGTAGTCCCAGCTACTTGGGAGGCTGAAGCAGGAGAATCACTTGAACCCGGGAGGGAGAGGTTGCAGTGAGCTGTGATCGTGCCACTGCACTCCAGCCTGGGTGACAGAGCGAGACTCCATCTCAAAAAAAAAAAAAAAAGGAAAAGGTTTAATGGACTCACAGTTTCACATGTCCGGGGAGGCCTCACAATCATGGCAGAAGGTGAAGGAGGAGCAAAGGCACATCTTACATGACTGCAGGCAAGAGAGTGTGTGCTGCGGAACTGCCCTTTATAAAACCATCAGATCTTTTGAGACTTATTTACTGTCATGAGAACAGCATGGGAAAAACCCACCCCATGATTCAATTACCTCCCACCAGGTCCCTCCCACGACATGAGGATTATGGGAGCTACGATTCAGGATAAGATTTGGATGGGAACACAGTCAAATCATATCATGTATATTCGTGATACATCATTTGAAAGAGTAAAATACGATGGTGTAACTGAAAAAAAAAAAAAACCCCAAGGCAACCACTTGCCTTTAAGAAAATTTGCCCTCCAGGCTCAACAAACTATCCATTTCTTGGTCCCTGGGCTGCCCCACTGAGAAAGAGATTTGTAAAACCTCTTTGGCAGATTTAGGATTCTCAAAGACAAAAATATGGGAGGCATTGATTGTAATTACCCTAGATTCTCTTTGCACTTTGTACTTGAGAGTCTAAGACATCTCTTTGGGCTGTTCTCGACAGAAAAGTGGATACCTATCCCAGAAGGGGGACTATAGCTTTCTAATGATCTCACTGAGCTCCTTCCCTAAATCAACGTAAGGCCGGGCGCGGTGGCTCACGCCTGTAATCCCAGCACTTTGGGAGGCCGAGATGAGTGGATCACGAGGTCAGGAGATCGAGACCATCCTGGCTAACACCGTGAAACCCCATCTCTACTAAAAATACAAAAAATTAGTCAAGCGTGGTGGCGGGCACCTGTAGTCCCAGCTACTCAGGAGGCTGAGGCAGGAGAATGGCGTGAACCCGGGAGGCGGAGCTTGCAGTGAGCTGAGATCGCACCACTGCACTCCAGCCTGGGCGACAGAGCGAGACTCCGTCTCAAAATCAATCAATCAATCAATCAATCAACATAATAGTAGCTAACATTTAATATCCTACTTAGGATGTGCCAGGCACTATTCTAAACATTTTTGTATGTATCATCCCTTTTAAACTTTACAGCAGGCCTTTGAGGTAGGCACTGTTATTCATGCCTTCACTGGGGGAAATTGCCTGGTCACTCAGCTTGATAAGGGGTTTGGAAAGTATATTAACAGCCTGTAGCAACACAATTAAGATTCACTCAAAAAGAGATTTTTTTTCTTAAATGATTAAGGGTACACTGATTGTATTGGGAGGAGGTTATTTAAATAACATTTTGTGATTGATAGATTCTATGTAGGAAAATTTGGTTGACACCCAGGAACACCTACATTGCACAAAAGGAAGTGTGCCAATACTGAAATTCAGTTGTGTTAGATGTTGTTCAACTTAGATTCTTCACCCAGCTCACCTTCATAGGGTACAATCCCATCCCTTTTTCCCATCCACTTCCCCTTCTCTATTGACTGAGAAAGTATGCCTGCCTCATAAACACACGTTATAAAGAGAAATGTGCATGATCCAATTTTCTTACAGTTTGTTGAATCGTAGTCTCCTGCCTGATAAAACTCTTATTCAGAAGAGATATTTGTTGCATCCGCAGGTGAGAATGATTGTCAGCAGAATTCTCCATCGATATTTATCAGGCAAATTGGAGGAAGGTAGATGGCCTGAGAGGCCAAAGAAGACCCAGGGAGGATGCAGTATTTTTGAACAGAGTAGGGCACTGGCTTGGGCACATGAGATCTGGATTTTTAGGAGCAGCTCTGCCAGCCATCAGCTGTACCATCTTGGGCAAGCCACTTAACCTCTCTGTACCTCAAGTTCCTCATTTTTATAACAACAGGGGTTGGACCAGAGGCTCTGTAAGGTTCCTTTCAGCTTCATAATTCTAAGCTGTGCCTCAGTCAGAATCCTATCAAAGACCTATAAGGTGCTTGGGATGGTTCCCTTGAAGATAAGAGCAAATGATGCAGCCATCTACAGTGTCAGACCTTCCAGATACGGTTGTAAGAGGGATCCTTCTGTACAGAGTTTCTATCCCTGAGAAGCAGTTATGAGTTAGTTCATTTATACTGCTTGGTGAGATGGTATAGGGTAGACAGCTAAGAGCAAGGGTTGTGGAGTAGGACCTTAGTTTGAAAACCATTTCTGCCACCTCCTGTCCCAGGGTCCCCAGGGAAAAATTATTTAACCTCTCTGAACATCATCTTCTGCCTCTGTAAGATGGTGGTGGTAGAATCAACTTCAGAGGCTTTTGAAGATGAAAGGCAGTTATATATATAAAGCACTTAGTCCAGCAACTGGCAAAATGGAAGTGCTGGATCAACAATGTGTGCTACCATTATTGGTGTGCTTATCGATATTAACATAATTCTCCTGACACGGGCATGGATATACTTCGGCATTTTTTCTTTTTTTTTTTTTTTTCAGACAGAGTCTTACTCTGTTGCCCAGGCTGGAGTGCAGTGGCGCGATCTCAGCTCACTGCAACCTCCATCTCTGGGGTTCAAGTGATTCTCTGGCCCCAGCCTCCCGAGTAGCTGGTATTACAGGCTTGTGCCACCATGCCTGGCTAATTTTTGTATTTTTAGTAAAGATGGGATTTCACCATATTGGCCAGGCTAGTCTTGAACTCCTGACCTCAAGTGATCCACCTGCCTCGGCCTTCCAAGGTGCTAGACATGAGCCACCGCACCCGGCCAGCATTTTTTCTTAGATAAAGCTTTCTCTTTCTTTCTGGCTTTAAGTAGCTCTAGAGTCAGAAAGATCGGGATTGAATTTCCTGCCCTGCTTTTTATTTTCCTCAACCCCAAATTTTCAAATTCAATTTAATTTCTAAATTGATATATAATAGATGTACACATTTTGTGGGTACATATGATAATTTAATACATTCATATAATTTATGAAGATCAAGTCAGTGTAATTGGGATATCCATCACCTTTAATATTTGTCTTTATGCTAGAACATTTGAGTTATTCTCTTCTAGCTATTTTGAAATATACAATAGATGATTATAAACTATAATCACCCTACCAATCTGTCAAACTGTTTCTATGTATCCATTAATCAACCTCTCTTCATCTCCCGCCCCATCCCCCACCACCCCGCACTTTCCTGTCCTCTGGAAACTGCCAGTCTATTCTCTATCTTCATGAGATCCACTTTTTTTTTTTTTTTAAGCTCCCACATGTGAGTGAGAACATCCTGCTCTGCTTTTTGTAGGCTGTGGGATCTTGGGCAAGTTTATTTGACTTTTCTTCCCCTTAGTTTCCTCATCTGTGAAATGCAGTCAGGTATAGTGCTTACCTCCAAGGGTTGTTGTGAATAAGATAATGGAAATAAAGAACTTAGCACTGTGCCTGGCATCCAGAAGGCACTCAATAAATGGTGGCTGTGCTGCTCATGGTGAAGGTAATATAGATTGAGCATCCCTAATCTGAAAATCCAAAATCCAAAATCTTCTAAAATTAGAAACTTTTGGAGTCCTGACATGACACTCAAAGGACATGCTCATTGGAATATTTCAGATGTTTGGATTAGGGATGCTCAACCAGTAAGTACATATAATATTCCCAAATTAAAATAAATCTGAAATCTGAAATGCTTCTGGTCCCAAGCATTTCAGATAAGGGATACTCAACCTATAGTAGTAGTAATGGTAAATAACTATCACCACCACTGCTACCCTTGGGATAGAGGGATCAATGCATTCAAGTGCCTACATTTTTTTGCATAGCTAACCAAAATGTTGGTAGAGGCAGCAGTTGCTGTTCCTCAAGGGACAGCAAGGCAATTGTTCTGGGCTTCACAGACAGTGTCTGGGGCTTTAAAACAAAGTTGTTTATGGAGGTATGACTGAAAATGATTCAGTAGCGCATAATTCTCAGCAAAGAAGTTCTGTTTATTTTTGCCAATCCTTTTCTGCCCAAGAACCTTAAAGAAAAAAATATGTATTTCTAAATGAACCCTGTATTTCTAAGGCTCAATTTTGGTTGATCACCCATGACTTATTGTCCACAAGCTTTGTGAGCAGCATCTGGGTACAAAGATGTTAAGTCTCTGTTCTTTTTTACCAAGGTGGTCTTCATTCTCAGTGGATGCCATCTCACTCTTCTTGAGCCTCTCAGTGAGTATAGGACTGATTTGATGGCTAGAATATAGATATACAGGAACAACGGGTTCTCAGGCATGTGATATTAGGGTAGGTGGAGTTGTATGGGGAGTATAGAGATATTATCAAATGGAAATTTAAAAACCGGGTAGTCCTGATAGTTCTGGAGATGAACCTGTTTGCTGAGGGAGGGATATCAGCTGTTTCTTTTGGTTTCACTGTTTTTCTCTTTAGTGGTCTGTTGAAAGTAAAAAGAGAAAAAGGTCAGTTATTGTAAGTGAAGCCAAATGCCAGGTTTCTTGTCATTCCCAGACCATTTCAGGGTAGAAGGGTATTGGCCAGTTTCCAACAGGGTATAAACTGCACCCCACGAGGTGCCCATCCTCTGCCCTGGTGTCGTACTTTCTCTCACTCTTGTTCTCTCCCCTCTGCCCTTCATTTAAGTAGTGTTAACTATAAGAACCAAAGGCTTCTTCACAGGAATTTTCCAGTAACATCTTTTCTGTGTCCCAGGAATCCATTCTTTTTTTTGCCCTAAGTTCTGGAGTTATAGAAAGGAAAATGGATTTAAATTTTCAACAAAGATTTAGGGGTAGTTACTGATATCTAAAAAAAAAACACTTCCTCTCCTACCACTTCCTTCCACTCTACTCTCTACTCTCATCCTCACCCCTTGTCCCCAGAGCAGCGTCTGTCTCCTTGTTAGTGGCCCAGGCCAAGTCCAAGCCCCTCCATGTAGGTGTAACAACCCAAAGCTCCAAGGTAGCCAGGGATATAAAAGCTCATGTCCCTTTCAGAGCTGAGATGACATTATAATATTGACAGTTAACAATCTTGGAGACTGGGGTCCTAAGGAATACTGAGAATGAGTGGCCAGTAACTACAGCCTTTAAGCCCTCATAGCTCTTTTTTTGTATTGGGAGAAATGATATCTGCTTATTATAAAAAAAAGAAAATTTCTTTTTATTTATTTATTTATTTATTTTTTTTGAGACGGAGTCCCGCTCTGTCGCCAGGCTGGAGTGCAGTGGCGCTATCTCAGCTCACTGCAAACTCTGCCTCCCGGGTTGAAGCGATTCTTCTGCTTCAGCCTCCCCAGTAGCTGGGACTACAGGTGCCTGCCACCACGCCCGGCTAATTTTTGTATTTTTAGTAGAGACGGGGTTTCACCATGTTGGCCAGGATGGTCTTGATCTCTTGACCTCGTGATTCGCCTGCCTCAGCCTCCCAAAGTGCTGGGATTACAGGCATGAGCCACTACGCCCGGTCAAAAAGAGAAAATTTATAATAAAAAATCCAAAGGAAAGGCATTTAGGCCTTTTACATCTCACAATCACCTAGTATCTTTCGGTGATATTCCTCCAGGTATTTCTATATCTGTATATGTATCGTGCTATACGTGCTGTACTCTAACTTGATATTTTCCCTAACAAAAATGCCGGGTTCGGCCGGGCATGGTGGCTCACGCCTGTAATCCCAGCACTTTGGGAGGCCGAGGCGGGCGGATCACGAGGTCAGGAGATCGAGACCATCCTGGCTAACA
>NW_012117210.1:1277883-1307227 GCF_000951035.1 Colobus angolensis palliatus
GTCAGGAGATCGAGACCATCCTGGCTAACACGGTGAAATCCCGTCTCTACTAAAAATACAAAAAATTACCCGGGCGTGGTGGCAGGCGCCTGTAGTCCCAGCTACTCGGGAGGCTGAGGCAGGAGAATGGCGTGAATCCGGGAGGCAGAGCTTGCAGTGAGCCGAGATTGCACCACTGCGCTCCAGCCTGGGTGACAGAGCAAGATTCTGTCTAAAAAAAAAAAGCCAGGTTGTGGAAAACTTTCCATGTCAATAAACAGAAGTCCACATTAGCCTTTTTAATGTATGCATAGTATTCCACAGCATAGATGCATCCTAATTTATTTAGCCATTCTCCATTGTTGGACATATAGGCTGTTTCCCACTTTTAGTTATTGTACACAGTGCTGTGATTAAACATCCTTGAGGGTCTGTTTTTGGGTACTTGTGTAACTATCCTTGGAGATAGCTCAAGAATTGAGATTACTAGTTCATAGTGTATTCACGTTTTTAAAGTTCTTAATATATATAAAGTTCTTGTACTTCCACCACTGGAATCATAAACTTTAAGATAACCCTATAGCCATCTAAAGATCTTGTGTCAACCAGTGCTGGGGCATCATGCTGGACTACCAGAAGATGGTACCCAAGCACCCTTCCTGTACTTCTTCTATTTCTCTTCTCCTAATCACCAACTATAGAGTGAGGAAAGAATTTCAGGCTCAAAATTGGAATACTATTGTAGAAATTGTTAGGGAAGGCCTATGTAAATTTTCTTCTGTAACCACTGATCCAGCATTACCTTCAAAAATATTGTCATCAACATATGGAGCTGGAGTCTATAAGTCACTCCTTCAGTTGTAGTGAAGCTTTGTAGTATTCTAAACTCTAGTTCTCCTAGAACATTCACCTTCTTTCATGGGTTCATCTAAAGCAAATGTTACTGACATATTCTTTTTAGGCCGTAATCTTGTACCTTCTTTCTATACAACAAGAAGATGGGGGAGGGGATGGGGAAGTTAGTTGGTGTCCACGTGTTCAGGGATTGGTCACTGAGTATTAACATTTAAAGGGCCATTTACCTGTAGGATTGACTTTAGAGGCTTAGCTTCTGTTGAGCATTGTTCTAGATGCTGTCTTTTCTCCTTTGACATTCCTGTTCTGGTGGATAAGCTGGGGGAAGATGGAAAGGACAAGAGTAGTAGAAACAGACACACTTCAAGCTTCTTTATCTAATGCAGCTACTACCCCATCCCTGCCGTATGTCTTTGGGCAATGAAAGTGACAACAGAGCAGGAGGATGTTTAGGCCTTTTGCTCCTCAAAACTCTGATCACCTCCTATTTTCTTCTTCTTTTTCCTCTTTTCAACATTTCTGTCCTCTCCCATCATTCCTCATTATTGGGAGGATTGTAGAACTAGACGCTGAGAATCTGGAGTAGGTTCATGGCATTCATCCATAGAATAATGCCAGTAGGCTCTTTAAGGGGCTCATGTTCCTTTTCTCCTCCACATGGCAAATCAGAGATTAGAAACCCTGTTTTGGGGAGGCTGTAATGCTGATAGGTTGGCTTACCTTTATGAAAATCATTCCCCTCACATGACCACTCAAGTTATGCCAGGGATGGGGTGTACCTAACAATGTTGGAGTGTTGGTGGGCACTGCCCTAGCCCCATTTGAGCCAATGATATCAAGAGACTTGCTCAATGCCACCCAGAATCCAAGCATCTCCCAGAACTCCTCGCTCATGAGAAAGACTGATCCCTGTTGCTTTTCTTATCAGTAAATCTCATGGAGGCATCTCAGTACCTGTGTGATGAGCATCCTTCTCCAGAGCCTGTGTTATTCTTGGAGATTGAGATGCTCGAGGTAGGTGGTAGTTGGCAAGTATTAATGACAGCTAATAGCCAGCGCAGTCCTTCAACTATGGGCTGATGGTTTCTTCTTTCAAGGCTTCTGATGGCTGAACATGGCTCCTGTGACAGAAGAGAAGGATGCAGACCTGGAGCCTGGGACCCCTGGGGCCCACAGTACCAGTCACTCTCATTCAAAGAGTGGAGGAACACATAAGCTCTGCTATGCCTAGAGAGGCTCTGAGACTTCTAGGAGACACTCAGCATTCACATCTGAGAAGGCAAATGACAGACATAAAAAGCTGAGGTCCTTTAATAAAGTGGTTGTGGTGTCTTGGGTGTGTGACCTTGAGCAAGTCACATAGAGTCTCTGAGCCTTGGCTTTTTTATCCATAAAATGGGGATATTCATGTGTCCACTTTACAGAACTATTTTGAAGGCAGAATGCAATATTTGTTACCACCATCAAGTCAGGAATCACTATGGGTGTTGCCTGACAGGGAGAGACCTTGCTCCAAACCCAACATATGGGGCTGATTATAGAATGGGCCAAGGGCTGCATCTGCTGGGCTCCAGAGGAAGAGGGAAGGAAGGGGTTGACACTTACCACTCGGCATGGGCACTTATTTTCTTTCACTAGCTTCTGTAGAAGTAGATAGTCAATAATATCGGAAGGCATGAGGGCTTTCTTCTTGTCTTGTTTGTTTGCTAAGCTAAAACAGAGCATATGAGAGAGGGAGGAAACAAGAGTGGAAGAGTGAAACCAAAATAGAAGCAAAAGGCGAGAAAAGGAGGGAAAGAGGAGGAGAACAAATTCTACTATAACTGCTACATATCCAGGAATTAAGTTTAAAGACATACCTAATGAGATGAGCTAGACATTTTTCTAGCCAACTCCCAATGAAGGAAAGTATAGCACAAATCATTTGAATCCACGATAGTCTCCCCAGGGCTCATTTCTCACTTCCCCTACATTATGCTATCAAGCTTTAATTAGAATTGCTAACTGGGCTATGAACAGATTTGGAGTTTTTACATCCTTTCCCAAACTCTGTTCATGCTCTAGTTGGGGTTGCTAATGAGGAATGAAAGAGGCATAAAGGGAGTTGGGGGCGGGGATGAGAATTGACTGGCCACCTGCATTATCACCCTGGAATAAGTGCTAGTTATGTAACTTTTGAGCAATCTGATCAGAGAGGAGGTCATTGGCATCGATTATACAAGATAGGGGTTCTCTGCTATCATGAGGTTTCAGGATCAGAGACCGAAACCAGAAAAGATAATAAGCAAATTCAGGAAGGTAGTCTTCAGGAAGAGTCAAGGGGTGGAGGTGGTGGATACCGCTTTTCATTTCCCTTTGATGCTTCCCTTCAAAATTACCTTTGTACAGTTAGGTAACATCTCCCCCATGGCAGTGTGTGGTAGAAAGAAGGGGAACATCACACACTGGGCTTATCATGGGGAGGGGGGAGGGGGGAGGGATTGCATTGGGGAGTTATACCTGATGTAAATGATGAATTGATGGGTGCTGACGAGTTGATGGGTGCAGCACACCAACATGGCACAAGTATACATATGTAACAAACCTGCACGTTATGCACATGTACCCTAGAACTTAAAGTATAATAAAAAAAAAAAAAAAAGAAAGTAGCTCTTGAGAACAGACCCCAGAGAATTGGGCCGCTTTACCTCACTGAGCCTAAGGGAACAGAAGGCCTAGCTGGGTGTGACAAAGGGACCACCCGACCCTTCATTTCTATACTTTTAAGGGTACAAATTGGGAAGCAGAAATAGGACATAAAGGCAGAATCTTACATTAAGATGGGTTTCCCTGCCACTCTTTTATCAGACAGCAGATGTGTTAAGATGATCTTCACTTCCTGCATGCGTCTTATGTCACTGGAATCCAGGACGAAAACAAGCCCATGGGCCTGTGCATAGTAGTTTGGCCATGCTTCCTGACCCTTCAGATCTCCATTCAGGTCATAGATGGAAAGTTCATACTCATCTAACAAAAGTGTAGTCAGTTCCGATTTCATACAATGGTCTGTCTTACTGGGAAGTACTATGCATAGGGGAAAAGAGGAGAAGCAATCACTTAGATGGAAACTCCATACTCATCTAACAGGAGTAGAGTCAGTTCCGATTTCATACAGTTGTCTATCCTACTGGGAAGTACTATGCAGAGGGGAAGAGAGGAAAAGCAATCACAAAGTAGGGAAATATAGTTAGATCGAATAATTTGTTGAACCCTGACTAGAGCCTGCTCTGAGAAATCCCACTGAAGCATCCTGCCACCCTGCCCATACTTGGGTACTATCTTCCTAAATCATCGCTTTACCCATACTATCCTCTCCTGGCTCAGTAACCTTTAGTGAGTGTCCACTGCTTCCAGATATAATACAGACTCCTTCACCTCCTAACCTGCTAGACCTATCTCCTAGTGCTATAACCTGACGGGTGTCCACACTGTCGCTGGTACATACCAAATCTGTTCTTCCCTTGGCTCCTTTGCCCCTACTTCTCCCACTCTACATCAATGTCATGCTTTCTCTTGCCCTGTGATTTTACAAGATGTCATTCTCTCTGCTTAGAACACTTCTACTCTTTGCTTAGTTAATGCCTATTTTTTAAAATGTCAATTTTGATCTTGTTTATTCTAGAGTTTTCCCACACACCACCAGCCATCTGGATAAGGTACCTTTCTTCTGAGTTTACCATTGTCATAGCACATATTACAGTGTTGTAAATTCTATGGTTTATTTATCTGGGTTATAAACTGCAACAGGACGGGAATCCTTTCAATTTTATTGAAATTTATTCACCATTATATCCATGATGCCAAGCACATTCATTATTGAATTAATCTGATAAATGAATGAATGAACAGGAGGTCCTTCTCTCCCACCCTTCAATACCCAGCTCAAGTACTGTTTAGGAAGACTTCTCTGGCCTGTCCACTTCGCACTTCTCTCTCTCTTGTTGAGCACAAGGTCTGTTGAGCTGGTCCTTCACCTCTTTTTGTGCTTGCTTTGTCTCTCCAACTAAAACATAAGCTATATGAGGGAGGATGTTTGTATTACCATACACACAGTAAGTGTTCAATAAATGTTTATGGTGGTTGTTACTGTAGATGAAGGTATGAAGTTGTCTTCCACATATCTCTTCCAAGAAACCATGCTAGACTTAGACACATTTTCCTTTGAAAAGCTATAGCCAGAACATAAAATCTCACAGGGAATTCCATACCTCATTCAGCTCCCATAGAAATGGAGTTGAAAACGGCAATCTTGGCTGGGCACGGTGGCTCGCACCTGTAATCCCAGCACTTTGGGAGGCTGAGGTGGGTGGATCACCTGAGGTTAGGAGTTCAAGACCAGCCTGGCCACCCTGGCAAAACCACATGTCTACTAAAATACAAAAAAACAAAAAACAAAAAACCCAGCCAGGTGTGGTGGCACACGCCTGTAATCCCATGTACTTGGGAGACTGAGGCAGGAGAATCGCTTGAGCCCTGGAGAAAGAGGTTGCGGTGAGCTGAGATCACGCCACTGCACTCCAGCATGGGGGACAAGAGTGAAACTCCATCTCAAAACAAACAAACAAACAAACAAAAACAAACAAAAAGAATGAAAATGGAAAACGGCAGCGTTTATATGCATTCCAGTCTGTTGAACTGACCATTCTAGCCTAGCTCTCTTCCCACATTAGTAGCAAAATGACTTTATATATTCTCTACACCCATACCTGGGAGCACTAAGACTAGAATTCATAACTTCTTATTTGTAGTCTTAGATCTGCATGTGACATTTTCCATAGGATTGCCAAAATGAATCTTTAATGTGAAAAGTTAGTAATATGCCTTTGGGTCTTTGGAAATGAGAATACATTATGTGTATGTATATATTATTATTATGTATAAATGTGATTTTCATAACATTTCTTCTGATTTCATGTTAGGCAATGAACTTTTAAATTATAGCTTTCAGATAAAATAATTTTCAGCCACAACTTTGATGTGATATTTGCTATATCTGTATTAGACTACTCAAAAATAATAAGTGGGTCAGGGACGGTGGCTCACACCTGTAATCCCAGCACTTTGGGAGGCCAAGGCAGGCGGATCACCTGAGGTCAGGAGTTCAAGATCAGCCTGGCCAACATGGTGAAACCCTGTCTCCACTAAAAATACAAAAATTAGCCGGGCGTGGTGGCGGGCACCTGTAATCCCAGCTACTCGGGAGGCTGAAGCAGGAGAATCACTTGAACCCAGGAGGCAGAGGTTGCAGTGAGCTGAGATCTCACCATTGCACTTCAGCCTGGGCGACAGAGCGAGATGTCTGTCTCAAATAAAAAAAAAGAAAGTGACTAGGTTAAAACTGTAAAGGTAATATTAGAGTTTCCTTCATCGAGAAAAGATTTATATATTTTTTTGCCGTGTCAGAGAAAAAAATTTTTTTCCTTAGTTTTCTTTTTCTTTTTACTTGAAACCTTACCAGTTCCTTCAGTTAGTGCAATCTATTGTTGGTGAACCCTAGATGCTATGAGCAGTTGTTCCCTGACAATTTATATTTATCTTATTTCCTCTATTAAGGTATAAACACTCTAAGGACAGGTACTGAGTCTGATTCATCTCTGTATCCCTAGTGGAGTGTTTCATAAAGCATGGTCTGGGTACCATATAGTTGATAATTACGTAGGGGTGATTGTTAAAGCCTAGTCCAGACCAAATGAATCAAAACCTCTAGGCTTGGAACACAAGTATTTGCATGTTTAATGAACTCCCTATGGTTAACAAAATCTGAGGTGATTCTTCTGCACTTTAAAGCTTGAGTACCACTACCCTAGAGAGCCATGAAACTCATGCCTGATTGTGTCTCAGCATCATCTGATGAGCTTATTAAGATACAGATTCCATGCTACACACCTGTAGTCCCAGCTACTTGGAAGACTGAGGTGGGAGGATCGCTTGAGCCTGGGCAATCAAGGCTGTAGTGAGCCATGATCACACCACTGTACCACTGCACCCCAGTCTGGGTGACAGAGTGAGACTCTCAAAAAAAAAAAAGAAAAAAAAATGGAAACTGTAGATTCCATAGGCTCTTCCCAGACCAAAGTTTTTGAATCTCCAGGTCCCCTCTCAGTAGGGTTGAAAGCTCTCCAGGTGATTCTGGTTATGGTTACTGGTTCTCAGTATTCGCTGTTCTCCATGATCACCTGCAGAGCATTTTATTTATTTATTTATTTATTTATTTATTTATTTATTTATTTATTTATTTATAAGCCTGGAGTGCAGTGGCACCATCTCGGCTCACTACACCCTTTGCCTCCCAGGTTCAAGCAATTCTCTTACCTCAGCCTCCTTTGTAGCTGAGATTACAGCCCCCCGCCACCACACCGAGTCAATTTTTGTATTTTTAGTAGAGACAGGGTTTCACCATGTTGGCCAGGCTGGTCTCGAACTCCTGACCTTGGGTGATCTGCCCACCTTGGCTTCCCAAAGTGCTGGGATTACAGACGTGAGCCACCACACCCAGCCACCCCCAGGCCTCATTCTCTTAGGGTTTGAGTCCATAGATCTGGGGTGGGGCTGAAGCATCATGACTGTTTTAAAAAGCTCCCCAGGTGATTGAAATATATAGCCAGGTTTGAAAGGCACTAGTCTAAATGTCCTCATTTAGGGCACCTGCTTGTGCCAGTGGTTGGGTTTCTTCTTGCCTTACATGACCATGCCAGACAAAAGAGTTTTAGTGAATGGTGTCAATAATAATGACTTGGAGGAGGTGGCATAAGATGGCCAAATAGAATCCTTCAATGATGATCACCCCTGCAGGAACACCAAATTGAACAACTATTCACATGAAAGCACCTTCATGAGAATCAAAAATCAGGTAAGCGATCATAGTACCTGATTATAACATCTGTATTTTTTTCTTTTTTTGAGACAGGGTCTCACTCTTGTCGCCTGTGCTGGAGTGCAGTGGCTCAGTCTCAGCTCACTGCAGCCTTGACATCCTAGACTCAAGTGATCCTCCCACCTTAGCCTCCTGAGTCACTGGGATTACAGGCATGTGTCACGGCTAATTTTTGTATTTTTTTTTTTTTTGTAGACAGTTTTGGCATGTTGCCCGGGCTGGTCTTGAACTCCTGGGCTCAAGTGATCTGCCTGCCCTGGCCTTCCAAAGTGCTGGGATTACAGGCATGAGCCCCCGCACCCCACCTTGGTTATAACATCATGTCAAGGAAAGAGGCACTGAAGAGGGTAGGAAAGACAGTCTTGAATCACCAGTACCACCCTTTCCTCATCCCCTGGCAGCACCACATAGCACAGAGAATCTGTGCTTGAAAGAGAGAGTGCAGTGATTGTAGGACTTTGGATTGGAACTCAGTCCTGCCCTGTCACAGCAGAAAACTACATAGGGCAGAATTTGCCTAGCACTTATGGAGGAAGCATTTAGACCAGCCCTAGCCAGAGGGAAATTGCCCATTCCAACAGTTGGAACCTGAGTTCCAGCAAGCCCTGCCACCATGGCCTGAAGTGCTCTGGGGTGCTAAACAAATTTGAAAGGCAGTCCAGGCCACAAGGACTGCAGTTCCTGGACAAGTCCTGGTACTGTGATGGGCTTGGAGCCAAGGACTTAGGGGGCATGCAACCTAGTGAGTCACCAGCCAGAGTGACCAAGGGAAGTGTTTGTGTCACCCCTCCCCCCAGTGCCAGGCAGCACAGCTTGCAGCTCCAGGAGGAGAGGGAAGAGTAAAGAGAACATTATCTTACAACTTGAATACCAGCTCAGCCACAGGAAGATAAAGTACCAAGCAGAGTCCTGAGGCCCCCATTTCAGGCCATGGCTCCCCGATGACATTTCTAGACCCATCCTGGGCCAGAAGGGAACCCAGTGCCCAGAAGTTAAGGACCCAGTCTTGACAGGATTCACCACCACCTGACTAAAGAGCCCTTAGGCCTGAGTAAACATCCCAAGCAAGTGCCAGGCAGCAGTCACCATGGGCCTTGGGCAAGACCTGGTATTGTGCTGGCTTCAGGTGTGACCGAGCACATTTTCAGCGGTGGTGGCCATCAGGAGAGACTCCTGCTTGAGGAAAGGAGAGAGAAGAGTAAAAAGGACTTTGTCTTGCAACTTCAGTACTAGCTCAGCCACAGTGAAATACAGCACCAAGCAGACTCCTAAAGTCCCTGATTCCAGGCCTTAGCTCCTGGAGGGCATTTCTAGACTCATCTTGGGCTAGAAAGGAAAACGCTGCCCTGAAGAGAGAGACCCAGGCCTGGCAGGACTCACTGCCTGCTGACTAAAGAGCTCAGGCCTTGAATAAACATTGGTGGTAGTCAGGCTATAGTCACTATGGGCTTGGGGCTGTGATGGCCAATTCTGCTTGAGGAAAGGAGAGAGGAATATAGAGAGGACTTTGTCTTGCAACCTGGGTACTTGCTCAGCCCCAGTAAAATAAAGCACCAAGCAGATTTCTAAAGCCCCTGACCCCAGGCCCTAGCTCCTGGTGGCATTTCTAGACCCACCCTGGGCCAGAAAGGAACCTGCTGCACACTTTCCTGGCAGGATTCATCAGCTACTGACTGAAGTGCCCTTGGACCTTGAATAAATATCAGGGATAACCAGGAAATAGTTGCCACAGGCCTTGGGTGAGACCCAGTACTGTTGGCTTCATGTGTGACTCAGCACAGTCTCAGTGGTGGTGGCCACAGGAGTGTTTGTATCACCCCTTCCCCAACTCCAGGCAACTCAGCACAGAGAGAGAGACTCCATTTGCTTGGGAGAAGGTAAGGGAAAAGAACAAGAGACTTTGCCTGGTAAACCAGGGAATTCTCTCAGATCTCACCCAAGACCACCAAAATGGTACCTCTACAGCTTTACAAGAGTCACAGCATTACTAGGCTTAGGGTGTCCCCTAATGCATATACAGCTTCAGTGACCAAAGATTTGATCACAACACTCAATTCCCTTTGAGTCCTTCTCAAGAAGGATGGGTAAAAACAACCCCAGTCTGCATAGATTAAATACCTAACTTTTCAATGCCCAGACATTGATGAGCATCAATAAACATCAAGACCATCCAGGAAAAATGACCTCACCAAAAGAGCTAAATAAGGCACCAGTAACATATTATGGAGTGACAGAGATAAGTGACCTTTCAGACAGATAATTCAAAATAGTTTTGAGGAAGATCAATGAAATCCAAGATAACACAAAGAAGGAATTCAGAATCTATCGGATAAGTTTAACAAAGATTGAAATAAGAGAGAGTGGCATGATATACTTAAAGTATATCAAGGAAAAAAACTTTTATCCTAGAATATTATATCCAGCAAAATTATCCTTCAAACATGAAGGAGAAATAAAGTATTTCCCAGACAAACAAAAGCTGAGGGATTTTTGTCAACACCAGACCTCTCCTCCAAGAAATGCTAAAGGGAGTACTTCAACCTGAAAGAAAAGGATGTTAATGAGCAATAAGAAATCACCTGAAGGTATAAAACCCACTGGTAACAGCAACTCACACAGACAAATACAGAGTATTGTTATAATACTGTAATTGTGGTGTGTAAACTACTAAGAGCTTCAGTACAAAGAATAAAAGATGAACCTATCAAAAGTAACAACTACAGCAACTTTTAAAGACAGTATAATAAGATATAAATAGAAACAACAAAAAGTTACAAAGCAGAGGGGATGAAGTTAAAGTATACAATTAATATTAGTTTTCTCTTTGCTTGTTTTTGCAGTCACATTTTTTCATCAGTTTAAAATAATGGGGTCTCCAGGGGGCAGTGGGTGAATATTTTAAAAAATGGGTTATAAGATGTTATTTGCAAGCCCCATGGTAACTTCAAATCAAAAAACCTACAACAGATAGACAAAAAATATAAAGCAATACATCAAAACATACTACGAGAGAAAATCACTTTCACAAAAAGGAAGATAGGAAGGAAGAAGGAAAAGACCTCAAAATAACCAGAAAGCAAATAACAAAGTGTCAGTAGTAAGTCCTTATTAATAATAACATTGAATATAAATGGACTAAACTCTCCAATCAAAAGACATAGGGTGGCTGAGTGGATTAAAACAAAAACAAAAACAAAAACATGATCTGTTTCCTACAAGAAACACACTTCATCTATTAAGACACATATAGACTGAAAGGGATAGAAAATTATATTCTATACAAATGGAAACCCAAAAGAGCGGGAGTAGCTATACTTCAGACAAAACGGATTTCAAGACAAAAGCTATAAAAAGAGACCAAGAATGTCATATAATGATAAGGGGGTCAATTCAGCAAGTGTATATAACAATTATATATGCACTGAACACTGGAGCACCCAGATATACAAAACAAATATTATTAGAGCTAAAGAGAGAGAGACCCCAATACAGTAATAATTGGAGATTTCAGCACCCCACTTTCAGCATTGCACAGATTATCCAGATCAACAATGAAACACTGTACCTAATCTGCACTATAGAGCAAATGGACCTCATAGATATTTACAGAACGTTTCATCCAATGAATGCAGGATATACATTCTTCTCCTCAGCATATTGATCATTCTGGCAAGGCTGTGGAGAAAGAGGGACCCTCATACACTGTTGGTGAGAACATAAATTATGTTCCACTATGAAAGTTCCTCAAAAAACTAAACATAGAACTACCATGTGATGCAGCAATCCGCCTGCTGTGTATATATCCAAAAGAAAGGAAATCAGTATGTCGAAGAGATATCTGGTGTCCCATGTTTATTGCAGCACTGTTCACAATAGCCCAGATTTGGAAGCAACCTAAGTGTCCATCAACAGATGACTGGATGAAGAAAATGTGGTACTTATACACAATGGAGTACTATTCAGCCATAAAAAAGAATAAAATATTGTCATTTGCAGCAACACGGATAGAACAAGTACATGATGTTAACTTAAATAAGCCAGGCACAGAAAGATAAATTTCATATGTTCTCACTCATTTGTGGAAGCCCTAGAGTAAAATAATTGAACTCATGGAGATAAAGAGTAGAACACAGCCGGGTGTGGTGGTTCATGCCTATAATCCCAGCACTTCAGGAGGCCGAGGCAGGCAGATCACCTGAGATCAGGAGTTCCAGACCAGCCTGGCCAACATGGTGAGACCTCGTCTCTAATAAAAATACAAAAATAAGCCAGGTGTAGTGGCACATGCCTGTAACCCTGGCTACTCGGGAGGCTGAGGTAGGAGAATTGCTTGAACCCAGGAGGTGGAAGTTGCAGTGAGCTGAGATTGTGCCACTGCACTCCAGTCTGAGCAATAGAGCGAGACTCTGTCTCAAAAAAAAAAAAAAGAGAGAGAGAGAGTAGAAGTATAGTTACTCGAGGGTGGAAAGGGTAGTGAGGGGAGGGAATGGGATGGTTAATGGGTACAAAAATATAGTTAAGATCTAGTATTTGATAGCACAACAGAGTGACTATAGTCAGCAATAATTTGTTGTACATTTAGAATAACTGAGGGAGTACAACTGGAATGTTTGTAACACAAATAAATGGTGAATGCTTAAGGTGATGGATATCCCATTTACCCTGATTTGATTATTACACATTGTATGCCTATATCAACGTATCTCACTTATCTCATATATACACCTACAATGTACCCATACAAATTTAACAAATTTTTAAAAATGTGTGCCAAAATATTTTATAGCTGGTGTCTTCAAGTGTTCACAGTATTACTTGCAGACAGGCATTTCCTTCCTAGGCAATTACCTGTTCTTGGCAATCAGCTTAAAAACATTCGCAGCAGCTGAGCGCGGTGGTTTAAGCCTGTAATCCCGCCACTTTGGGAGGCCGAGGCGGGTGGATCACCTGAGGTCAGGAGTTTGAGACCAGCCTGACCAACATGGTGAGACCCTGTCTCTACTAAATGCAAAAAGTTAGCTGGGCGTGGTGGCACATGCCTGTAATCCCAGCTACTTGGCGGCTGAGGCAGGAGAATCGCTTGAATCCAGGAGGCTGAGGTTGCAGTGAGCTGAGATTGCTCCATTGCACTCCAGCCTGGGCAACAAGAGTGAAACTCTGTCTCAAAAAACAAACAACAACAACAACAACAACAACAAAACATTTGCAGGGACAAGGGAGGTAAATTATTCAATTTTGGGCACAGAGTAACCTACTAGATTGATTCTGATGGTCCTGCATAGACAGAGGTAGCCTGAGACATTTTTCAGAATGTGGTATCAGTGCCCATTAAAAAATTATCTGTAAATGTAGTCACAACCAATAGATTTATGAATAATCCCCCAGGTATTCACTGAGAACAGGGCAAGTTATGCAGTAACAAAATAAATAGATTTTAGGCAGTGTCCTCTAGGAATTAAAATGGGAAACAGACAGTATTCTCACAGGCAAAATAGCATACCGGTAATTGCAGGTGAGTGCTTCCAAAAGCTGGCTGGCCATCAGAAACCCCTGAGGAGTTCTTAAAATATGGATTCCTAGGGCCCACCGAGACAAAAGGGAATCCAGGGATGAGGTTGAGTTGGGGCTCTAGAAAATTATCCCCACTTTTTTCAATAATCTTGTGATTTTTGCTGGCTCCTGGATTTTTCCTGCTGCTATTTACCTTCTTAAACATTTCTGCCTATCAGAGAATCGGGAGAAGCAAGGAGTTAAGTTTGTTTCCTACAAGGGGGGATACAAAGCTGAACCCACTGGCTAAAATGTGAGGCTTGGAGCTGCTAATGGGACAGAGGAAGTTGTTACAGAAAATGGCAACATGTTGTCAGGCGCAGTGGCTCACACCTGTAATTCCAGCACTTCGGGAGGCTGAGGCAGGAGGATTGCTTGAGGCCAGGAGTTCCAGACCAGCCTGGCCAACATGGTGAAACCCCATCTCTACTAAAATCCGAAAAAATTAGCCAGGTGTGGTGGTGCATACCTGTAATCCCAGCTACTCGGGAGGCTGAGGCATGTGAATCGCTTGAACCTGGGAGGCGGAGGTTGCAGTGAACTGAGATCACACCACTGCACTCCAGCCTGGGCAACAGAGTGAGACTCTGTCTCGGAGAAAAAAAAAACAAACAGAGAAAATGGCAACATGTTGTCTCAGGTGAATGGTGAAATGGGGGAGAACATCCATTCCATGAATATTTATTGAATACCTACCTGAAAATGCTAAAAGACCACAGGCTAAAGATACAGAGAGGAAAAAATCCATTATTTCCCTCAAGAGCCTCACAATTTAGGGGATGGACTTGCAATTGCCTGATGATGTAATAAGTGCATGCCAGAGCAATGCATGGAAGAGTGGGAGCTGAGGCAGGAGGGCACTGATAGGGAGGGCTTTCCTGAGGTCAAGCTGGGCTGTGACTTGAGGCTTTTGATTTAGCAGGTAGATAATGGTGGAGGCAAAATGCTAGGTAGTGGGATAACATGTACAGAACTAGAAAAGGGGGATGGTAAGTCATTTGTTGTGGCTGTATCAGAGGGCATGTGCAGAGAGCATGGGAAATGAAGTTGGAGGAGGACTCAGGGACCAACTCATAGAAGGCTTTGTGTGCTGCTAAGAAACGTAAGTTTTATCTTGAAGATAATGGCATTGAACAGTTTTGAGCAGGGAAGTGCCATCATCAGACTTTTGTATTAAGTCCTTCTGATAGCTATGTGGATTGAATACTAGGGGAACAACTGGAGATGACAAGATCAGCCAGAAGGCTCCTGCTGTAGTTCAAGGAAATTGATGAGCACTTCAGGTAGGTCAGTGGTGGAGGAGTCAGGTTAGCCTTTTTTGGCATCAGGGATGCCAGGTTAGATAAAACTCAACCACGTCATCATACTACTTCACTTATTCAGTAAACATGGATGGAGGGCATCCTGTGACAGACAGTGCTGGCTTCTTTGATTGGTCCTTAGTAAGTAGTATAGTACCTTTCTGAAATTCTGTGTAACTGTTTCTTGAAATGTCAAGATACTGAACTAGAGACCTGGTATTAAACTTGCACATATCGGAACTGACAACATTTCTCAAGCTCCAACTCTCTACATTAGCTGTCACAGAATTTCATGTCATTAAACTTCTTTATCATCCCACACTTGTCGCTCTTATCTAGACCAAATTCCACTTTAATTGAGCCCTGAAACTAGACATCATTTCAAACATGCTATCCTTCATAATTAACTGCAATGATTTACATAGTTTGAACTTATGCATACTGACCCTATGAAAGGACTTTCAATTAGGATAGCTTGTAAAGGGAGCAGGTGACAGACATTACATAAACAGGCTGTTTATGTAATGTGGAGAAGGGAGGGAGGGAGGGAGAGAGAGAGTGTGTGTTGGAAGGTGTTTAAGCGCAAAATAAAAAGGGAAACTGAGGGCCATGAAGTAATGCTAGGAAGGAATGATTATTTCACAGGATTCTGGGGTCCATGGGAGACCCACACCAGTATCTAATGCTCTCAGTTCCTTACATTTTTGGAATGCCCCACAAGAATAGTTTTGCCTCAGTTGTTCAAGCCAATGATAGGGATAGTCACATTCCTAGAAATGAAAAAGAAAAATGAGGCAAAGTCTTAAAACAGTTAGATAAACAGAGAGTTATACTCTTCCTTATTGTTTGGGATTCTGCCTCCAGTAATCTCAATGCATGTACCATAAAAGGCCCAGCCAAAGCAGTAGAAGGTGGTATGGGAGCCCCTCACCAAAGCCCCCAAGGATGCTTTTCTTCCCTGATTCACTTAACCTTGTACAATTGGCCATCCCTCCTCAAACCTGCTCCCAATCTTACAAACAACTGCTTAATCACTTCAACTAACAATATATATTACGAAGATTTGTACCTTGAGGGACTATGGGCAGATTTGTGGAAGGAAATAGTGGAATAGGCCTAGGGAAATAATTGTAATATTACCTTTGTGTCTCCTCTGTTGTCTTTAGCCAAGAGCAGCAGGAGGTCAAAAGCCGGAACATAATTCATCTTAGTTCTTAAATATTAAGAGAAGAAAGAAAATAAGAAATAAGTTCCATTATAAACACTGAGCCTTTAGTCAGCTTATGACTAAACAGGTGTTGATAAACAGAAAGCCTGGGATTGTTAGAAGTCTATTACTTCATTCTATCCAACTGTGTCTATAAATGTCATAGAAGGAGGGACTGGTTATTCTCAACTGCAGTGATAAGTTCTGTGCTAATGAGTAGCTTTCTTCAAAATGGGGTGATTTCTTAGTATAGCAGCCTACACAGACATAATCAGATGTGGCCTATCCCTTCAGCCATAGTTCATCCTTGTTAAGAATATCTTTATTCAACCTTGCGGAGGTTGGGATGATGCCTAAGAGAAGAACCAACTTAGGCTTCCAGAAGGAACTATCGGGAGACCTGTTCCAAGTACCAATAATGTCTCTTCTTCAAAGATGTGGGCATTGGTGACCCACTATTAGAGATTTTTTTTACAATTTTTGGAGCTATCAGGGACCTTAGAGATAATCTATTCTAATGGATTTCAAACATTAATCCAGGTGTCCCATCCTCAAAGATTGCCAGGGAGCTGCATAAGCTTCCCAGATGATGTCAATGCACAGCTGGATTTAGAAGTGAATGCCTAAATAAAAAGGATAATTTAGGCAATCACTTCAAGGTTCATCCATGGAAAGCGGATTGTTTCCACTTTTTAGCTCTTATGAATAATGCTGCTATAAACATTTGTATATAAGTTTTTGTGTGGACATGTTTTCTCTTGGGTATATACGTAGGAGTATTACTGCTGGGTTATATAATAAATCTATATTTAACCTCTTGAGGAACTGCCAGACTGTTTTGCAAAATGGCTACAACATCTTACATTCCCACCAGTAATGCTTGTTTTTTTGTTTACAGCTATCCTAGTGGGTGTGAGGTAGGTATTTCATTGTGGTTTTAATTTATATTTCCCTAGTGACTAATTACGGTTGACTGTTGAACAACATGGGTTTGAACTGCATGAGTCTACTTATACCAGGCTTTTTTTTTTTTCAACCAAATGAGGATATTTGTGAATGTGAAACCATGTATATGCAGGGCTGACTTTTCATATACATGGGTTTCATAGTGCCAACTACAGGATTTGAGAATGCACAGATTTTGGTATATGAAGGGGTCCAGGAGCCCATTTCCCCCAAGTTTACTGAGGAACAACTATATATTGAAGCCCAGAATTGGAGGAAGCCCTGGCTGGGTTAGCAAAGCACTTCAATTGATGCTTAGATGGGCCTTGCTTAGCTATCTGATGAGCACAGTTTATGTGCTAGCTTATTAAGGGATAATTTATCAGAGTTCTGCAGAGTCATCCAGTCATTTACCGTTCTGGAGAGTTGCCATTCCAAAATACTCACATTTCATAGCATTTCTTATAGCACAGCTCACGCCCTAGGAGATCATTAGGTTTCCCATAAAGACGTCCTGGAGAATGGCTCTGGCTTATGCCAGACAAAAGAGAAACCTTATATATGGCCTGTGATCAAAACCAGCCTTACTCCAGTTTTGCACATGAAGCTGATATGACCAGGAGCCTGAAACATCAGAGCCTAATTGTCTGGGTTCCATGATAGCCATCTCCCTTGGAGAAGAGGCCAGTAACTGCTTCATGTCTATTTCCTAATAATTGGCAGAGCCTTCTAACTTGATGTCAGGCTCTCTGTGTTTGTCAGTGCCACCAAGAAGTGTCAAATTGGCATCACACAAGTTCTTCCTTTATAAGGAAGGTTAGGTAGGATAACTCAACTGGGAAAACGATTGAATTAGGGATTACTGGTCTGATCCTTTATTTCTAGTGCCTCTTCTGGGTAACCTGAAGTGAAATCACCTCAACTAAACCTATCATTTCCAAATTTCTTTTCTTATCTGTAAAATGAAGATAGTGACATATTTTGCTTACCATGAGGTGGTTATTTATCTGATAAGTTGATTCTTTTTGGATGGAAGACATAAGATACGCAGAGTAATAGGAAGATGCATTGAGCTTTCTAGCCTTCTTGTCAGATTAACACAGCTCAGGTTGTCCACTTACAAAAGCTATGGCAATGTCCTAATAATGGTTGTCAAGGTACTAACATGTCTATGGCAACCACTACCTGGTTCATAGCAACCAAACTCATATCTCCTTACCTTGTATGATTATAGATAATTACTAAAGGAACTTTTAGTCATCATAGTTTTTATTCATTTTACAAAATATTTATATAGAATTTACTGTGTGCCAGGGCTCATTAAAGCACTTTATACACATTAATTCATTTAATCCTTACTACAACATGACAAAGTAGGGGCTATCATTCCTACTTTTCAAAGATGAAGTTGTTCACAAAGGGGTTACATAACTTGCCAAAGATCACCTAGCTAATAAATGGTAAAGCCAGAATTCAAACCTAGGCATTCTGGCTTCAGAGTTGTATTAGGTCAAAGGTCTTGCAGACCTCAGGTACCAGAGAAACTGCCTCTGCTCTGGGTATCTCTTCTAGCCAAACTGTATCATACTTAGTGAACTTTTTATAAAACACTTTATTTTTCAGAATGGTTTTAGGCATACAGAAAAATTGCTAAGACAGTACAGTCAGTAACCATCCCCAACACCCAGTTTCCCTCATTGTTAACATCTTATGATGCTGCATTTGTTACAATTAATGAACCAGTATTAATACATTGTTATTGACTAAAGTCCATACTTCATTCAGATTTCCTTAGTTTTTAACTTAAGCTTCTCAGATTTTGTTTTGTTTTGTTTTTTAGAGACAAGGTCTGGCTCTGTGGCCCAGGCTAGAGTGCAGTAGTGTGATCATAGCTAACTGCAGCCTCAAACTCCTGGGCTCAAGCAATCCTCCTGCTTCAGCTGCCCAAGTACCTAGGACTGCAGGCATGCACCACCATGCTTGGCTAATTTATTTTTTGTTCTTTTTAGAGAAGGGTCTTGCTATATTGCCCAGGCTGGTCTCAAACTCCTGGCCTCAAGTGATCCTCCCACCATGGCCTCCCAAAGGGGTGGAATTATAGGCATGAGATACCACATCCAGCCACTGTATTTGTCTTTGATGACCTTGACAGGAGTGTTCATCAGGTATTTTGTAGAATACCCCTAACTTGGTGTTTATCTGATGTTTTTCTCATGATTAGACTGAAGTTACGCATTCTTGGGAGGAAGGCCACAGAGGTAACATGCCATCCTCATCACATCATATCAAGGATACATGCTGTCAACGTGACTTATCACTGATGATGTTAACCTTGATCACCTGGCCTAGGCAGTGTTTGTCGGATTCCTCCACTATAAAGATACTCCCCCTACTTTCTATCCTGTACTCTTTAGAAGGAAATCAGTATGCATTAGCCACACTTATAGAATGGGGATTTATCCTCCACCTCCTTGAGGTGGAGTATCTACAAAAGTTGCTTGGAATTCTTCTGTATGGGGGAGGGGGTCTGTCTATTCTTATGCTTTTGTTTATTAAATCATTTATTTATACAGTATGGGCTCACATATATTTATTTTATACTCTGATTATAATCCATACCACTTTATTTTCTCGTTCAAATTGTTCCAACTTTGGCCTGGGGAGCTCTTTCAGTTGATTCTTCTCTCTGACATACTTTCTGTTTTTTTTTTTTTTTTTTTTTGAGACGGAGTCTCGCTCTGTCGCCCAGGCTGGAGTGCAGTGGCGCGATCTGGGCTCACTGCAAGCTCCGCCCCCCGGGTTCCCACCATTCTCCTGCCTCAGCCTCCCGAGTAGCTGGGACTGTAGGCGCCTGCCACCTCGCCCGGCTAGTTTTTTTGTATTTTTTAGTAGAGACGGGGTTTCACCGTGTTAGCCAGGATGGTCTCGATCTCCTGACCTCGTGATCCGCCCGTCTCAGCCTCCCAAAGTGCTGGGATTACAGGCTTGAGCCACCGCGCCCGGCCAGACATACTTTCATCATTGTAGGTTTTTTAAAATTTTTATTACTTTTTTTGAGACGGAGTCTCACTCTCTCGCCCAGCCTGGAGTGCAGTGGTGCAATCTCGGACCACTGCAACCTCTGCCTCCTGGGTTCAGGTAATTCTACTGTCTCAGCCTCCCGAATAGCTGGGACTACAGGCACACACCACCATGCCTGGCTAATTATTGTATTTTTAGTAGAGATAGGGTTTCACCGTGATGGCCAGGCTGGTCTCAAACTCCTGACCTCAGGTGATCCACCCACCTTGGCCTCCCAAAGTGCTCAGATTACAGGTGTTAGCCACTGCACCCAACCCACATACTTACTCTTAATTTTAAATTTTGAATTGGATCACAGACCAGGCCTTCAGCTAGGGTGACTTATGTACCTATTTGACCAGAACAGACTTGATGTGTGTTTTCCCCCAAGCCCATGGCCAAACTTGTATCCTAGCCTGTTTTCTTTCTTGCTTTTTTTTTTTTTTGAGATCAAGTTTTGCTCTTGTCACCCAGGCTGAAGTGCAATGGCGTGATCTTGGCTCACTGCAACCTCTGCCTCCCAGGTTCAAGCGATTCTCCTGCTTCAGCCTTCTGAGTAGCTGGGATTACAGGCATGTGCCACCACGCCTGGCTAATTTTTTTTTTTTTTTGTATTTTTAGTAGAAATGGGGTTTCGCCATGTTGACCAGGCTGATCTTGAACTCCTGACCTCAGGTGATCTGCCCCCCCGGCCCGGCCTCCCAAAGTACTGAGATTACAGGGGTGAGCCACTGCGCCCGGCCTCCTGGCCTGTTTTCTTATGGTGTCTGGGCTAAGAATGGTTTTTACATTCTTAAAGGGTTAAAAAGAAAAAGAATATGTGACGGAGACTGTATGTGGCCTCTAAAACCTAAAATATTTACTATCTGGCCATTTTTAGGAAAGATTTGCCAACCTCCATACCAGAATCATTACTAATAGTGCCTCCTTTCATTCACAAGTGTCCAGGCTTGGATGATATTCTGTATGAACACTTATCTTTATCTGAAGGAGGCACTTTACAGCCCTTTGAAAGTTCTCAGCTGAAGGCTTTTCTAAATATGTAGATTGATTTTTGGCCAACTGCAGGTTGCATTTTCCCCTTCTTTTCTCCATACTTGCCATCCAAGGGGAGCTGTCTATAGCTGAGATCTTGTGCTAACCCTCAAGGGAAGTAACCCACTTGATACCACTGTTTTTCCATCATGCCCAGAAATGTGTTAGGTAGAGGAATAATTTACTGTACCTTTCTCCCATCTTGATTTAGTTGTTTTCTTATTTTGTAGATGACTCTGAATTCATGTTATTTTCTTTGGTACTTGCTTAGAAGTATGGAGGAAAAGTTTTGACTGAGGAAGGCGAATGGAAATATGACTGAGACAGGAAACATGACTGAGACAAGCTGAATTCTGATTGGACCTTGTATTAGGCCATTCTCACACTGCTATAAAGGAATACCTGAGACCTGAAAAGAGTTTTAATTGGCTGTCAGTTCTAGTGGCTGTACAGGAAGCATGACACCAACATCTGCTCAGCTTTTGGGGAGGCCTCAGGGAGCTTTTACTCGTGGCAGAAGATGAAGCTGGAGCAGGCACATCACATGGTGAAAGCAAGAGCAAGAGAGTTGGGGGGAGGTGCCACACAATTTTAAACAACCAGATCTTAGGAGAATTCACTCACTATCATGAGGACAAACCATGAGGATCCACCCCCATGACCCAGACGCCTCCCACCAGGCCCACCTCCAACATTAGGGATTACATTTCTTTTTTTTGTTGTTTTTTGTTTTTTTTTTTTTGTTTTTGAGAAGGAGCTTCACTCTCGTCACCCAGGCTGGAATGCAGTGGCATAATCTTAGCTCACTGAAACCTCCACCTCCTGGGTTCAAGCAATTCTCCCTCCTCAGCCTCCCAAGTAGCTGGGATTACAGGCACCCACCACCATGCCCAGCTAATTTTTGTATTTTTAGTAGAGATGGGGTTTCACCTTGTTGGCCAGGCTGGTCTCAAACTCCTGACCTCAGGTGATCCACCCGCTTTGGCCTCCCAAAGTGCTGGGATTACAGACCTGAGCCACCGCACCCAGCCAGGGATTACATTTCAACATGAGATTTGAGGGTACGAATATCCAAACCATATAATTCTGCCCTGCCCCCTCAATTCTTATGTTCTTCTCCCATTTCAAAATACAACCATTCCTACTCAGTATTCCTGCAGAGTCTTAACTCATCCCAGTATTAACTCAAAAGTCTCAATTTCAAGTCCAAAGCCTCATCTGGAGATAAGTTTCTTCTACCAATGAGCCTATAAAATTAAAACAAGTTATTTACTTCCAAGATACAGTGGAGGTACAGGCATTGGCTAAACATTCCTGTTCCAAAAGGAAGAAATCAGCCAAAAGAAAGGGGCTACAGGCCCTAAGCAAGTCCAAAACCCAGCAGGGTAGTCATTAAATATTAAAGCTCCAAAATAGTCTCCTTTGACTCCATGGCCCACATCCAGGGCACACTGGTGTGAAGAGTGGGCTCCCAAGGCCTTGGGCAATCCATACCCATGGCTTTGCAGGGGACAGCCTCTGTGGCTGCTCTCACAGGTTGAAGTTGAGTGCCTGTAGCTTTTCCAGGCTCAGGGTCCAAGTTGCTGATGGATCTACCATGTCAGGATCTGGAGGATGGTGACCACCTTCCCACAGCTCCACTAGGCAGTACCCCACTGGGGGCTCTGTATGGGCCCTCCCACCCCACATTTCCGCTCTGCACTGCCCTAGTACAGGTTGTCTGAGGGCTCTACCCCTGCAGCAGGCTTCTACTTAGGCACCCAGGCTTTCTTATACATCTTCTGAAATCTTGGCAGAAGTTGCCAAGCCTCCTTCACTCTTGCATTCTATGTGCCCACAGGCTTAACACCATATGGAAGCCACCAAGGCTTATGGCTTGCACCTTCCAGAGTGGTGGTTCACACTGTATCTGGGGCCCTTTGAGTCAAGACTGGAGCTGGAGCAGCCTGGATGCAGGGAGCAGTGTCCCGAGACTGTGCAGGGCAGCAGGGCCCTGGGCTGGCCCAGGGAACCATTATTTTCTCTTAGGCCTCTGGGCCTGTGATAGGAAGGGCTGCCTCAAATATTTCTGAAATACCTTCAAAGTCTTTTTCCCATTGTCTTGGCTATCAGCACCTGGCTCATTTTTAGTCATGCAGAGCTCTGTAACAAGTGGTTGCTCTGCCACCTGCTTGAATCCTTCCTCAGAAAAAGCTTTTTCTTTCTTTGCAGGTGGCCAGGCTGCAAATTTTCCAAATGTTTACACTCTGCTTCCCTTTTAATTATAAATTCCAACTGTAAGTTATTTCTTTGCTCCTGCCTCTGAGTGTAAGTTATTAGAAACAGCCAGATCACATCTTAAATGCTTTGCTGCTTAGAAAAATTTCTTCTGCCAAATACCCTAAGTCATCACTCTTAAGTTCAAACTTCCACAGATCCCTAGGGCATGAACACAATACAGCCAGGTTCTTTGCTAAGTCATAACAAGGGTGACCTTTGTCCAGTTCCCAACAAGTTTCTCATTTCCATCTGAAATCTTGGCAGCCTGTACTTCACTGTCCATATCACTATCAACAATTTAGTTACAAGAATTTAACTGGTCTCTAAGAAGTTCCAAACTTTCCTTCATTTTCCTGTCTTTTTCTGAGCCCTCTGAACTCTTCCAAACGCTACCCATTACCCAGTTTCAAAGTTGTTTCCCCGTTTTCTTTATAGCAATGCCCCACATCTGGTACCAATTTTTTATGTTAGGCCATTCTTGTGTTGCTATAAAGGAATACTCAAGACTGGGTAATGTATAAAGAAGAGTTTTAATTGGCTCACGGTTCTACCAGCTATACAGGAAGCATGACACCAACATCTGTTTGGCTCTGGGGGAGGCCTCAGGGAGCTTTTGCTCATGGGAGCTTGCACATCACATGGTGAGAGTGAGAAACAGAGTGGGGAGGGAGATGCCACACACTTTTAAACAACCACATCTCACAAGAACTCACTCACAGTTGCAAGGACAGCACCAAACCGTGAGGGATCCACCCCTATGACCCAAACACCTCATACCAGGCCCCACCTTCAACATTGGCGATTATATTTCAACATGCGATTTAGAGGGGATAACATCCAAACCATATCAGACCTCATGCAAGGTAAAATATTAGTAATAACTGGGATCAGGATCATTTTCTTGTTACTAATTGGCTAACATTAGATCGGTTAGTACGAGGATTGGTGAAGAGCAGGCTTATGATGAGATTGGATCTAAGAAGACGAGCATATATGGTATTATTTAATATTATCTTGACAATTAGTAGAGATAGAGTCAGTGAAGAGTGAACAGAATTGCCTAGTGTTATGTGTCATCAGGAATAAATTATAGCTTTTAAACTGAAATATTAGAGGGGCATAAGTAAATGTCATGGCAGTTCCCCCAGTGGGTATAGTTTTGTTGGTTGTGGGATTCTACTGATGTGACCCTGGTATGACACTTCCCTTTCAACCCAATCTGAGTTGCCTATTAGGGTTCTTTCATGACTCGGAAAACAAAGCTATTTTTCTTTTTTCTTTTCCTTTTTTTTTTTTTTTTGAGACAGAGTCTCACTCTGTCACCCAGGCTGGAGTGCAGTGGCACGATCTTGGCTCACTGCAACCTCCGCCTCCCGGGTTCAAGTGATTCTCCTGCCTCAGCCTCCCGAGTAGCTGGGACTACCGGTGCCTGCCACCACGCCTGGCTATTTTTTTTTGTTTTTTTTTTTTTTTGTATTTTTAGTAGAGACGGGGTTTCACCGTGTTAGCCAGGATGGTCTCCATCTCTTGACCTCGTGATCCGCCCGCCTCGGCCTCCCAAAGTGCTGGGATTACAGACGTGAGCCAACCCACCCAGCCCAGCTATTTTTCTTTTGCACTTTTTTCAAATGTTTTTATTTTATTGTCTTATATTTACCACCAACCTAGTAGCACTGCCTGTCACAGTATCTCTAGGTCTCTGATTTATTGGTCTTTTAGTTTTATTGATCAATTCTGCTGGGATTTTTTGAGAATTTATTTTCTATTTCATAATTTATTTTGTTTTTGTAATATTCTTTTATTTATTTATTTAGAAATGAGGTCTTGCTATGTTGCACTGATTGGCATCATACTCCTGGGCTCAAAGTGATCCTTCCACCTCAGCCTCCTGAGTAGCTGCGACTACAGGCATGCACCACCAAGCTCGGCTATTTTATTTTTATAGGATAGTTACCTTTCTGCAAAACACATAACTAACCCTTCCCATCTATGAACATGTATATATATTTGTTTATGTCTGTATGAGTGTGGAGAAATGATTTAACAACATCAGAACAACATTTGTTACCTTGGAGGGGCAGAGGTGGGAAAGCAAAGTGGAATAGTGAGGAAGATTATTATTATTTTCTTTGTTTTGTTCTAATGGTTATTTTGAAGAGTTGATAACTGTGGATTGTTGTGTAATATTATAAAAAAGAGAATTTAGAAACTACCCATATCTCTCAGATCTATGACTCCCATCTGCCTGCAAGTTCCTATCACCTCTTCCCTGCACTTCTGCGATAGCCTCATTGCATTTCTATTTTTGCCCTTTTCCAAGTAGTTTCCCATCTAATAGGCAAGATAATTCTTTGGAAACCTAAATGAGAACATGGCACTCTCTTGGTTAAAAACCTTCAGTGGCTGGGTATGGTGGCTCATGCCCGTAATCTCAGCACTTTGGGAGGTCGAAGTAGGTGGATCATTTGAAGTCAGAAATTTGAGACCAGTCTGGCCAACATGGTGAAACCCTGTCTCTACTAAAAATACAAAAATTAGCTGGATGTGCTTGCTTGAACCCAGGAGGTGGAGGTCGCAGTGAGCTGAGATTTTGCCACTGCACTCCAGGATGGGTGACTGAGTGAGACTCTGTCTCAAATAAATAAATAAATACCTTCAATGCCTTTCCTTATACTTTGAATACATTTCAAACTTCCTTTCCCATGCTAAAATGCCCTGAGCAATCTACACCTACCCACCTCTCAAATTCCTCCTCTTTGTTCCAGCTTTCCCCATGCCCACTGTAGGAACAACTACATAATCTTGCCTCAGGGCCTCCTTATATCCTACCCCTTATATTCTGCCACCTGTTCTCTGCCTCAGATACTATCTTCCCACCCTTTATTTAAAAAAAAATTTTTTTTTTGAGACGGAGTTTCACTCTTATTGCCCAGGCTGGAGTGCAATGGCGCGATCTTGGTTCACTGCAACCTCCATCTCCAGGGTTCAAGGGATTCTCCCGCCTCAGCCTCCAGAGTAGCTGGGATTATAGGCATGCGCCACCATGCCCAGCTAATTTTTTTATTATTAGTAGAGACAGGGCTTTACCATGTTGGCCAGGCTGGTCTTGAACTCCTGACCTCAGGTGATCCACCTGCCTCTGCCTCCTAAAGTGCTGGGATTACAGGTGTGAGCCACCATGCCTGGCCCCACCCTTTACTTTAGTAGCCCTTTCTTATCTTTCAGTGCTTAAAAAAAAAAAAACCTTCCCTGACTCATCTTGTTTCCATCTCCCCTTTTTATCTCTGCTATTTTAAACAAGTTTTTAAATATAAAATAAAGCACAGTTAGAGAAAACTACACAAAACAAAGGTTAAGGAGTTATTTTAAAGTGAACACCCTTGTAACCACCACTCAGGTCAAGAAATAGAATGTTGTGAGCCATCCCAGAGGCTCCTCCATTTGCCACATTCAAATCACAGCTCCCTCCTTCCCTGCAAAAGTAGCCATGATTCTGACTTTTTTTTTTCTAATTATTTCCTTGTGTTTCTTTATGGTTTTTATCATCTATGTATGCATTTCTAGACAGTATGGGATTTTTAAAAATGTATTTTCTTAGTGGTTACTATGGGGACTACAGTCAACATCTTGAATTTATAACCCTCTAGTTTAAATTGATACCAGCATAGTTTTAATAGCATATAAAAATTATATTCCTTTGTAGCTCCGCCCCACTTTGTTGTCACAGTTTACATTTTTGTACATTATATGCCCAGTAATATAAATTTAAAATTATTTTTACACATTTGCTTTTTGAATCATGTGGGAAATAAAATGGAGTTACAAACCAGACTTGCAGTATTACTGGCTTTTATTTGTACGCAGTTACTTTTACCAGAGATCTTCATTTCTTCATATGGCTTCAAATTACTGTCTAGTGTCCTTTTGTTTCAACGTGAAGGCTGCCCTTTAGCATTTCTCACAGGGCAGGTCTACTGGTAACAAGCTCCCCTAACTTTTGTTTGCCTGGGAATGTTTTATTACTCCATTTTTGAAGGGCAGTTTTGTTGGATATAGAATCCTTTGTTGATAATTTGTTTTCTTTCATCACTTTAGTATTTATTTTTAAATAGAGACAGGGTTTTGCCATGTTGCCCAGGCTGGTTTTGAACTCCTGAGCTCAAGCAATCCACCCACCTCAGCCTGGGATTACAGGTGTCCACCACTATGCTCAGCCTCTTTTGAAGCAGTTTATTTTATTTTTATTCTTATTTTATTTTTATTTATTTATTTGTTTGAGACGGAGTCTTGCTCTATCGCCCAGGCTGGAGTGCACTGGCACGATCTCGGCTCACTGCAACCTCTGCCTCCCAGGTTCAAGTGATTCTTCTGCCTCAGCCTCTCAGGTAGCTGGGATTATAGGCCTGTGCCACTATGCCTGGCTAATTTTTGTATTTTTCGTAGAGCCGGAGTTTCACCATATTAGCCAGGCTGGTCTTGAACTCCTGACCTCAAGAGATCCGCCCGCCCATCTGACCTCAAGAGAAGCCTCCCAAAGTGCTGGGATTACAGGCATGAGCCACCGTGCCTGGCCTAAAAACCTCTTTTCTTTATAAATTACCAAGTCTCAGTCATTTCTTTATATTAATAGCAGTGTGAGAATGGACTAATACACAGACCTACACAATAATTTGTGAATAAGATTTGCTCTGTTGTCTCTGGAACCAGAGAACAGGGTCTTAAACTGGGAATGCAGGCTGCCATCTTCTAAACCACCACCAAGCCAGAGGAGTGGGGCAAGGATGAGTAAAAATGCCACAAAGCTCTCCTGCCACTTTAGTTTCTTTTTTTGTTGTTGTTTCAGTGTTCACTTGGTTGCTGTAAACCTTTGACTGTTTTTCAAAGTCCTGAAAAAGTTGGCTTTGACGGTTTCTGTTTGTTTTTCTGTGTTTCTGTGGAGGAATAGGAGTTTAGAGCTACCTAATCTGCCATTTTGCTGATGTCATTCCCCTATATATTATAGTATTGCTCATTTTTTAAAAATTTGATATTTCAATCTCTCTCTTAATCTGGTTTCCTCTCTATCTCTTTTTCCTTTCTCTGTAAAAATTACCACATATTAAAATTGACTTTTTAAAAACACATCTATACCATTTAAAAAAATTTATTTCTTTATAAGTACTGTTTAATAAATGTCAGAAACATAGTAACATTTCCATTGGTTAGCTTCCATCTTTAAAAGCTAGTTTAAAAACAACAGGAGGAAAAGTAAATTCATTTGATTCTCTCAAAAAACAAGCTGTAACTTACCTTTGCAAATACTTATGTTATCTCACTTTAAATACTATAATTCACTGGTCTTCATAATACATAATCGTATTAATATATGAAAGGAGAAAGTGGCCTGATTTTGCAGAGAACATTTCACACATCTTAAAAAAAAATCCCTAAACACTACCACAACTTAAAACTTGTAAGAGTTATTATAATATTGAATTAATATAGCACCTAGAAATTTGAAATTTGTAATATTTCAGATGATATGATTTACTGAGAAAAAGAGTAATGATTTTTCTTCAGTCAATTTTCAGGGGTTTAGGTACTGATAAAATTCAACATAGGTCTATTTTAAAAGCCGAAGGTTAAAAAATTTATGCATCCTAGGAATTGACCTGACGGTAACAGATCCATGAGTGACAAATAATGTGGTGCAGTCCTATCTGAATATAGATTCTTCTTCACTTTGTCTCATTAATTTATACCTCAATTAAAACATTCTATATGCAAGTGATATATTTCTCTAAAACATTCCATATTTCAGATTTCCATTCAGACTATCTTCCTCTACTCCTTCCTTTTCTCAAATCAGAGTGATCTTGTGGTATACCATTTGCTTTGTCTCCCCACAATGAAACTCTTTTTCAACTCAAAGTATTATAGTAATGCAAATACAAATGTAGCATTTATTAATATATGAGAAAAAAGGATAGCTAATACATATGGGTCCATGCCAAATGAGAAAATCGAAAGCAAAAACAAAACCATGCTATGCTCATTTATTCTGAACCACCATGGGAAGACCCTGATGTAGCTGGCGCACGTAAACTAATGTTCCCAGACACAGCTAGGATCCTGTACTCCAACATAACTAAATGCTCTATTAAAAAGGTTTCCGTGTTCTTTTCTGTTTGTGCAAAATAGTCTACAGCAACTCTGACTACTAATCCTGAACATGATGATAATGTAATAACATTATATATA
>NW_012117210.1:1307352-1309956 GCF_000951035.1 Colobus angolensis palliatus
GTAGAGACGGGGTTTCACCGTGTTAGCCAGGATGATGTCGATCTCCTGACCTCATGATCCGCCAGCCTCAGCCTCCCAAAGTGCTGGGATTACAAGCGTGAGCCACCGCGCCTGGCCATAACATATTTTTAATCAAGCCATAGATTCTAACCTATTTTCTACTATTACCCATTTGCTTAAAAACAGACTTTCAGGAGGCTAAGCATCAGTAAGTTAAGGAGTTTTTATTTCTGCCTTTCTCTTGATTGATTGATTGAGGATTTCAGATGTGTCAAATAATCATCCTCTACTTCAGTGGAAAAGGATTCTTCAAGCTATCAAATCAAGCAGGCTGACTCAGGGGTGGGCAGGTGAAGATACCTGTCCACACACTATGCCCATAACACTCCATCTCCTCTGTAAGAATGTACTGCTCTCCACCCACCAGCAACCCAGCACATGCCATCCTCTTCACCCAGATGCAATCAGGACACCACGCAATCAGAACATGGGTACCAGGTAGAACTAACTCAAAACAACTTTTGGGACAAATACCAGATTTCAATTTGTCAATTATTCCGTAGTGGAGTATTCTCACAAAACAGAGACTTTATGTTGAAACATTTGTTTTTTCTTCTCACATCAAGTTGAACTGCTAAAGTAATGTCAGAAAGAACATGAAAAATAAACATGTCTTCTCCAAAAGAAGCACTGCATCCGGAAGTGGAATTAAGGCTAAATAGTGCTAGTTTGCAGTTCACACAGTAACGCATTAATTATGATTTCAACCAACAGCTTTGCTGTTTATCCTGTTTGCCTGTTTATGAAGATGCGTCTCTGTTTCCCCCCGAAGACCAGCATTCCCAGGTGGGAGTGAGAGGCCTCATTCATGCCTTTAGACTGGATGCACATGTGGTACTACTCAGGGGTCAGCTCATCAGCACAGCGCTTTTCATGCCACAGGTGGAAAAGACCAGTAAATGGAGTCCAAATCACAATGAGGTCACCATGTAAGTATTTTTGATAAAGACGAACATCTTCTCCACCCCAACCTTTCACTTCCATGTCAAATCCACCAATGGTCGGGAAATCTGATCGATACTGACAAGTCATTCCAAAGCCAAAATCTCTCCAAAAGCCAGAATCCTTTTTGTGAACCAGCTGCTGCTCCACAGGTGGTGGCACTTCCTGTTTGACATAAACAATGGCAGGATTGTAAAGACTGAACACCACAGGGTAAAACACCTTCTTACCTGACTCAGCATTTAACTGGCAGCTGTTAAGGAATTCGGCTGAGAAATAGACATCAACATCACAGAAAAACATCAAGACCTCTCCCTTGTCCCAAGCTCGGGCACCCACATTTACTCCTCATCCACGATTAAATTCTTCATTCAATGAGATCAAGGTGTAATTGTGAAAATTAGACTCACTTGTGACAGATTCTAGGCTAGACCTGACTTTAGACAGTCCTTCATTACCAAAATACACCACCGTGAGATGAATCTTGTCTTGATGAATACAAACCTCCCTGAAGTTCTGTAAAAACTGTACAAATGCTTCAGTTCTTTCAGCAAGTGGTGTAATGATATTGATAACTGATCTAATGATGTCAATAATCTCGATCTTCACTTTCATGAGAGGTCCAAAAGGGCGGAAGAGGGTCACATGTCTATATTCCATAAGGTCTGCTTTCTTAAAAAAGAGTTCATACTGCGTGCCCTTATCTCCAGTCTAACCCTCTTATCCACTCCCCTCACCTCTAACTTCTGACAACCAATAATCTGTTCTCTAACGACAGTATTGTCATTTCAAGACTGTCATATAAATGGAACCATCCATTTTAGTTTAGTTTTGGTTTGGTTTGGTTTTTGCTTTAGAGACAGGGTCTCTGTTGCACAGGCTGGAGTGTAGTAGTGCAATAACTTAAAAAAATTTTTTTACAAATTTTTAAAACTTTTATGTTAAGTACAGGGGTATACATGCAGGATGTGCAGGTTTGTTATATAGGCAAACATGTGCTGTGGTGATTTGCTGCACAGATCATCCCATCACCTAGGTATTAAGCCCAGCATGCATTAGCTATTCTTCTTGATGCAACTCCTCCCCCCACCTCCTCCCACATGTGCCCAGTGTATGTTGTTCTTACCATGAGTCCATCTCTCATCATTTAGTTCCCATTTATAAGTGAGAACATGTGGTATTTGGTTTTCTGTTCCTACATTAGTTTGCTGAGAATAATGCCTTCCAACTCCATCCATGTCCTTGCAAAGGACATGAGCTCATTCCTTTTTATGGCTGCATAGTATTCCATGGTGTATATGTACCACATTTTCTTTATCCAGTCTATTATTGATGGGCATTTAGGTTGATTCCATGACTTGGTGCAATCACTTTTGAAGCTGGCTTTTTTCATTCATCATAATGCCTTTGAAATTCATCCAAGCTGTTGTGTGTATAAATAGTTGGTTTGTTTTTATTGCTGAACTGTATTCCATTGTATGGATATATCCACAGTTTATTCTGTTCTTTGAAGGGCATTTGGATTGTTTCCAATGTTTGGCAATTATAAATAGAGCTGCTATAAACATTCATATCGAGGATTTTTGTTTTTGCTTATTTTTT
>NW_012117210.1:1310086-1311187 GCF_000951035.1 Colobus angolensis palliatus
GGCTAATTTTTATAGTTTTAGTAGAGACGAGGTTTCACCATGTTGGCCAGGATGGTCTTGAACTCCTGGCCTCAGATGATCCGCCTGCCTCGGCCTCCCAAAGTGCTGGGAGTACAGGCATGAGCCACTGAACCCGGCCACTCTTTATTTTCAAATAATTATAGATTCACAGAAAGTTGTAAAAATAGTACCTTTCACCCAGTTTTAGCTAATGGTAATCACTTGTGTAACTATAGTGTGATATCAGAACTATGAAATTGGCATTGATAAAATATACAAACTGTATTCAGATTTCACCAGTTTTACATGTACTCATTTGTGTGTCTATAAGCCTATGCATTTTTATTATTTTAAAACAATTTTTTTCTTTTCCTGTCCACACCTGCACCAGTAGCCAGGACGCAGGCCACATTTTTTTAAATGACAGTTTTATTGAGACATAATTCACATATCATACAATTCTCCCATTTAAAATGTGCAGTTCAATGTTCTTTAGTATATTAAAGAATTTTGCCTCTATCGCTGCCATTAATTTAAAAACATTTTATCACCCCCCGCCCGCCACAAACTCTGTATCACTTAACAGCCACTAGCCTTTTATCCCTACCCTTGCCATAGACAACACTAATCTACTTTCTGTTTCTATGGATTGCCTATTTTGGACATATCATATAAATGGAATCATACAATATGTAATCTTTTGTGGCAGGCACCTTTCACTTAACTGTTTTGAAAATTCATCCATGTTGTGGCATGTTTCAGTAATTTATTTTTTACTGCTGAATAATGTTCCATTGTATAGATATACCACATTATGTTTATTCATTTATTAGTTGATGGACATTTGGGCTGCTTCCATTTTTTGGCTATTATGAATAATGCTGTGATGAATATCCATGTACAAGTTTTTTGTGGGCATATATTTTCATTTCTCTTTATTATATACCTAGGAGTGAAATTGCTAGGTCATATATTAACTCCATACTTAACCTTTTGAGGAACTGCCAGATCAGTTTCAAAGCAGCTGTATTATTTTACAATCCCACCAGCAATGTATGTAGGTTCCAATTTTGCCACATCTTTGATTTTTTTTTTTTTTTT
>NW_012117210.1:1311792-1313128 GCF_000951035.1 Colobus angolensis palliatus
GAGACAGGGCTTTGCCATGTTAGCCAGGCTGTTCTTGAACTCCTGACCTCAGGTGATCCACCTGCCTCGGCCTCCCAAAGTGCTGGGATTACAGGCATAAGCCACCACACCTGGCCTTAAGAGGTATTTATTTATTCTCTATTCAAGTCCCTTATCAGATATATGATTTGCAAAAATTTTCTCCCGTTATGTGGGTTGTATTTTCACTTTCTTGATAGTATTATTTGCAGCACAAAAGTTTTTGATTTTGATAAGGTCCAGTTTATCTTTTTTTTTTTTTCTTTGCTTGTCTTTGGTCTCATACCTAAGGAACCACTGCTTAATTCAAGTTCATGAAGATTTATGCCTGTTTCTTCTTAGAGTCTTAAAATTTTATCTCTTACACTTGAATCTTTCATCCATTTTAGTTTAGTTTAGTGTTTTTTGTTTGTTTGTTTTGTTTTGTTTTTGTTTTTTTAGATAGTGTCCCACTTTGTCGCACAGGCTGGAGTGCGTGCAGTCATAGCTCACTGCAGCCTTGAACTCCTGGGCTCAAGTGATCCCCTGACCTCAGCCTCCAGAGTAGCTGGGACTACAAGCATGTGCCACTATACCCGGCTGCTTTTTAAAACACTTTTTGTAGAGACAGGATCTGACAATGTTGCCCAGCTGGCCTCAAGTGATCCTCCCCTTGGCCTCCCAAAGTGCTGAGATTACAGGTGTGAGACACCGTGCCCAGCCCTGTCATCCATTTTCAATTAATTTTTGTATGTGATGTGAAGTAGGAGTCCAACTTAATTCTTTTGTAGGTGAATATCCAGTTGTCCCGAAATTCTGTGCAATTTTAACATGTGCATAGATTTGTGTTACCACCATCAAAATAAAGATATAGGACTTTTTGTAACCACAAAGATCCTCCTACCTCTGTAGTCACACTCACCTCTTCTCCTCCCCATGTCCCTAAACTTGGCAACCATTAATCTGTTCTCCATCTCTGTAATTTCATCATTAAGGATGTTATATAAATGGAGTATTTTGAGATTGGCTTTTCCACTCAACGTAATTCCCTTTAGATCTGTCTAATTTGTTGTGTGTATCCGTAGGGGTTTTTTGTTTTGTTTTGTTTTTAATGTGTGTTGATTCGTTGAGAGTTTCTACATAAACAGTCATGTCATCTGAGGATAGGGACGATTTTATTTCTTCCTTTCCAATATTTATTCCTTTATTTCATTTTTCTTGCCTTATTTAGCAAGTTAGAACTTCCAGTACTATGTTGAATCACAGTGGTGAGAAGCACACACCCTTGCCTTTTTTCTGATCTTAAGGAGAAAGCATTGTCCTTCAACTTTTTTTTTTT
>NW_012117210.1:1313200-1320247 GCF_000951035.1 Colobus angolensis palliatus
CATTGTCCTTCAACTTTTTTTTTTTTTTTTTTTTTTAGTGGAGGACAGCGGCCCCCATGCCACTGCCACTGCCACCCCTAACCTTAAGTACGATGTTAGCTCTAGTTTTCCGGTGGATATTCTTTACTAGGTTAATGAAGTTACCTTGTATTCCTAGTTTGCTAAGAGCTTTTATCATGAATGGATGTTGAATTTAGTTAAATACTTTTTCTACATTGTTTGATATGATCATATGGTTAAGCCTGTTGATAGGTGGATTACATTGATTTTCAAATATTGAACCAGACTTGTATACCTAGAATAAACCACAATTAGTTGTGAGGTATAATTATAATTATTATTATTTGTACTGTCTTTGTCTGATTTTGGTCTCAGGGTAATACTGGCCTCATAAAATCAGTTGGAATTCACTCCCTTTTTCTGGCAAAAATTATGAAGAATTTCTGTTAATTCTTTAAATGTTTGGTATAATTCTAAGTGAAACCATCTGGGCCTGGATATTTTTCTTTTAAGAATTTTTAAACTCTAAGTTTAACTTCTTTAATGGTTGTAAAGCTATTCACAAATTATCTATTTTGCATTAGATGAGTTGTGATAGTTTGTGCTTTTTGAGAAATTGGTCTATTTAATCAAAGTTATCAAATCTATCCATGCAGAGTTGTTCATAGTATTCTCTTTTATTCCTGATATTGGTGAATTGTGTCTTCTCTATTTTTTGTCAGTCTTTCTAGAGGTTTATCAATTTCATTGATTTTTTTTTCTCAAAGAATCACCTGTTAGTTTTAGTCATCATCTGTATGATTTTTCTGTTTTCAACGTCCTTGATTTATGCTCTTAACATTGTTACTTCCTTTCTTCTGTTTGCCTTGCTATTGTTCTAGTTTCTTAAGGTGGGATGGGTACTTAGATTATTTGTTTGAGTGTTTTCCTTCTTTTGTTTTTCTTTTTTTTTCCCCTGGGGGATTCTCTTTAATTTAATTTAATTTTTTATTTTAGAATCGGGGGTTCATGTACAGGTTTGTTACATGGGTATATTGCATGATGCTGAGGTTTGGGCTTCTAATGATTCTGTTGCCCAAGTGGCAAATGTAGTACCTAATAGGTAGTTTTTCCACCTTTGTCCCCCTCCCTCCCTCTGTCCTCCTTTTCTCTTTCTTTTTTTTTTTTCTTTTTTTTTTTTTTTGAGACGGAGTCTCGCTCTTGTCTCCCAAGCTGGAGTGCAATGATGCGATCTCGGCTCACTGCAACCTCCACCTCCCGAGTTCAAGCGATTCTCCTGCCCTAGCCTCCCTAATAGCTGGGATTACAGGCACCCACCACCACGCTGGCTAATTTTTTGTATATTTAGTAAAGATGGGGTTTCACTATGTTGGTCAGGCTGCTCTCGAACTCCTGACCTCAGGTGATCTGCCCACCTCGGCCTCCCAAAGTGGTGGGATTACAGGCGTGAGCCCCTGCACTCAGCCCTGTCCTCTTTTTTCTCATGTGTTTTGTCCTGTAAATTTTGTTGTCACCACTGCTTTAGCTGCATTCCATACATTTTGATATATTGTATTTTTATTTTCATTCAGTTTTATATACTTTTTAAATTTCCCTTAAGACTTATTCTTTGACCTATGGTATATTTATGTGTGTTGCTTAATTTTCAAATGTTTGGAGATTTTCCCATTGTCTTTTAGTTATTAATTTCTAGTTTAACTTGTGCTCAGAAAATATACTCTATGGTTTCAGTTCTTTTAACATGGTTTCAGTCCTTTTGTTTAGGTTTATGACCCAGGATATGATCTGTTTTGGTGAAGATTCCATGTGCTCTTTAAAAGAATGTCTGCCCTGCTGTTGGTGGGTGAAATATTCTGTAAATGTCAATTAGACCTTGATGGTTGATGGTGGTGTTCAGTCCTTCTGTCTCCTTTTTGATTTTGATCCATTATTTGTTGAGAGAGAAATGTTACAAGTTTTAAGTACAATTGTGGACTTATGTATTTGCACTTTCCTATTAGTTTTTGCTTCATGTGTTTTGCAGCTCTGTTGTTTGGTGCATATAATTCCATTTTCACTTATTGACATAGGTTATGAATATATATTTTATATGAATATTTAAGTGGTTATTCTAATTATTGCATTATACATGAGTAATTTACCACAGTCTTCTAGTGTCAACATTTTAACCTTTGAGAAGTTTTCAGCTATTATTTTTTCAGAACTTTTTCAGCCCCCTAGTCTTTTTTTCTGCTGGAACTCCAGTGATATGGATGTTCTGTTTTTCTTCATTGTCCTTTAGGACTCTGAGGCTCTGTTCATTAGTCCATTTTCTCTCTTGTTCAGACTGGGTAATTTTTGTTGTTCTATATTCAAGTTCACTGATTTTTTCTTCTGCCATATTCATTTGGCTATAGCCCATCCAGTGAGTGTTAAATTTTTTATTGTTTTATTTTTAATTCTAAAATTTTCATTTGGTTCTTTTTTATATGTTCTGTTTCTTTGCTAAGACTTCTTTTCATTTGTTTCAAGCATGCTTTAAATTGCTTGTTGAAGCATTTTTATAATGATTCCTTTAAAATCCTTTTCAGACAATTCCAACATTTGTGTCAGCTCAGCACTGGAGTCTGTGGATTTTATTTTGTCATTCATGTTGAGATTTTTCTGATTCTTGGTATAAGTGATTTTCTATTGTATTTTTGACATTTTAGGTATTATGTTGTGAGACTAAACATCCTGTTTCTGGCTGGGCGTGGTGGCTCACGCCTGTCATCCCAGCACTTTGGGAGGCCGAGGTGGGCGGATCACCTGAGGTCAGGAGTTTGAGACCAGCCTAGCCAACATATAGTGAAACCCCGTCTCTACTAAGAATACAAAGATTAGTTGGGCATGGTGGCACACGCCTTATAGTCCCAGCTACTTGGGAAACTGAGGCAGGAGAATCACTTGAACCAGGGAGGCAGAGGTTGCAGCGAGCTGAGATCGCACCACTCTACTCCAGCCTGGGCAACAGAGCGAGACTCCGTCTCTAAAACGAAACAAAACAAAACAAAAAACAAACAAAACAAAAACAAAAACATCCTGTTTCTTTTTCCTTTTTTGCAGGCAGTCACCCTGGGTTAAATGTGGTGTGCAGGTCTGTGTTGGAGTGGCTATACAACTCTCTGCTGGACCCTGATGACGCTGGCAAAAGTGAAGCACCTCGCCGCATCTTGTTGCCAATGGAAGGAAGTGAAAGTTTAGTTCCCCAGTCAGCCTTGCAGATACCTCCCTGGCAAAAGCATAGAACTGACTCACATCACTTTGTTGCTGCTGGGTGAGATTGTAAATTCTGCTCCCTGTTGGGCCTTGTTGACACAGGGATTAGGGAGAAGCAGAATACTGCCACACTGTTTTGTTCTACCTTGTTGGCACGGTGGGGAAGGGTGGAAGTTCAGCTCACTTTTGGGCCCCTTCCAGGTGGGGGAATGGGGAATGGAGGGATGACTCGCACCAACTTATTGCTGTCAGGTAGGGATGGCCCCACTGATACTACCCCAGTGGGGAAAGTGGAGGGCCATCTAGCACCACTTCTCATAGCCTGATTCCACCTCTTTGCTACTGGGGAGATAGGGTGGAAGTTCACTCCTGTTTGGTCCTACTGATACCACTCTTGTGGGGGAGGCACAGGGCCTAGTTGCCCTGCCTAACGGCTGCCATGTGGAGGCAGACATGGGTATCTCTGGCACAGCTGACACCACAGGGAAGGGGGAAATTTTCCTTTGATGTTTGATTATGGTAGAGTGGATATTATCAAAAAGATTTTCTCTTCTGCTAGGCCACCCTTTTCCTAGTCATTTAACTAAAGGGAACAGTCTTTTCTAGGGGCTCTTTTTTGGGTCTAGGCCTATTGGCAGTTTCAGGTTGCAGGCTTCTCCAGCGCCCCATCTGGGATTTATGGAAGACAGCTCACTACTGTAGTGTTCTTTAGGTCCTAAGGTCTCTAGGCAATCCACCTTGTCCTTTCCACCTTTCAAAGTCTTCCCATGCTTGATTGTTTTTACATCAAGGTTTTCTGTTTTATTGTAAGAGGGAGGAGTAGTGAGAAATGGGTCATTGATTTTTTAAAAAAAATACTTAATTCTTTCTTTCTACTTTCTTTGGGTATGCTATTTTGTTACTTATCTGTATTCTTGAGGTGACTGTTTAGTACATTTATTGTCAATCAGAATAATTCATATATTGGCCGATCATAGTCGCTCACGTCTGTAATCCCACCACTTTGGTAGGCTGAGGCGGGTGGATCACTTGAGTTCAGGAGTTGAAGACCAGCCTGGGCAACATGGTGAAACCCTGTCCCTCCAAAAAACATATAAAAATTAGCTGAGCGTGGTGGCTTGTGCTTGTAGTCCCAGCTAGTTGGGAGGCTGAGGTAAGAGGATGGATTGAGCCCAGGAGGTGGAGGTTGCAATGAGCCAAGATCATGCCACTACACTCCAGCCTGGGCAACAGAGCCAGACTCTGTCTCAAAAAAAAGTAATTCATGTATTATCAGTTGAAATACATTTGAATATATTGGAATAAATAAGTGATTGTAATACTGCAACTTTCTTATGAGTACCACTTTAGCTGCATAGTATAGGTTTTGATGGGTTCTGATTTTCCTGCTGATCATTTTTACAGTTTGTAATTTCTGTTTTGATTCTCTGTTTAACTCAAGGGTTATTTAGAAGACTGTTTCTAAAATGCCAAGTGGATAGATGATAAGCAGAGCTGCCCTTTGTGCCTGTAGATTTCCACATAACACCAGGCAGGCCCTCAGAGAGCTAGGGTTTTTCTGAAGAGCTGTCATGTAAAAACGAGATCGGAAATTTTGTTCCCTGCTATTTTTTTCCCTGTCTTTATTCTTCAGGTGTTTATTGTATACTCATTATATGCAATAAGTCTAAGTTGCTTTCCTTTGATGAGGAGAAAAAGAAAGTTAATACATAGTTCCTGCCCTTCAGAAGTGTAGTATTTAATTAGCATGATGATATGTATACACAAAGCAGTTAAATAGCAGTACTTGACAATAGTGACTAAATTACCACGGGAGTTCATACACAAGGAAAATCAGTGGCGGCTAAAGTAATTGGGGGAAAGACCTGTTGGAGGAGGGAGAAGTATTTGAGTTGGACCTTAAAGGGTAAGTAAGATGTAAATATGCACAGAGGAAATGAAAGGATGTTGCTGGCTGAGAAACTGGTGTATCCAAAGGCTACCATGGTAGGGAAATGGGAAAGCTAAATTAGCTTGGTAGTGGAAGATGAATTCAGTTTTAGCTGTGTTGGGTTTTAGATGATATAGGACATGTAATGGGGAGATACTCTGAAAGTCATTGATCCCCATTTCTTGATAAATTAGTTGAACTTAACCTTGTCCGAAACAGTAGTCTGTTCTCTCTTGGCTTGGTCAGAGGAATATAGTGTTCTGGTTTGGATGTATTTTAGTTGAATATATGTGTCACAGGTGGTGTACCAGGTATCTTCTACTTAACCCTCCTGATCTGCTCTTCACCCTTTTACACCCTGCTCTGTGCTCCCGGACGACAAACTATGTGGATTACATCAGTGAGTTCCTTTCCCATTTTGGCTTCTGGTAGGGTTTGAGCAGTGGAGATCCCTGGCAGGACATCACAGGAAGGGAAGAAACTGAGGTCAGGGTGTGTATTTCTGGCTTCCTCCTTGGAAGATTGCCTCAGGCTAGCTACTGTCCCTTCACTAAAGGTCACAGCTCTCTCATGGGGACTCTCTGTATCACATTCTTCTTTTTTCTTCTATGTGTTTCTCCCCTCATCCTCTTGTGCATAGGGTAGTAATGGCCCCAAGTTATGCATTCTCTCTCCCTGTTGGTTTTCCTATACCCTGCCCACACCTTTGTAGATAGTCCTTTTGTTAAACTTTCCACCAATTATGCTAATTTGAATGTGCCATCTGTTTCTTGCTAGGACCCTGACTGATAAAGATGAGGTCTCAATTGTCAAAGAATTAGAATCCAATGAAATAAGCCTAACAAAATATAACTAAATATGATTCAATCTGTCTCTCTCTCTGATTAATGTAGGCTCTTGCAGAGATTTCAGATAATTATTCTGAACTGCAATCTTTAGCGTATAGATGTGTTGAGAGTGACAGTTCATGGAATATTAATAATAACTGGCATTTATTAATTACTTACTCTTTCCATGCACCATGCTAGGCTTTTTTTTTTTCTTTTTAGATGGAGTCTCACACTGTCACCAGGGCTGGAGTGCATGGTGCCAACTCGGCTCACTGCAACCTCTGTCTCCCGGGTTCAAGCAATTCTCCTGCCTCAGCCTCTCGAGTAGCTGGGATTATAGGCACCCGCCACCATGCCCAGCTAATTTTTCATATTTTTAGTAGAGACAAGGTTTCACCATGTTGGCCAGGCTGGTCTTGAACTCCTGACCTCAGGTGATTCATCTGCCTCGGCCTCCCAAAGTGCTGGGATTACAGGCGTGAGCCACCGTGCCTGGCTGCTAGGCATGTTTTTAAGTGCATCGTTTCACTTAATCTCCACAGCAACCCTAGAAGTAGGTAATTGTTTCTGTCTCTCTCTCTCTCTCTCTTTTTGAGACAGAATCTCGCTCTGTTGCCAGGCTGGAGTGCAGTGGCCCGATCTCGGCTCACTGCAACCTCCGCCTCCTGGGTTCAAGCAATTCTCCTGCCTCAGCCTCCCAGTTTATCTCCTTTTCATGGGTGAGGAAACTAAGGCTCAGAGAGATTAAATAGCCTACCGAGATTTCATAGCTAAAAATAGTGGAACTGGGATTGAAATTCAGGTCTGCCTGACTCCATAGCTCATGTTCTAAGATAAATATGTCGTCTTCAGATTAGCAGCATTGGAGAGCTTCTTAGAAATGTAGATTCTCAGGCTTTACCTCATACCTACTAGATTAGAATCTACATTTTAGAAAGATCCCAGGTGATTCACATTCATATTAAAGTTTGAGAAGCAGGGCTGGGCACGGTAGCTCATGCCCGTAATCCCAGCACTTGGGGAGGCCAAGGCAGGCAGATCACTTGAGTT
>NW_012117210.1:1323072-1365096 GCF_000951035.1 Colobus angolensis palliatus
CCCGTCTCGGCCTCCCAAAGTGCTGGGATTACAGGCTTGAACCACCGCGCCCGGCTGCTTTCTACTCTTAACTCGTCCATTGAGTCATCATGATGTAGTCTAGGGAGAATCCTTTTCTCCTCTTGGCACTGCTGGAGTATCTCCTCTTCTTGACCATAAGATTGAGCACCTTAAGGTCCAACAAGTGCTTAATGTACCCAATAAGGAAAATATGAAAATGTGTGCACATAGTTTCATTATTACTGAATTATATTAGGGAAGTAATATTCTTTATTTGCAGCCCAAGGAAATCAAGAGCCTTGGTGTCACAGACATATCCTTGTGTGCGAATGACTCTGAAGTTAAGCTTAACTCTGGCCCATGCCACAGAGGTGTAAACTGCTACAAACCTTTTTGAAATCAATACTAGGATGATGGATGAAACTGTACTAGGAATAGACTGTAGAGCTATCCCTAGGACAGTTTTTCTCGAAGTATAGTCAGTCCTCTGACCACCTGCATTGTTCAAAAGTTGGCACCCTGGAGTCTGCAAGTAGTCCTTCTCTGCCCTCAAGTGATTCTTATATGAACTTAACTATGAAAACTACTGCCTAAGAAATGGTAAACTGGGGATATGGTGATGAGTCTTTCAATTTGAAGCAGCTTATAAAATTAGTGATAAGAGGTGACTAGCAACTCCAGGTTGTGTACAGTTAATGTCATTTGGGGAGATGTAAATACTATGTTAGGTGGCTGGGCGCAGTGGCTTATGCCTGTAATCCCAGAACTTCAGGAGGCCAAGGCTGGTGGATCATTTGAGGTCAGGAGTTCGAGACCAGCCTGGCCAACATGGTGAAACCCCGTCTCTACTAAAAATATGAAAATTAGCTGGACATGGTGACACGTGCCTGTAATCCCAGCTGCTCAGGAGGCTGAGGCAGGAGGATCACCTGAGCCCAGGAAGGTCGAGGCTGCAGTGAGCCGCATTCACACCACTGCACTCCAGTCTGGGTGACAGAGCAAGACCTTGTCTTAAAAAAAAAAAAAAAAAAGAAAAACAAAAGAAAATTTGAGAAGCAATACTATAAACCATGTTGCTATTACAGACTGCTATAGAAAGTTCTGTTTGATTGATATGGGGTACAAAGAGCATTTACCCTTCTGTGCTCTTTAACACTGATGTCATATGGCCTTCTAGCTGGAATCTGACAAGCCAGTGCTGCCATTTTTGAGACAAGGACATTGAGATTCAGTCGGGAAAATAACTTGGTGAGAGACGCCAGGAAACAGCATGAACTGCTGCTGTTGTGGAAAGGAGAACTTGGCCTCAGGTCACTGCCAGGAATTTTTTGTGGTTGGAGTTCAAGGATGCACCATTAACTACTGTGCTTAGAAACTCCCAAATTTGTATATACTTGGCTAATTCTCAGAAAAACTGGTGCATTCAAAAAGTTTGATTTGGCTGGGCATGGTGGCGGGCACCTGTAATCCCAGCTACTCAGGAGGCTGAGGCAGGAGAATCGCTTGAACCCAGGAGGCGGAGATTGTAGTGAGCCGAGATTGTGCCATTGCACTCTAGCCTGGGAGACAAGAGCAAAACTCCATCTCAAAAAAACAAAACAAAACAAAACAAAACAAAACACACAAAGACACAGAAACATGCAGTTGAGGAAAAAAGGTTAAAAAGTTATAGAAAATTCTGTGTAATAGTATTAATGTAAAGCATAAAAACATAAAAACAATATCCTATTATGTTATAGGTTATATTATTTGTGGTACATGCATATATAGTAAAAGGAAAGTTAAGAAAAATATTTATGTTTCCAGTACATGCATAGATTTAGTGTTTATGGTATGTGCATAGAGAGTAAAAGGAAAAGAGCTCTCACTAAATACACACACACACACACACACATACACACACACACACACACAGTCAGTTAGTTGCATAACTAGGATGAGAAGCCAGTTTTACTTATTCTTCCTCAGCCTAAGTAATAGAGGCTTCAAAATCTAAATGGTCTGCATGGTCATTAACTTGGCTTCTTGTCTCCTGTAGCTAGGTTTTGTATAGCTCAGAACATATTATGCGAGCCTGGTGAGTTTTCGGGGAGTGGAGTTAGTATCTCTTTTACATGAAGGCAGGGGGCAAGGTTGCTATAAACTTTTTTTTTCCCACATTCTCAACCCCTGTCTACTGGCCAGGAATGCTGAGTTTGACCTGATTAAGGGTATCAGTGAACAAGGTAATGTGAAACACTAGTAAGCTGGTGACTGTTCCAGCCTAAAGCTGAACTCCTCTAGCACTTCTCAGTCGTGTTTAACTAGCTCTGGCAGGAGCTGCTGGACACAGAGGCAAACCCAGAGAACCAAAAAGCTATAAATGGCCTCCAGTGTGATTAAAATGGACTATTGGCATGGTAGTTGGATCAAAATTCTAAGTTCTGAACAACATAGGTTTTCATGTACAGGGTCTACAGGGTATAGGATAAGACAAAATTCTGGAAAATGAAAGGCAGTATATGGCCCCTGCTGTCCCGGATCGACTGTGGTTACTTTTTTGTCAGTTATCTAATAATTGCCTTTAAATTCCCCAGGCTGTTAAGACCTCGAAAATCTACCAGAGGGATATGTGAGATAGAGTAAGAAAGAGAGTTTTAGAAGGGCAGACAAAAAGGGGAAAATAAAAGAGGAGACTCTCTTGAATGGGTTGTTTCTGTTCTTTGATGATCTGACCTGCTTTTTTTTATGCATTTGATCTAGTAATGACTCATGAGGAGAGCCTCTGAAGATGTTTGGGTTCTCGTCCTAATACCTCTATTGCAGTGACCTTGAGCAGATCAATTGACCTCTTTGAACTTCATATACCTCATCTGTAAAATGGAGATAATAATAGTATTTATCTAATATGGTTGTTAAGGTATGTAAAGTGCTTGGCATAGTGCCTGGCACAAGGTAAGTAAATAATTAATAAATTAGTGATGATCTTTCTTCTTGTTGTTGTTACAGTATCAGAGAAGCAAAGGAGGAGAGCATTTTGAGCAGGAGAGGGAAGTCTGGTCTACAGAATGCCAAATGCAGCAGAGACGTCCAGAAGGATGAGAATTGAGAGAAGGCAAGGGTTCTGAGGCTTGATTAGAAATGCTGAGTGATAGGCCGGGTGCAGTGACTAACGCCTGCAATCCCAGCACTTTGGGAGGCCGAGGCGGGTAGATCACCTGAGGTCAGGAGTTCAAGAACAACCTGGCCAACATGGTGAAACCCCATCTTTATTAAAAATACAAAAATTTGCTGGGCATGGTGGCATGTGCCTGTAATCCCAGCTACTTGGGAGGCTGAGGCAGAATCGCTTGAACCCAGGAGGCGGAGGTTGCAGTGAGCCAAGACCACATCTAATCTCAAAAAAAAAAAAGAAAGAAAGAAAGAAAAGAAATGATGAATGATATTTACATTTGAAACCTATCTTCTGAGCTCCTTATTTTTACTGGAAATGGGAATCAGAGTTTAAAAAGAAATCCCATCACTTTTTGTTCTCAGGATACATATTAGTTAAGTTCACAGGAAGCAATGTTTATTGGGAGAATATGTAAGAAGGTAGCTGCAGCTATAACAGCCACAACAGACTCTTTATGCTTGTCCATTAAAACTTTCTGTGATGTGGACATCTTCTCTATCTGTGCTATCCATACACGTGTGGCTATTGAGCACTTGAAATATGCTAGTGCTCTAGTGTGACTGAGGAAATGAAATTTTAATTTTTTTTTTTTTTTTGAGACAGAGTCTGGCTCTGTCACCCAGGCTGGAGTGCAATGGCGCAATCTCGGCTCACTGCAACCTCTGCCTCCTGGGTTCAAGCAATTCTCCTGCCTCAGCCTCCCAAGTAGCTGGGATTATAGGCGTGCACCACCATGCCTAGCTAATTTTTGTATTTTTAGTAGAGACGGGGTTTCACTATACGTTGGCCAGGCTGGTCTCGAACTCTTGACCTCAGGTGATCACCTGCCTTGGCTTCCCAAAGTGTTAGGATTACAGGCGTGAGCCACCACGCCAGGCCTGAAATTTTAATTGTGTTTAATCTTAATTAGCTTAAGTTTAAACAGCCATATGTAGCTTGTGGCTACCCTAATGGATAGCTCTAGCTGCCCTGAAAAAGCCATCATCGTTATTAGGGGAGCAAGGCATATACTCTTGAGACCAGTTAAATACCAAAATAATTGGGGTCAGACAGTAGAGACTTAATTATTCAGAAAACAAATGATATCCACTGGGCCAGAGAATTTAAAGAGAGTCTTATAAAGTAAGTGAAACTTGGGCTTAAGCTAGAGGGATGTACAGTGGCTAAGAGGAAAGAAGGCAAGAGGTTATTCTGATGGGTTGGAGGGTTTGGGCAAATGTTTGCAGTTAAAAAATATCTCCTACATGAGAAGTTTGAGGACAATGACTATTCTAAAATAGAGCACTCATATTGGGAGTTAGTCGTGTTTGGGCCAGGTCATGGACAGTCTTGAATGCTAGCACACAGAGTTTGGGCTGTCTACATAGGCCGATGTTTTGCCAGGCTTGCTTAAAACATAGATTCTCAGGCCCCACCTTGACCTACTACATCAAATTTTCTGGGTTGGAGCCTAAGAAATCAGTATTTTGAGCAAGCTCCCCAGATGTTGATGATGCACATTCAAGTTTGAGATCTATTAGATAAACAGAAAGGAGCCCATGGGAGCTTTTGGTGACGAGAGTCTTATTAAGTAAGTGAAGGGAGTGATGTGATAATAGCAGTATCTTAGGAAGCTCGATAGGGTGGGACAGCGTAGGACGTAGAATCTAGAGTAAGGAAACCAGTTAGGTGACTGTTAAAAAGTAGTTCAGATATGAACTTCACAAATTCAGATTTTCTTTCTGGCTGGTACCCCTGGAATTGTCAAATTGACTCCCTAAAATTTCCCTGCAGGCCATATTTTAATTTTCAACACAATTCGTTTGCTGTTTTAAATGACTAGGGCCCAGGGCCCAAAGCCTGACTTCCTTGGCTCAAATCCAAGCTCTACTACTTAAGTGACTTTAGCTTAGACAAGTTTTCGTAACTTTTCTGTGTTTCAACTTCCTTTTGTATAAACTGGAGATGATTATAGCTCCTATGTCATAAGGGCATTTCAGGTGTTAAATTAGATCATAAAGGGCTCACAACAGTACTTGGCACATAGTAAGCACTCAAATGTTGGTATTAATATTATTTAAACTAAAGAGCCCTTTAGTTTACTACAGTTTGTAGAATAGTTAAAACCAGTCAATTACCTTTCACACACACAAAAACATGTTAAATGTGTCCATTTGGTATGTTAAAACTGAGTTCTAGACTTTTTGCTGAATGAGTTCTATTTCAAAGCATAATGCTTCAGTTAATTTTATATATGATTATCCTTCATAAAATAAGTCTAAACAGGATGAATTGTTTTTCCCACTAATTGTGTTAATCTGTGATTAGTGCTTGGTTATGAATGATATATCTTTTTAAACTTTGTCCTTTTTAGATTGCTACTAGCTTTCAGTGGATGCTATTTGTGATATTTATTTCTGAAGAAAAGAACAGACACTCTTTTGCTCTTCAGGGGGACTGATAGTGGAAATAAAATTTGATTTGTTATCTGGGCATGTGTCAGCTGATCCCGTGACTTACCCTGGAGGTGCGGCAACAGGTTTCTGAAGGAGTGAGAAAGTCTTTTCAGGTGCCTTACTTGGGAATATGTGAACTTCTGGTTGCTGCTTCACTCTTCTTCCAGGCCTCACTGACACAGAGGCTTCTAACCTCTCCAGTTTCCTTTGTATTGTCAGCTGCCTGAAGCAACTCTAAAGATGCACCTGCAAGTCAAGGGCGGGGAGGGAAGGAAACAGCTAAGACCCATGATAGCTATCTACACACTTCTGAGCCAGGCTGAGCCAACACGTTGCCTCAAAACCTTCTTTCTGGCCGGGCGCGGTGGCTCAAGCCTGTAATCCCAGCACTTTGGGAGGCCGAGACGGGCGGATCACAAAGTCAGGAGATCGAGACCATCCTGGCTAACACGGTGAAACCCCGTCTCTACTAAAATACAAAAAACTAGCCGGGCGAGATGGCGGGCGCCTGTAGTCCCAGCTACTCGGGAGGCTGAGGCAGGAGAATGGCGTGAACCCGGGAGACGGAGCTTGCAGTGAGCTGAGATCCGGCCACTGCACTCCAGCCTGGGTGACAGAGCGAGACTCCGTCTCAAAAAAAAAAAAAAAAAAAAAAAAAAACCTTCTTTCTGCTTTCAGAAACAAAGTCACTACTAACTTTGATCTCTTAAGTTCTGTTAGATAGTTGAAAAAGAGAGGTCTATGACACAGTTGGTTAAGATTCTTTTTTTAATGTTTTGACAAGATTAATACATATATTCCCTGCCATCTCCCTACTTGTCCATTTCCCTTCCCTGGAGGCAATCAGTTACCAGTTTCTTGTGTATCCTTTCAGAGATCTTCTGTACATGTATGTATATGTATAATCTGATTTTTTTTCTTTATATCCTTAAGTTTTATACAAATAGTAGCATACCATAAATGATATCCTGTACCTTGCTTTTTTCCTTTAATATATACTGGAGACCATTTCATATCAGCACATACAGAGCTTCTTTATGGCTGTAGGGCAGCACTGTGTGGAATCTAAGTATTTCATAATTACTGCAGATGTACCAGAATGTGTTTTAGCAGTTCTTTATTGATGGGTATTTGCATTGCATCTCAACTTTGGTGATTATCAACATGAGTGTACATATTTCACATGTGAGAGTATATCTTTATGAGAAATTGGTTAGGACACTTTGGCGATTGACCTGTTCAAGTGGCTGTATAACCACAGTGCTGTGTGTAGAATCAATTTGCCATGCTTAAATAGGGAGTCACAGGATGTTAGAGCTAGAAGAGATCTTAGAGATTCCAGAGAAACCCAAGATTACGTGAAGAATTAAAGGCAGATTCAAGACTAAATCCCACAGTTTTTTTTTTTTTTCTTTTTGAGACAGAGTCTTACTCTGTTGTCCAGGTTGGAGTGCAGTGGCATGATCTCAGCTCACTGCAACCTCTGCCTCCTGGGTTCAATTCTCCTGCCTTGGCCTCCTGAGTAACTGGGATTGCAGGAGCATGCCACCATGCCCAGCTAATTTTTACATTTTTAGTAGAGACGGGATTTCACCATGTTGGCCAGGCTGCTCTCAACTCCTGACCTCAGGTGATCCGCCTGCCCCAGCCTCCCAAAGTGCTGGGATTACAGGCATGAGCCACCGCGCCCGGCCAATCCCACAGTTTTTTACTCCAGTCCATAATGTAGCTCTTTGTACTATACCACACTGCTGTTTGTGAGAGAGATTGGGAATGGCCTGATTTCTGTCCCAACAAGCAGGACTGTGCATTTTCCGGCCCACTGCGATGTCACTTTCTGGTCTATCTGATTTCTCTTTCTAGGGTCTGACTCTGTCAGCCTGACTTTCCCTACTTTGCTGCTCTGGACACTACTAATAACTGCTCTAATAATAACTACTTTTTTCTTTTAAAATTAAAACCAAAGTCCTTTATGGTTTCGGGATCCTGTCTTTAGTAGTAAAGGCAAATCAGTGAGGCAGGAGTGCTAGGGAGGTGATCTGGTAATGGCCCAGATTCATGATCTTTCCCATTGCTTTCTACTTTTTTTTTTTTTTTTTTTTTGAGACGGAGTCTCGCTCTGTCGCTCAGGCTGGAGTGCAGTGGCCAGATCTCAGCTCACTGCAAGCTCCGCGTCCCGGGTTTATGCCATTCTCCTGCCTCAGCCTCCCGAGTAGCTGGGATTACAGGCGCCCGCCACCTCGCCCAACTAGTTTTTTGTATTTTTTAGTAGAGACGGGGTTTCACCGGGTTAGCCAGGATGGTCTCGATCTCCTGACCTCGTGATCCACCCGTCTCGGCCTCCCAAAGTGCTGGGATTACAGGCTTGAACCACCGCGCCCGGCTGCTTTCTACTCTTAACTCGTCCATTGAGTCATCATGATGTAGTCTAGGGAGAATCCTTTTCTCCTCTTGGCACTGCTGGAGTATCTCCTCTTCTTGACCATAAGATTGAGCACCTTAAGGTCCAACAAGTGCTTAATGTACCCAATAAGGAAAATATGAAAATGTGTGCACATAGTTTCATTATTACTGAATTATATTAGGGAAGTAATATTCTTTATTTGCAGCCCAAGGAAATCAAGAGCCTTGGTGTCACAGACATATCCTTGTGTGCGAATGACTCTGAAGTTAAGCTTAACTCTGGCCCATGCCACAGAGGTGTAAACTGCTACAAACCTTTTTGAAATCAATACTAGGATGATGGATGAAACTGTACTAGGAATAGACTGTAGAGCTATCCCTAGGACAGTTTTTCTCGAAGTATAGTCAGTCCTCTGACCACCTGCATTGTTCAAAAGTTGGCACCCTGGAGTCTGCAAGTAGTCCTTCTCTGCCCTCAAGTGATTCTTATATGAACTTAACTATGAAAACTACTGCCTAAGAAATGGTAAACTGGGGATATGGTGATGAGTCTTTCAATTTGAAGCAGCTTATAAAATTAGTGATAAGAGGTGACTAGCAACTCCAGGTTGTGTACAGTTAATGTCATTTGGGGAGATGTAAATACTATGTTAGGTGGCTGGGCGCAGTGGCTTATGCCTGTAATCCCAGAACTTCAGGAGGCCAAGGCTGGTGGATCATTTGAGGTCAGGAGTTCGAGACCAGCCTGGCCAACATGGTGAAACCCCGTCTCTACTAAAAATATGAAAATTAGCTGGACATGGTGACACGTGCCTGTAATCCCAGCTGCTCAGGAGGCTGAGGCAGAGAATTGCTTGACCCTGGGAGGCAGAGGCTGCGGTGAGCAGAGATCTCACCACTGCACTCCATTCTGGGCAAGAGAGTGAGACCCTGTCTCAAAAAAAAAAAAAAAAAAAAAAAAAAAGGCTGTGTTAGGTGCCCCATGTGCTCCCACAGACCCTGTGCTTCTGTTACAACCTGACATGGTTTGGCTCTGTGTCTCCACCCAAATCTTATCTTGAATTGTAATTTCCACGTGTAGGGGAGGCAGGGGAACCAGGTGAGAGGGGATTGGATCATGGGGGTGTTCATAGGGGTGTTCTTGTGATAGTGAGTTCCCCATGCTGTTCTTGTGATCGTGAGTTCTCATGAGAGCTGATGGTTTTAAAGTGTGGCACTTCCTCATTCCTGCACTCACTCTTTCCTGCTGCCTCATGATGAAGGTGCCTGCTTCCCCTTCTGCCATGATTGTAAGTTTCCTGAGGCCTCCCCAGCCACGTGGAACTGTGAGTCGATTAAACTTCTTTCCTTTATAAATCATTCAGTCTTGGGCCTTCCTTCTTTTTCTTTTTCTTTCTTTCTTTTCTTTTCTTTTTTTTTTTTTTTTTTTTGAGACAGAGTCTCACACTGTTGCCCAGGCTGGAGTGCAGTGGTGTGATCTCAGTTCACTGCAGCCTCTGCCTCCTGGGTTCAACTGATTCTCCTGCCTCAGCCTCCCAAGTAGCTGTGACCATAGGTGCATGCCACCATGCCTGGCTAATTTTTGTATTTTTAGTAGAGATGGGGTTTCACCATTTTGGCCAGGCTAGTCTCATACTCCTGGCCTCAAGTGATCCGCCCACCTCAGCCTCCCAAAGTGCTGGGATTACAGGTGTGAGCCACCATGCCTGGCCATGGGTATTTCTTTATAGCAGTGTGAGAATGGACTAATACACAACCTTTATCATGCTGTATTATGATTGAATGTTTTTGTCACTTCCCTGTATAATCCAGAGGGTTTTCAGTGGTGAGCAACAGAAATTGACTGGCTAATTTAGGCAGAAAACGTATATATTGAAAGCGTATTGAATAGCTCACAAAATCACCAGGTGGCCTGGAGAACTAGACTCAGGCCTATATAGCCAACATCACAGCTGCCACTACTACTACCACCAAGAGGAGAAAGGGACTCTCCCTAGACTACATGATGACTCAATGGACAAGCTAAGAATAGAAAGCAACAGGAAAGATCATGAATCTTGGATCATTACCAGATCACCTCCCTAGCACTAGTGAGTGCCTACCACCACCACTCTAGCTGCCATCAGTGTTAGCTCAGATTCTCCAAGGAGCAGATAGTAAGATGGAATTAGATATGCAAGAGATTGATTGGGGGAAATGCCCATAACAGAAAGGGCAAGAACTGGAAGAGGCTGGAAAAGCTGTCAGACTGCAATGTAAATCTGACCTTTATGGATAAGAGAAGGCAAGAAGAAGGTTGGGAAGGAAGAGTCTTGGCCTGAAGAGCAGTTCTAATAAAATTTTCCCTAGCTGATGGGAGTCCTGTAGCCAAAGCTGCCTATTGGAATAGTTCTGTCTTCCAGAAATGGATCCGACTTAGTATCACTGCTGTGCTCAGTCATTGGCTGGAAGCAATGTGGCCTCAAAGAAAAGCTGCAAATATTGGGGTGAATTTAGAACCTAGCAGCTAGGGCCAAGGTCATTTACATTCCCCATGCTGGGAGAACTGAAAGGCACATTTTCATAGCTGTCTCAATCAGAGATTTTCCACTGCTTTGGGTCACTGGCTCCCAGTCCAAGGAATGGATCCTTGGATTGGGTGAGCCAAGGTCATGTGCCTGCGTTCTGACTGCAAGGGGGACCTGCTTCCCACCAAGATTCCTAAGCCCTCTCTCCCAAATAAAGGGGTTCATATGCTGGACAGCAACCCCCACAAAGGACAAATGTCCACTATACTGTGTGACCTCCTTAAGAGCAGAGATCTTTGTCTTGCTGATTGCAATTATAAATATTTACAAATGAATGTTTATTGAAGTAACTGAGTGCCCCACAATGCTATATCTGACTAAGAAAAAAAGAAGAAAAGTGAAATAACTGAATGAATGTAACCAGCTGATGTTCAAATGCCCTTACATACTCTCTCTCTCTCTCTGTCTCTCTCTGTCTCTCTCACACACACTCTCTCTCAGTCAATCAATTTAGCTCTCAGGGAAATGCAAACCAAATCCACTAGGATGACTATACTTAAAAAGACAGATAAAAATTGTTGTCAAGTCTGCGGAGAAATTGGAACCATCATACACTGCTGATGGAAATGTAAAATGGTGCAGCCACTTTAGAAGAGTCTGGCAACCCTCAAAACATAGTTACCATATGATCTAGCATTTTACTCCTAAGTATGTATGTACCCAAGTGAACTGAAAACACATATTCATGCAAAAACTTGTATTCAAATCATCCTCATAAGAGCCAAAAAGTGGAGACAATCCTGTTGTGGTTAATATTATGTGTCAACTTGGCTAGGCTATTGTGCCCAGTTGTTTGGTCACACACCAGTCTAGATATTGTAGTGAAGGTATTTTTCAGAGGGGATTAACAAAATCAATAGACAGATTACCCTCCATAATGTCAGGGGGCTTCATCCAATCAGTTGAAGGCAATAAGAGCAAAGGCTGAGGTCTCCTGAAGAAGAAGGAATTCTGCCTCCAGGCTGCAATATAGAAATTCTGCCTGCATTTCAAGCCTTTGGATCCAAGACTGCAACACCATCTCTTTTCTGAATTTCCAGCCTGCCAGTCTGCCCCAAGTTTCAGACCTGCCAGTCCCCCAAATTGTATAAGCTAATTTCTTAAAATATATCTCCAGCCATCCCCTTGTGCCAATTGGTTCTGTTTCTCTGTGATAGATCCATACAGTGTAGTATTACCATAAAAAGAAATGAAGTACTGATACATGCTACAACATGGATGAACCTTGAAAACATCATACTAAGTGAAAGAAGCCAGATACAAAAGGTCGTATATGATCATATATTGTATGATTCCATCCAGAATAGACAAATCTATTGAGATGGAAAGTGGATTCGTGGTTGCCTAATGCTGCGGGGAGTGGGGAATGGGGACTGAGTGCTTAATGGGTATGGGTTTCTTGGGGTGATGAAATGTTCCGGCACTAGGTCGTGGTAATGGCTGCAGACTTTGTACTAAAACTACTAAATTGTACACTTTAAGTGGGTGAATTGTATGGCATATGAGTTATTTCTAAATAAAGGGTGTTATTTAAAAAATAAATAATATCATTATATTCCCCTCTCTGACCCTTCTCTTCCACCAGGCAATGTAAATAGAGCTCGCCAGCTGCCTGGCAACACCCAACATCCCAAATGCCATGCTGCATTATGTGGCAGCACTTCTTTCCCTTCAAGACTAATTTAGATGTCATTTCTAACCAGATTTGTTGAAGAAAAATGCTAGGGGTGAGGGCTGCAGGGAAGTTACTTCTGTTTTAACTCCAGGCCCAAATCCCAGCTATGGATGATACTGATGAGGGAGTGGCTCAGAACTAACAGGCAAGGGTCTTTGTTCTCAGGGAGTTTATAGCGAAAAGAAAAATAAGACCTAGATGATATGACTGATTTTGCATTCGTTTTTTGTTTGTTTGTTTGTTTTGTTTTGTTTTGTTTTGTTTTAGACGGAGTCTCAGTGTCACCCAGGCTGGAGTGCAATGGCATAATCTCGGCTCACTGCAACCTCCACCTCCTGGGTTCAAGCGATTCTCATGCTTCAGCCTCCCGAGTTGCTGGGATTACAGATGTGTGCCACCACTCCTGGCTAATTTTTGTATTTTTAGTAGAAATGGGGTTTCACAATGTTGCCCAGTCTGGTCTTGAACTCCTGACCTCAGGTGATCTACCCATCTCAGCCTCCTAAAGTGCTGGGATTAACAGGTGTGAACCACTGCGCCTGGCTTTTTTTGTTTTCTTTCTTTTTTTATTTTGAGACAGAGTCGCTCTGTCGCCCAGGTTGGAGTGCAGTGGCGCAATCACAACTCACTGCAGCTTCAACTTCCCGGGCTCAAGTGATCCTCCCCACTTCAGCCTCCAGAGTAGCTAGGACTACAGGTATGTGTCACCATGCCCAGCTAATTTTGTTTTTATTATTATTATTTTTTTTGTAGAGACAGGGTCTCACTTTGTTGCTCAGGCTGGTCTCAAACTCCTGGGCTCAAGCAATCCTCCCACCTCAGCCTCCCAAAGCGCTGGGATTACAGGCGTGAGCCACCACGCCTGGCCTCTAGATACATTTTAAGCATCCTAACAGCCCAAACTGAGCATTCTGTAGAAGGAAGCCATCTTCTATTCTGGCTGTTGATTCTCTGGGCCTTGCCCATCACCTCCCACCAATGAGTGTTCTGTGACTGGACTGTCAGTCACTTGCTGCAGATCTCTGTCCTTCCTCTCCTCTTTCCTCATGGATGCCACGCACCTCTTACAGATCAATTCCTTGGAGACTTTTGAGCAGTCTTCAGGCTGCAGAGACTTGGAAAGCTCAACCCCATCCCTGAGCCTTACAGAGGGATTCTGAATGCTGATAAAGATGCCAAGAGCTTTTAGACCACATGGCATTTAGATGCACTCTTTGTTCCCATTGAGTCAATGGTTGGAAGTAGAGTAGTAAGGAGTCAGATCTTGATCTTCCCCTTTTTTGCAGAATTCTAGTGCTTCTCAGGAGGAGAAATTTATGCTTGGACACTACTTGGCATTCAGGGGGCAGCCTAGGTGTCATCCCAGATGCTAGTCTGTGGGAGATCAGCGCTCTTAATGGGACAGGGGTTCCTAGAGCCTCAGCAGCCTTATGACTGCCAACATTTCCAGCATCTTTAGTCCCAAGAAGAGTAAAGAGCTTGAATCTAGAGATGGCCTGAGAGAGCAAGGAGTGTTTGGACAGAAACAGCAAATTCTCACTTAGCTACTCCCAGCAAGGCAAAGGAACAGGGAAATAAGAGACCAGAGGATTTAGTGACCTAAAGCGCCAGAGAGTCCTAGGGCTGAAAATAGAGAAGTTGGTGGGTGAGGGGGATCAGATGACAGGAACTTTACAGGTCTATACCGGTCATGGGGGAGTCTAACAAAAGTACCATAATGGGGCTCTGCCCTCAAGGAGCCTGTGATAATTTAGTTGGGGAATAAAAATTAATACACTTGAAATAATTTTGGTGCTACACTCTGGTATAAACAAAAGAATGCTGTAGAAATTCTTGAGAAGGGACAGATCATGTGGTCTGGGAACCTCTGTGAGCTTATGGCTGAATGAGACAATGCTCATTCAGCCAGAGGAGTTTATGCCCCAGCTACAGTGGCCACAGCTTTTAGAGATGAGTGTGTCTGAGTCTTGCATGGTTTCATGGAGGAAGTATGGGGGAGGAAGCTTCATCATCAACACCATTTGTCAGTCACCATTGTCATCAACAAGTGTCTCAATAAACAGTCATTGAGCATCCTTCTCTCACTAACTTTACACTTTTTGGGGGGAGGCAGGACAAACACAGAAAGAGTTGAAGGACTAGTACGAAAGAGCATGTGCTAGTAGCACAAAGATAGAGAAGAGTGAGAGTTGGGGAGGTGACAGAAGGCTTCTTGGAGGAGGGAGCACTTGGGCTGACCCTTGAAAGAAAGTTATGGTTTGGACTAATGGAGAAAAGGGTGAAGGGGGTTGTAAATTGCATCAACAAGGCAGAGAGGTGGGAGTGAGCAAGGCAAATAGGAGTAGTGAGAAAACCGGCTGGCCTTGTGGTAGGGGTAGTGTGGGCAATAAAATCCGAGAGGGAAGTAGTGTGATGATTATACAGAGCCTTGAATGACAGACAGAAGGAGTCATTTTGGAACAAAGTAGGAAGGCATTGTAAATTTTTGTATTTGGGGAGAGAGAAGGGCATGGAGAAGAAGGAGGAAAGGCTAAAAGGTAAATGCTGGGATTCTACATTCTTCTTCGTAGCTTTACTCTCCCATGTTTTTTTTTTTTAATTTTTTAATTTTTATTTTTTTGAGATGGAGTTTTCACTCTTGTCACCCAGGCTGGAGTGCAATGGTGCTATCTTAGCTCACTGCAACCTCTGCCTCCTGGGTTCAAGGGGTCCTCCTGCCTCAGTCTCCCAAGTAGCTGGGATTACAGGTGCCCACCACCATGCCCAGCTACTTTTGAATTTTTAGTAGAAACGGGATTTCACCATGTTGGTCAGGCTGGTCTCAAACTCCTGACCTCAGGCGATTCACCCGCCTTGGCCTCCCAAAATGCTGGGATTACAGGCGTGAGCCACCGCGCCCAGCTGACTCTCCCATGTTAGGGGGACCAACTCCCCCTATCCCAGTGAAATGGGATTAATTGGTCACCTTGCCTGAGATTCACCTTGTGAACAGGTAACTAGAGCAGCCCCAAGAGGTTCTGCACCATATACTGGTGCTGGAGAACCCTGTCCCAGTTGGAGTGTCCCAACTAATAAGATAAAGAACACTCTCTGAAGTTGTTCTCAATAGTGTTGACCTCCTTCATGAAATGGAAAGGAGAAAGGAGCAGCCTCCTAGCCTAGATGCTGGCATAGGTGCAGACCAAGATGGGGAGTCTGCTTCAGAATGCGACAACCTTTAGATGTTGAATCTGTCCCTGAATCAGCCCTGGGGAAAGGAGGCAGCAATCATGGAAACCTTAAAAAACAACATAAGACAGGACTACCTGGAGGCCATCATTTTGGTGGCTGCTACTTGGCCACTCCTCACATAGATTTGTTTTACTGACTTCCTGCAGCAAAAGGAGATTGGCACAGGCTCTGCTACATTAGTAGTAGTAGTAGTAAGATGTAGTCTTGCTCTGTTGCCCAGACTGGAGTGCAGTGGCGCAATCTCAGCTCACTGCAACCTCTGCATTCCGGGTTCCAGTGATTCTCCTGCCTCAGCCTCCTGAGTAGCTGGGATTACAGTCACGCACCACCACACCCGGGTGATTTTTGTAGTTTTAGTGGAGATGGGGTTTCAACATGTTGGCCAGACTGGTCTCGAACTCCTGACCTCAAGTGATCTGCCGGCCTCAGCCTCCCAAAGTGCTGGGATTACAGGCGTGAGCCACTGTGCCTGGCCTACATTTATATTATTACCAGAGGCAGATGTTTTCTCTTTTTCTCTGAGGTTTAGAATTATGCAAATGAAGACATGCAAACAAAAGCTCAGTGAGGTAGGGGAGGATTACACTTAAGAATACAGGTAATTTGCAAAGCTCTTTAAGACACCCCTCTCAGTTTTTACTAACAGCTCTCTCTTGGCTCTTTGCCAGTCTGTTTAGAATTTGGCACCTCTTCATAACCTTTCAACCAAAGAGCTGTAAGTTCTTTCTAAAGCTCCTATCCTGGCCTCCTTTTGCAAGTGGAGAAATCAAGGCATAAAATATGAGCTTTCAGTGTCTGTGGGCTGACCTTGAGTCTTGACCTTTATCCTGTTCCATCTTCCCTCCGCTGAAAACGCTGGCCCAATTCCTCCCAGGTTCCCCCTCTCATGATATTATCTGGAGGGCAATAGGACCTAGGGAGGTTCAACCCTGCGGCCGAGGGAGACACACCTGCCTAACCGCGTGGGTAGAATGAGTGTTGAAGCAAGTCACTTAACTAGTTAGAGAGGGCGGGGTAGAAGTGGGCGCCTGCTGCTCTTAGGTAAGAGTAAAGCTGTGGCTCCCGCCTGGGTCTGGAGGTCGTGGTCAGAAGTGCTTCTGAAGAGCGGCCCAAGCCCCTTTTGTCCCGCCACTCCTCAAGGAGCATCCCTGGCTGGCCGCCTGCCCGGGAACTCTCTGGCTGGTTTTGTTTGGCCCCAGCCGTCCCGCCCATCTCGCCCGCCCCCGCCGTCCCGGTGCCTTAGTTTTTGAAGCTGCCGGCCTCTCGCAGCTGGAATCGCAGGCCAGGCAGGACCCTGGCAGCAGACGGCGTCCAAGAGTTTGGCGACATCCGTCCAGCCAGGCTGGCGACCCGCACGTCGTGCCTCTCACTAGCAAAGTTTCTCCGAGGAGAAGCAGCCCCTCCAGCCTTTTCTTGATCCTGTAGAGAGAGCGCGCTCTGCTTCTTTCCCTCAACACTGCTCTCGGAGACAGGGTGGTGACAATACTCCAGTCCCGGGCCAGGCGGTCTTGGGGGCGGGGCTGGGGAATCCGAGGAGCTATCCTGAGAACCCTGGACTCAGCAAAGGTCCTGAGAGCGCGCAGGTGAGCTGGCGAGCTGATAGCTACAGCCTAGCAATAGCTAGGATACCTAGGCACTGAACTGAATCCCAGCTGCACCCCCTCTTCTGCCCTGGTTCAGCTCTCCGCTGACTTGAGAGAACACACTGGTCAGCACTCTTTGTGAGAAGCTGTTGATTGTCGGTGCCCCCAACAGATTGGCTACTCTCTGCCTGAGGGGCTGCAAAAGGAGCTGCCACAGAAGCCGTCTTCACGTCCCTGGAGTTGGACTCTGGATGGGGCGCTGGGATGCTTGCTTTTGTCTTGTTCAAGTTTCACAGCAAGTATGTTGACGATTGGAATCCTGGGCCAATCAAGAGTCGAGTTCAAAGTGGTACTCCTGGGTTTTCCATCCCAGACTCCAAGTCGAATCTGAGTCTAGAAGAGAGCGGTTTCTTGCTCTAACTAGTGAATCTCTGTTCCCAAACGGGACTTGACAGAGCTCTCCTCACCTATACTTGGACTGCAGCGGCTACAGGGTTCTCTTGGGGATGGATGAGAGGGTGCTATGAACACCAGACCACAACATTCAGAAAGAACCTCAACAATGGACAGAGTTTATGAAATTCCTGAGGAGCCAAACGTGGATCCGGTTTCATCTCTGCAGGGAGATGTCATCCGTGGAACCAACCCCCGATTTACTTTTCCATTTAGCATCCTTTTCTCCACCTTTTTGTACTGTGGGGAGGCTGCATCCGCTTTGTACATGGTTAGAATCTATCGAAAGAATAGTGAAACTTACTGGATGACATACACCTTTTCTTTCTTTATGTTTTCATCCATTATGGTCCAGTTGACCCTCATTTTTGTCCACAGAGATCTAGCCAAAGATAAACCGCTATCATTATTTATGCATCTAATCCTCTTGGGACCTGTTATCAGGTGAGCAACTTTTAGATCTTTTCTTTACCCCCCGAACCCCACCCCAGACTTGGGCAGAGAAAGATGAAAGATTTACAAGATGGCTACTATGGCTCTAATCAATTCTCTCATTTCCTCCCACTCTCCCTGTCTACCATCCAAAAAACTTATCTGAAATCTCAAATGCCACCATGATGAACATGTGGTATGTACCTGTGTTCCAAAACAATGAACGATACTATTAACAAGACTTTATTAGAGAATGTTTGCTGTCTGGATTTGGGCTGTGTAAACTAGTATGGGAACAACAAGACATGATCACCCTGTGCATGAAGGCCATAGCTGCAGAGTGTGTAATTATATTTTTTTAATTTTTTTTTTCTAAGACAAGGTCTTGCTCTGTCTCCCAGGCTACAGTGCAGTGGTGCGATCCTGGCTCACTGCAGCCTTGATCTCCTGGGATCAAGCGATCCTCCCACCTCAGCCTCCAAGTAGCTGGGACCAAAGGCATGCATCACCACGCCTGGTTAATTTTTTTAAAAAAATTCTAGGCCAGGTGTGGTGACTCACACGTGTAATCCCAGCACTTTGGGAGGCCGAGGCGGGTGGATCACCTGAGGTCAGGAGTTCAAGACAGCCTGGCCAACATGGTGAAACCCCATCTCTACTAAAAATCAGCTGGGAGTGGTGGCGCACATCTGTAATCCCAGCTACTCTGGTGGCTGAGGCAGGAGAATCACTTGAACCTGAAAGGTGGAGGTTGCAGTGAGCCAAGATGGGTGCCACTGCACTCCAGCCTGGGTGACAGAATGAGACTCCATCTCAAAAAACAAACAAACAAAAAATTGTAGAGATGGGGTCTCGTTATGTGGACTGGGCTCAAGTGATCTTCCTGCCTCAGCCTCCCAAAGTGAGCCACCATGCCTGGCCTGAGTGTAATTTTGACTCGACCTTTTGGATGCTTTGTAAATTGGATAAGAGTTTCTTTACCCTGAGCTGCTTGGGCTGGTGCTACTGCCATTTTCAATTTTTCTTTTTCTTTTTTTTTTTTAATTATACTTTAAGTTCTAGGGTACATGTGCATAACGTGCAGGTTTGTTACATATGTATACTTGTGCCATGTTGGTGTGTGACATCTGGAAAATATTTTAAACCATCTGTGATAATCTGGTACCCCAACTCAATGTAGTTCATTCCCTGTCAGTTTATCAGTCTCCTGTTTATCTTTTTGTATATTTCTGCAATAAAGATACAAAGTTAGGAGGGGACAAAGGAAGACAGTTCATCTCTCTATGTGGATGCAGTAGCACAATTTAGTAGTATCAAGTATTTCCATTCAGATTGCCTTCAAGTGGAGAGAATGTACTTAATCCTAGGAAGACAGGCATCTCTGTCAACAGTCTCATCTGGATGCTATGGGGTTTTAAAGGTAGAGAGATGTTGCAAAATTTATGAGTTCAGGAGTAAGGAATGGACCACGTTTGTCTTGATTGCAAGAGAGGTAGACAACTGCAGTCAGCCGAGGAATATGGGTCAGAGTGTTGCAATGGGAAGATACTTCATCATTAGACAACTAAAAACAGTCTGTAAAACTGATTAAGGATGGAACTCACTCCTTTATAAACTTTCATATATGTACATATATATAATTTTTATTTGTCATTTATACCTCAATAAAGCCAGAAAATTTTTTTATCAATACATTTTTAAGTGGGGAGGAATTGATTAGGCTCCATCAGAGAGAATATGGGATATCAACAGAAACAGTGGCCTGAAATTCAGGAGATTTGGAGTCTAGTCTTCCCTCTGTCATTGACTGGTTGTGTGTTCTTGGTAAAATCTCTGAAGATGCCTTCACAGGAAGGCATATACAGTTGTCTCATCTGTAAAGCAAATGGGTTAGTCTAAATCATGGGTCTCAAACTCAAACACTTGCAGGGACCAGGCAGGTATCATAAATGAATGAAGCAGGCCTAGTATAAGAAAAAACAGTAGCCTTGTATGTGATGATAAATGAAAACAAAGTCTCAGTGTTAGAGAAATACTGAGGAGTAGTGGATACCATGGTAATCTGAAATCTTCATGACCTGCCTGAAGGAGGTAGCCCCTCTAGAGCCCTGGCCCATTGTTTCCATGTTGGAATTCAGACCCAGTATTGCCAGATCCACTAAGTTTTCAGGAGATGCTCCAAAGACAGGATGTTTACATGAAATGTCATTATTTTAAATTTTCACAGCTGATTAAAACAACAACAACAACAACAACACAGGATGGACCAAACCATATCTATTGGTCAGATATAACTCAGCTGGCCTATATGCATCTTTGGACTGGGTAATCTAAAGGTCCTTTACGGTTCTAAATCTTTGAAGTTAAGCTGTAAAAGGAAGACCTCATCTTGACCTTGAAACCAAGAAATTTAAAGATGTCACTAGAGGAGCAAACAAACCATTCGTCCCTCCTTTTTCAAATGCAATATATTGAGTTAACCAATCGAAAATCTCAAGATACAAATTTCAGAAAGTACCCAGCTGCACCCTCCCCTCTTTTTGACTTCCTTTGTTTGCTTTGTGAACCCTCTGTGTGGAGTGTTGAGTACTGTTTTTCATTTTTGTTGTTTAGCTTCCACTAGAAATGATTGGGAAGCATTTATAACCTCAGGCAGCTAAGCCCACAGCAGAAAAAAGATAATTAAAAACTCATAAATTATACTCTGGATTTGTTTATTTTCAAGGCCAATTACTTGTTAGATAGGTAGGAACTTGATTAGTGCTATCAGGCACATGAAAGTGCTTGTAGGGTCTGGGTGTCTTACATGAAATGCAAGCATACTTCTGAAATGAAAATGTACTCTAATTTACTGAAGCTTATAAATGGGCAAACACCCTTACTTAAACCAGAAAATAGCCTTGAGAATAGAAACGGAACATTTATGTAAATGTAAATGGAACATTTCATGCCACCACCTTCTCCAATACTGTTCTCAAATTTAGCAATAGTACTGATGGGTTTGGATTAAAATATAAAATTTTTCATTGAAAATGCACTTATGCAGAACAAGAATCAGAAAAAAGTGTTGCTTTTTCTTCTCTGTTCTTTCTTTGCATCTTTTTCTTTCCCAGGTCTTAGAGTTTGTCCCTAGAAGGTGAAAATTTCAAGCTACATGCTTCAGAGTGGTACACATGCATCAATCTTAGGGTGATCTATGGAGACTGGCAGTCAGCATATGTTCCAACTTTTCCTTATCAGGAACTAAAGGCTAGAGAGCATATCAACCTCTGGGCTTGTCTTTGGTCTACTTTTCTGTTAAATTTCATTGCTGTTATTATTATCCTCTCCTCCCATAATTGCTTACCCTGTATTATTTTCTTCCTTCTTATTCTTTCATTTACTCAGCACATATTTCTCAAATACCCACTAAGTGATAAGAGCTGTAAACAAGAAAAATACAACCCTTGACCTCAGTCTATTAGGCAAGATGCCTTAATGTCCACTACAAATGTTCTTACTAGTCATAAGTAGTCCACAGTTTTTATTCGTTCAAGGTGAGTAGGGAAGTGGTAACTCAGGTGTTCCAGAACAAGATGTTCTAGTTGCTTCTTTTCCACTTACCACATCAGAACTGCTATAGACTTCTGATTTGTATGGGGGAGATAGGAGGGGCATAGCAGGAAATGTCATCTTACCCTTATTCCAAGGATGATAGACTTTCATAAGGACTTTCTCTTTGTAAAGAAAGAATCCAGTTTAAAAGGCTTCTGTCCACAAACAGGTCAAGAGGCACAAAAAGTAACTATTACAGTGATCTTTTGAGGGCCTAGATACGTAGTTCATTCAGGTTTGAGTTGTCATCTTTTAAGTACCTTTGTTGCTTTAATTGCTTCCTGTGTATATGAGATATTTTCTTTTCCCTGATCTCTCCCAAGACTTTTTGGCTGAGATATAGTTATGAGCCCTTTCTTGAAAAAGCAGAATCTAGCCAGGTGCCAGCCTCCCAGCACTTTGCGAGGCTGAGGCGGGTGGATCACCTGAGGTCAGGAGTTCAAGACCAGCCTGGCCAATATGGTGAAAACCCATCTGTACTAAAAATACAAACAAAAACAAAAACAAAAACAAAAAACTTAGCCAGACGTGGTGGCACGTGCCTGTAATCCCAGCTACTCAGGAGGCTGAGGCAGGAGAATCGCTTGAACCTGGGAGGCAGAGGTTACAGTGAGCCGAGATCGTGCCACTGCACTCCAGCCTGGGTGACAGAGCAAGACTCTCTCAAAATTAAATTAAATTAAATTAAATTAAATTAAAGAAAAAGCAGAATCTAAAACCTTGGTTATGGAGCTGAATGCTTTGAGTGAGGAATGCTTTACCTCACGAATTTGAGGTAAGAAAACAGGGCCTTTTGGAACCTTCATCATTTTGCTAGGAAAACAGTATTGACTTAATACCTTTGTGTTCAAGGCACTTTTCTACCTGCCATAGGCCTATTCTTAAAAAGACAAAACAATTCCTCAAGTCCTCAAACAAGTACTTCTGAAATGGTGTTCTTAGGATAGTCAATGACTGGACAAAAAAGGATTTCGATTCATGTAACTTGTAGAAGGCATGATCCACCCTTTGACTTATGAGAAATGATCAGAGCAGGAGAGAGAAAAAGACAAAAAGTAGTGCAGGCCGGCCATGGTGTCTCACATGTGTGATCCCAGCACTTTAGGATCCCAGCACTTTGGGTCAAGGCAGTAGGATTTCTTGAGCCCAGGGGTTCGAGACCAGTCTGGGAGACATGTCTAGATCTCATCTCTACACAGATTAAAAATAGCTGGCATGGTGGCATGTGCCTGTAGTCCTAGCTACTCAGAAGGCTGAGATGGGAGGATCGCTTGAGACCAGGAGGTCAAGGCTGCAATGAATCATGATTGTGCCACTGCACTCCAGCCAGGGTGACAGAGTAAGACCTTGTCTCAAAAATAAAATAAAATAAAACAAAATAAAATAAAATAAAGTAGCACAGCCTCCCCAAGTTATTTTTTTCCCCTCATTACAACCTCCCTTCCCAGGACAGCTTTAGTTAAGTTCGCATGATGCTTTACTTCTGCAGATGTTTGGAGGCCATGATTAAGTACCTCACACTGTGGAAGAAAGAGGAGCAGGAGGAGCCCTATGTCAGCCTCACCCGAAAGAAGATGCTAATAGATGGCGAGGAGGTGCTGATAGAATGGGAGGTGGGCCACTCCATCCGGACCCTGGCTATGCACCGCAATGCCTACAAACGTATGTCACAGATCCAAGCCTTCCTGGGCTCAGTGCCCCAGCTGACCTATCAGCTCTATGTGAGCCTGATCTCTGCAGAGGTTCCCCTGGGTAGAGGTGAGTGGGGTCAGGAGAGGGGAGGGCTCCAGTTAAATCAAGGGTCTTAGAAGTCTAGACCGTATTAGCCAGGATGGTCTCGATCTCCTGACCTCATGATCCGCCCGTCTCGGCCTCCCAAAGTGCTGGGATTACAGGCTTGAGCCACCGTGCCCGGCCTACTAAAAATATTTTTAAAAAATCAAGGCTGGGCATGGTGGCTGGTGCCTGTAATCCCAGCACTGTGGGAGGCTGAGGTAGGTGGATCACCTGAGGTCAGGAGGTTGAGACCAGTCTGGCCAACATGGCAAAACCCTGTCTCTACTAAAAATACAAAAATTAGCCAGGCATGGTGGCGGATGCTTATAATCCCAGCTACTTGGGAGGCTGATGCACGAGAACCACTTGAACATGGGAGCCCTGATCTCGCTGTTGCACTCCAACCTGGGCAACAGAGTGAGACTGTCTCAAAAAAAAAAAAAAAAAAAATTTAGCTATGCGTGGTGGCAGGTGCCTGTAATCCCAGCTACTCGGGAGGCTGAAGTAGGAGAATTGCTTGAACCTGGGAGGTGGAGTTTGCAGTGAGCCGAGATTGCACCACTGCACTCCAGCCTTGGTGACAGAGGGAGACTCCCATCTCTAACTAACTAACTAACTAACTAACTAACTAACTAACTAACTAAATAAATAAATAAATAAATAACAAAAGTAATACATGCACAGATTGACGTATAAGTAATTGTATATGCACAGAAAATTTCTAGAAAACCATGCAAGAAACTACCTCTGTGGAGTGGGAATGAAAAGTCAGCAGTCTTACTTTTTTAAATTCTTCTGTATGGTTTGAAATTTTTTTTCGTGATCATGCATTACTAGTTTTGGTCTTTATTTTTTTTTAATTACAAAAGTCAGACATGGTTATAGTAAAAATTAAAAACCATACAGAATAGATATAAAACAGGAAATGTAATCTCACTCCCCAAAGATAACCTCTGTTAATTATCCAGTATATATCCTTCTGGAATTATTTTTACTATGTAAACATAAACATACATACAACATATATTGTATATGTTTTTGCCCGAAAATGGACTGTATGAAACATTCTGTCAACAAAGTCTTTTTCAAAAGTATGGTATGCCAGTACATCTTTTCCCAAGTTAATTATATATACATGTATCACAATAATAAACAATAATATGGGTTTCCTTTATATGAATTAGACTATTCTTATTCTCCTAATTTTCTATTGATAGGATTCTATTGATTGTCTCAAAAAAGAAAAAAAAAGGTAGCACAACCTCCTCAAGTTATTTTTTCCCCTCATTACAACCTCTCTTCCCAGGACAGCTTTAGTTAAGTTCCCATGATGCTTTACTTCTGCAGATGTTTGGAAGCCATGATTAAGGACCTCACACTGTGGAAGAAAGAGGGGCAGCAGGAGCCCTATGTCAGTCTCACAAATTTTAATTTTTCACAAAAATGTTTTTTCTAATTACAAATTATGCCACAGTAAACATCTTTATAAATGCATGTGTCCTCGAATGAGACTTTGTAGGATAAATTTATAGCAGTAGAATTGCTGAGTGGAAGGATAGGTATGTTTAAAATTTTATTGATATTGCCAAATAACTCTCCCAAAAAGGTATATGAATTTATACTCTCACCAACAGTATACAAATGTGCCTGTTTCTGTTTCTTCATATCTTAAACTCAATATTATTTATTTGTGTAATTATAAAATAATTGACTTTTAAAATAATTGGCTTTCTTTGGTTATGAATGAAGCTGAGCATCTTTTTGTGTTTGGTCATTGTGTGTTCTGTGAATTGCTTGTTTATATATTTTACTTGCTTTTTCTAGTAAGTTGTCTTTTTCATGTTAAGTTTTAGGAGCTATTTACTTATTCTCGTTATTAATCCTTTCTCTGCTGTGAATGAGTATGTATGCATATATTTGTATATTTTTTGTTTGTACATACACACGTTTTAAATATGTGTATACATGTTGTACATGTAATATGTGTGTGATATATTTAATATCCACAATACACTTTGTAGTATCTTCTGGCATTCTGAAGTATTACATTTTTATGTATTCAAATTCTTTATTGTGTTTAGATTTTGTACCTTTCTTACAAAGGCCTATCACATCTCTCATCTGGTAGAACAATTTTCCCCAATCTTCTAAGTAGATTAATTTTCAAGATCAGTTTTTAAATTCCTCCTAAAAAAACAAAGCAAAATAATAACAGCAAAAGAAAAAAACATTTCATTGAGATTCTGATTGAGATTGGTATCAAATTGCTTAGGTTATTTGGGGGGAATTTACATGTTTATAGGATTGATGGATTTCATATTGTGAAATGATAAATCTCTCCATTTTATTAAATATTTTAAAATGTACCTCAGTAAAATTGTATCATTTTCTTCAGTAAAGTTGTATAGTTTTCTTGCTATGAGTCTTACATTTTTATAAGGCTTACTTTCAGATGTTCTATCAGTTTTAAAATGACCTGATTTTCTAAGTACCAGGATAGTATCCAGGTAAAGTAAACCCACCTACCATACTTTTGGAAACACGGGGATGATGAAGATGACAAAGAATAGGAAGAAAGAGGAGGAGGGGGAGGAGGAGAAAAAGGACAAGAAAGAATAAGGGAAGAAGGAAGAAAAAGAAAGAAGAACACAGCTAAAATATAGAATTTACTAGGTTCTAAGCATTTCTCTAAGCCCTTTACATGTAAATGTTTATTTAATCTTTACCACAACCCTATGAGATAATTATTATTCTCATTTTACAGATGAAGAAACAGACGCACCGAGAGTTTAAGTATATTCCCCCAAGGTCCCGTAAGCAAAGATTGGATTGGAATTCAGGGTGTTTGCCTCCAGAGCCTGTGTATTTTGTTCTTTTATGGCAGGAGTCTATTTGTAGGGACACAGATTGAAAATGTTTTGACATTTATTGGAAGCATCAGGTTTTTTTTCCTTCTGTTACACTACTAATCAATAAATGAGTTCTAATGTAACGGAAAGCATCGCCACACAGCTGAATGTGTGCTCTGACATTCCCAGTTCCATAAGGTGCATCAGCTCTTGAGGATGGGACTGAGAATGGTTGAGAAAGCCAAGAGTCACCACTTCGAGAGTCTCCCATTCCAGTCTCTGAGATTCCAACACTCTACTTAAAACTGAAGAACTCAGAAACAGAGCTGTGCTTCCTTTTGGGTTTACCTGGGGGACATCTTAACTTTTCCTCCATGAAAAGTAAAAGATTAACTTGACATCGCTATGGCCACCTTTTCCCTAGATGAAGTGTTTTAATAGGAACAGAAAGCTCCAGCTTTTCTTTTGGATGAGTATTCCTCAGCCCTCCCGATGAGTATTCCTCAGCCCTCCCAGTTCTCTTGAGAGCTCTGGATTTTTCTTAGTAATCAGCATCCTTTGATATAAAGAAAGAAAAGGAAAGGGCCACCTGTGTCATCTATAGTTGAGGCTTAGGTAGGTTAGGGAGCATCCTGGCTCTTTAGGGCCACTACTCTAACATATGGTTCCATGGATGTCATGGGTGAGGCAACAGGGTTTTGAATTTTTTGAACCACTCTGCTGCAAATTCAGAGATTCCTAACATATGGGGGTAATGAATTGACATTGCTGATGACAAATATAAGCAACTCTAGAGTATCTCAGTGAATTGAGAACTGAGGCACATAGATATTCAGTGACTTCCAAAAGTTCCCATACAGCTGAACCAAGGATTGATTCTCTTTCTTTCTCTTTCTCTTTCTTTCTTTCTTTCTTTCTTTCTTTCTTTCTTTCTTTCTTTCTTTCTTTCTTTCTTTCTTTCCTTTCTCTTTTTCTTTCTTTCTCCTTTTCTTTCTCTCTCTCTCTTCTTCCCTTCCTCCCTTCCTCTTTCTTTTTCTTTCTTTCTCTTTTTCTTTCTTTCTCCTTTTCTTTCTCTCTTTCTTTCTTTCTCTCTCTCCTTCCTTCCTTCTTTTCTTTCTTTCTTTCTTTCTTTTTTCTTTCTTTCTTTCTTTTTCTTTCTTTCTTTCTTTCTTTCTTTCTTTCTTTCTTTCTTTCTTTCTCTTTCTTTCTTTCTTTCTTTTTCTTTCTTTCTTTCTTTCTTTCTTTCTTTCTTTCTTTCTTTCTTTCTTTCTTTCTTTCTTTCTTTCTTTTCTTTTCTTTTCTTTCTTTCTTTCCTCCTCTCCTCTCCTCTCCTCTCCTCTCCTCTCCTCTCCTCTCTGTTCCTTTCCTTTCCTTTCCTCTCTTCCCCCTTATGGGCATGCACCACCACACCTGGCTAATTTTTGTATTCTTAGTAGAGACGAGGTTTCATCATGTTGGCCAGGCTGGTCTCAAACTCCTGACCTCAGGTGATCCATCCGTGTTGGCCTCCCAGTGTGCTGGGATAACAGGCATAAGTCACCACGCCCAGCCTAATTAGGTATTTTATGCACCTCTCTAATCTCAGAAGTCTTCATTAATTCCACAAACATTTACTGAGCACCTGCTATGTTCTAGGTAATATATTAGGCTCTGGGAATACAGCAGTGAGCAAAATAGACATGGTCCCTCCTGCCTTCATGGAATTTTCAATACACATTTTGACACATCACTGAAGTTAAGTGTTCTAGAAATACACAAACAATGTTAGTTCCTTGAAGAAAATGTACATCAAAGAAGGGACTTCCATTAGCAAGGGCATTCTCTATGAGTCTCCTAAGACTGGATTTTTTCAGATAGAGTTCTTTCTGCCTTATTCAATGTTTGCTCCAAAGCCTGCTTCATCAGCAAAGTCTGCCTGATACCTTTATATGTACTCTTCTCATGTTAGTGACTTCTCAATGTTCTAAGACCCACGCTTTTTAAGGAAGTTTATTTTGTATATTTATATGATTATTAAAGTGTTACAGTATATGTTCATCATGGGAAATTTAGAAAATAGAGCAATGTAGAGAAAAAGATTTCTAAAACTGATATAAGACTATCACACACAAAAAAAGATATTTTGGTTCATTTTTTCAATTTTTTGTGCATCTATTTTGTTTTATTGTATGTATTCAAGGTGTACAATGTGATGTTTTGATGTATGTACACATTGTGAAATGATTACCACAACCAAACTAACACATTCATCACCTCACATAGTTATCATTTTTGTACGTGTGTGTGTATATGTGTGTGTGGTAAAACTTAAGATCTACTCTCCTTAAAAATTTCAAGTACACAATACATTATTGCCAACTATAGTCATCATGTTGTACATTAGAGCTCTGAAACTTATTCATCTTATAACTCTAAGTTTGTAGCCTTTGATCAAAATCCTTCCATTTCCCTAAGGCCCCATCCCCTGGTAACCACACATTCTACTCTGTTTCTAGGAGTTCAACTTTTTTAGATTCCACATATAAGTAAGACAACGCAGTATTTTTCTTTATGTGTCTAGCTCATTTCACTTAGCATAATGTCCTCTAGGTTCATCTGTGTTGTCACAGATGGCAGGGTTTCCTTAATTTTATGGTTGAATAATATTCATACACACACACCAGATTTTCTTTATCCATTCATCTGTCAACAGATACTGAGTTTGTTTCCATAGCTGGGCTATTGAGAATAATACTACAATGAACATGGGAGTGCAGATATCTCTTCGAGATACTGATTTTCTTTAGGTATATACCCAGCAGTGGGATTATTTGATCACTTGGCCATTTTGTTTTTAATTTTTTTGGAGAACCTCCATACTGTTTTCCATAATGGCTGTATCAATTTATGTTCCCACAAACAGTGTACAAGGGTCTTTTTTCTCATATCCCCACCAACACTTATTTTTTTTTAATAATAGCCATTCTAACAGCTGTGAGGTGATAGCTCATTGTGGTTTTGATTTGCATTTTTGTGATGATTAGTGATGTTGAACACCTTTTCATATACCTGTTGGCCATTTATATGCCACCTTTGGAGAAAGTCTATTCAAATGCATGCTATTTGTTTACATAGCTGTGATGATATTTGCATTTGCTCTTAACTGGAGCTCTCAAGTCTCACCTGTCATCTCTCTGGACCTCTGGGTTATAAAGTACAGCCTTCATTACCAACATTGACTGATTGCCTGTTTTTGTTTTTTTTTAACAGTTGTGCTAATGGTATTTTCCCTGGTATCTGTCACCTATGGGGCTACCCTTTGCAATATGTTGGCTATCCAGATCAAGTACGATGACTACAAGATTCGCCTTGGGCCACTAGAAGTCCTTTGCATCACCATCTGGCGGACATTGGAGATCACTTCCCGCCTCCTGATTCTAGTACTCTTCTCAGCCACTTTGAAGTTGAAGGCTGTGCCCTTCCTAGTGCTCAACTTCCTGATCATCCTCTTTGAGCCCTGGATTAAGTTCTGGAGGAGTGGTGCCCAGATGCCCAATAACATTGAGAAAAACTTCAGCCGGGTCGGCACTCTGGTGGTCCTGATTTCTGTCACCATCCTCTATGCTGGCATCAACTTCTCTTGCTGGTCAGCTTTGCAGTTGAGGTTGGCAGACAGAGATCTCGTCGACAAAGGGCAGAACTGGGGACATATGGGCCTGCACTATAGTGTGAGGTTGGTAGAGAATGTGATCATGGTCTTGGTTTTTAAGTTCTTTGGAGCGAAAGTGTTACTGAATTACTGTCATTCCTTGATTGCCTTGCAGCTCATTATTGCTTATCTGATTTCCATTGGCTTCATGCTCCTTTTCTTCCAGTACTTGCATCCATTGCGCTCACTCTTCACCCATAATGTAGTAGACTACCTCCACTGTGTCTGCTGCCACCGGCACCCTCGGACCAGGGTTGAGAACCCAGAGCCACCCTTTGAGACTGAAGCAAGGCAAAGTGTTGTCTGATTCTATTTTCTGGGTATTTTAGGATGAGTTGGGAGTTGCCAAGAGTAACCATGAAATTGAAGGAAAGGATGAGGCTCATGGGTGAGATACCCATCAGTACATTTTCTTGACTTTTCTGTTAAGCCTATCAGAAGAAAGAGCAACTCCCAAATAGGTTTTATTTTCTTAAAGAGTTACCACTATGTTTGGAACCAGGGGGTATCCACTGTATAGTTGAAAGAGTCAGAAATACGATTCACACCCTTGTTACCCAGGTCGATTGGAATAACTTGCCTTCAAACACTTTAGGCACTCTAAAGTGACCTTCTAGCTCTGCTCATTTGCTTGATGCATTTCTGAGCTTTCCTGGACTGAGCCAAAGGCCCAGAATCCCACTAGAATATATCCTGACTGATCAGAGGATATGACAACTTACTGGCTAAGAGTACTTCCCAGGAAACAGTCTGACTAATGTGGAACCTGCAACTGTCAGTGTGGCTGAGGTCTTTTTAATTCCAGTGAGAAGCTCTGGCTGAGAAGAAAATCCCCACTATTAAAAAAGCTGCTCCCCAAACAGATTAGCTCTCTGTTAGGATTTTACTAGTGGCCATTCAGCAAGGACCTCTCTTTACAGTGGCACTTCATAGGCACACTCTGAGGAGAAAGTGCAGAGTAGAATTCCTTCAGGGCATAAGCCAAAATGACTCTTTTTCTCAGGCACCTGCATGGACCTCTAGCTTGTCTAGTGGAATTGTTGAGCAAAGCCTCTCCCTTAGTGCCTCATTAGCAGAGATTTCATCCAACCCAGCTTTTCTGTGCTCTTGGTATTTTACAACTTGATGTGGACCTCAGAGAAGCTGAACTGTAATTGAAAATGTTTCCGATGTGTGGAAGAAATGAAGACTACTTTGTGTCTGCTGTTGTCCTGAGTGTTTCATTAGTGTGTGTGTGTGTGTGTGTGTGTGTGTGTGTGTGTGTTTAGGGGAGAGAGAAAGTAATGATGGCTGAGACATCACCTTCATGTTGTTTGGGATTGGGATGGGTGACTAACACTCCAAGGTAGAGTGAAGTCAGAGGAGGGAAACAAGATCACATTAAATCATCATCAGTACTGGTTTCTGCCTACAGGATTTTACTTTTTTTTTCTTTTTTTTTTTTCTCTTTTCTGAGATGGAGTCTCACTCTGTTTTCTAGGCTGGAGTATAGTGATGTGATCTTGGCTCACTGCAGCCTCTGCCTCCTGGGTTCAAGCAGTTCTTCTGCCTCAGCCTCTCGAGTAGCTGGGATTATAGGTGCCTGCCACCATGCCTGGCTAATTTTTGTATTTTCAGTAGAGATGGGGTTTCACCATGTTGGCCAGGCTGGTCTCGAACTCCTGACCTCAAGTGATCCACCCACCTCGGTCCCCCAAAGCGCTGGGATTACAGGCATGAGCCACCTCACCCGGCCAGGATTTTACTTTATAACAAGGAGCATATGTTTACCAACCCTCTGTTCGTTCCTATACCCCCAGTGGACGAATACATGTCTCCTTTTCTCCTATATTTCAATGTTTACATCTTATATCAGTTGGGTATTTTGATAGGAATGTCAGCCAGCTACCTCTGAGGTAACCAAGGGATTGAAGTTACTATGGCCACTGCCTTTTGGGACCAGATGTTCCAGCATTTACCTAACTAATGCTTGCCCCTCCCAGACCAGGAAAATTAGAACTCCTAGTAATGTGTACCAGTCGTGGCCACAACAACACTTTAAGAAATTGTGAACAATCTGACCTAGGGCTTCCCATCCTCATCCAATTTTATTCTTGGTAGCATGCTAAGAATTTATATTTAGTCATTTCCTCTCCTCTTATCCAATGTCAGGACATTATGTTGAGGGAGCTCTTTTTTTTTTTTTTTTTTATTTGAGACAGAGTTTCACTCTGTCGCCGAGGCTGGAATGCAGTGGTGCAGTCTCGGCTCACTGCAAGCTCCGCCTCCCGGGTTCACGCCATTCTCCTGCCTCAGCCTCTCGAGTAGCTGGGACTACAGGCCCCTGCCACCATGCCCGGCTAATTTTTTTGTGTTTTTAGTAGAGACGGGGTTTCACCGTGGTCTCAATCTCCTGATCTCGTGATTCGCCCACCTCAGCCTCCCAAAGTCCTGAGATTACAGGCATGAGCCACCGCGCCCAGCCAGGAGCTCTCTCTTCTAAGTAGCAGGGCTGTTAACCAAAGTATCTTATTTCTTGGCATTGCTAGCATGGTTTTCCCTTCATCAGTCACTGTTTGGGACTAAAAGGATTGTATACTTAATTTGGGAGAGAGTGTATGGACTTGCTTTGGAACAGTGGAGAGCTCCTTTCTTCAACCCCAACTCCCTCATTCCATTTTTCATGATGAAGAGACTTAGGTTATTGTCATATAAAGCTCACCTGCTGTCTTCTAACTATGTTATTCAAGGTGAACTTGAAAGAAATAATCGATCAGACTTCCAGAAGAACACATTACTTCTTTGGAATTCAAGCAAGAATTTCTCCCCAATAGTCACTGTACCCTCAAGTAAAAGCAAGAGCAGCATGGAACAATAATTTGGTCCATAAAAGCCATGTGAATCAGCTACTTAAGAAGTGGGTGCTATGGAAACATACAGACACATACTGATCTAAGCAAGGCAACTCGAGATACAATGACACTACACAGGACAAAAAGTGTGCCTTGGTACTGGACCAGGCAAAATTTTCCTTCCGTATATCCTCCCCAGCTTACTCAGTGACTTAACATCCTGGGAATGCAGAGAGTTTAGGGGTGTGGAGCAGCTTCTGACCTGAAAAACCTGCTGCCCTCACCCAAGGAGAAAAGACACTAATGATACATTATGTAAATGAACCCTTAGAACTTCCTACAGATGGTGGCCATTTGGTTCTGTAAAAATCCTCCAGAGACACAGGAGAAGATGGAATTGTGAAATATGGTAGTGGGGCAGGGAACATGCTCCCTTCCATTTGCAAACACTTTTAAAATTGACTACTCTCTTTTGACTTGCTGAAATCTTTTTTTAACCATTTTAATGTTTGCAATTTACTAAATACATATCTTGATGATTGCAGACATGTAAGGCTGTTTGGTAGTATTCACAAACATCACAGTAATGGCATTTTTTCTCAACTGGTTCGTAGTCCTCAATAATTATATATGAAATTGCTGTCAAACCAGTAAGACTGCATTTATGCATCCATCATTTTCAGGATTGTTGGTAACCTGGTCATATTTTCCCCAAATGACTTTGCCTCCTTGTGTCACAAGGCCCAATTCACTCACATTTACCTCAATGACAGTACCTTTGGTAATAACACCCAAAGCTGTATACAGTGGGGATGAGGGATTCTTCTTTACACCAAGTATTGGTAGACAAAAGGTGGCTTTCAGTTCAGGATGTGTTACATGGGCTTTCTTGAAATGCGAGCCCATTGGCCTAATGAGTCTTCTATATTTAGGTTGGTTTTCTTGTAAAGCCATCTCCAACAAAGCAGACTTTAGTAACCATCCTCTTCCATGCCGTTTTTTTCTTTCCTGTTTGAATAACTTTTAATACTTCTGTTTCTCCTTGGGCACGTACTTCAGGCAGAGGGACTTCCCATTTTCCCACCTTCTCTTTTCATTTCTGTTTAATCATATTGGAAAGTACTGTAGCTCGAGATTGTCCCTCTCTGTCCAGCAGATAGGCAGGTACTGATCCCTGTGGAGTCTTTGCATCATTCTTTTGTTTGGTGTTTCTCTTTTCATGCATCTTGATAGTCTTTTTCATTTGTATTTTCTCAGCATGGTGCTGTTTATGGTAAAGCTTAGCCTTCAGACCATCATTTTCTTTGCCTTCTTTGAACGTTAGTGAGCCTCTTGACTTTCCTTTTTTCTCTTTTACTCATGGTAATCTAAACGGTACCCATAGTGTTTACAGTGTAATTCAATATATTCGTTCTGTGGCATGGTGACGGCCGCAGAGCTGCCAGTAGCAGCCTCTAGGGTGCAAAAACGCTCCCAATTTTCAGGTCTCAGAGACCCACGAGCTGATGCCACGCAGTCCTCTCTGAAATCTGTTTTTTTTTTTTTTTTTTTAGATGGAGTTTTGCTCTTGTTGCCCAGGCTAGAGTGCAGTGGCATGGTCTCGGCTTACCGCACCCTCTGCCTCCTGGGTTGAAGCGATTCTTCTGCCTCAGTCTCCCAAGTAGCTGGGATTACAGGCATGTGCCACCACGCCTGGCTAATTTTGTATTTTTAGTAGAAATGGGGTTTTCCATGTTGGCCAGGCTGGTCTTGAACTCCTGACCTCAGGTGATCTGCCCGCCTTGGCCTCCCAAAGTGCTGGGATTATAGGCGTGAGCCACCATGCCTGGCCTACTCTCTGAAATCTTAAAGCAACATAGGGTACATGTGTAGGGACAAGTCTTGCTGAGTGGAGAGGAGGCAGAGATAGGGCCAGCAAATGGTTTCTGGAAAAGGCAGGCAGAACTATGAAGTTTGGGGAAAAGAAGTAGGCCATTGTAACAACAGCTATTCTCATATTATTGGAAATCTGGTAGGCTACGTATGGGCAAATTTGCATGTTAGGAAGAGGAATAAACTAATAGTTTTCAATTTCATTTGTTCCACAAGAACTTTAAAGACTATGGGCATAGGACTGTGAGGCACTGTGGGAGAACTAAATAATAGCTTATATTTGTGAGCACTTACTATATTCCTGGCATGGTACTAGGTGCTTTATATGCTTTTTTTTTTTTTTTCTTTTGAGATGGAGTCTTGCTCTGTTGCCCAGGCTGGAGTGCAGTGGCGCAATCTCGGCTCACTGCAATGTCCACCTTCTGGGTTCAAGTGATTCTCCCCTCTCAGCCTCCCAAGTAGCTGGAATTACAGGCACCCACCATCATGCCCAGCTGATTTTTGTATTTTTGTAGAGACGGGGTTTCACCATGTTGGACAGGCTAGTCTTGAACTCCTGACCTCAGGTGATCCTTTTGCCTTGGCCTCCCAAAGTGTTGGGATTATAGGCGTGAGCCACTGCACCCGGCCTATATGCATTATTTCATTCGATCCTCACGACAACCCTTATGAGGTAGGTATTGTTATCTCCCATTTTACAGATGATTGTAAGGCATAGGAAGGTTAAGAGACCTGTCCAAGGTCAGAGCTAGTGTCAGAGACAGGATTCAGTCCTATGCCCTCAGGTGCCAGAGCTTACACTCTTTATCATGGCACAAGCCTCTAAGTCCTCTTAGGTCCTTTGTGAAAGCATTTTAATATGTTAGTGGTTTCAGCAGTATCTTCTGAGCCATGGTTGGGTTCATCCCAAACATTTTTTCCCCCTAAATACTCCTTATCAGGAGGCACTACTGAATTCTCTCTAGAGAGAGAAGTCCTAAAAAGCCTGGGATGAAAGCTGAGCATATGCTCACATGTACTTGTAGATTTGTACTGGGATAGTGAGGAGAAGGATGGTAGAGGGGCCCATTTTCTTTCTAGTTTCAGGACATTAACTCCTGTATGCTCTTCCTTACACACCTTTCAAACCATGGTTGTGGGAAGAAAACTGGAGAGAGCAGTTCCTGCTAAGGGTTGTATGACCTCTGGCTCCAGGAACAACCAGTCAGGCTAGTGCTGAAGCCTATTCCCTTCCACTTCATCTTGCCAGCACTGCTCTTACTCCTGCTAAGAAGCTGACTTCTAGTTCTAGAACAGGCCAAGGGAAGTGGACAGTAGAGAATAATGCCCCTCCCTAGAGCCTAGGTCAACCTTCAGTGCCCTTTCAGCTAGCCCCTTCATGCCTGCACCTCATATGGTCATGGTCCTTAACATTACAGAGTTTATTGTCATGTTCCAGGTTGAGGGTGGGGCAGGCATCTGTGGGGTAGGGTACTCATCAGGACTTTCCTTCTAAGCCCATGGGGCTTTATATCTAGGAAATTCTTTAGTATATAATCAGCTGACTCTATCCTGAGAAATACTTACCTACTCAAGAGTGGGAACCCTTGTTCTCTGAAGCCTTTGCTATTGGGCTGTCTTACTATCTTCAGAGGACACACATGTCCATAATCTTACTATGTCTTTCCTCCTGAAGGATTGGCACTATCAGTCACACACTTTAGACCATAGAGGCCCTGGGCTACATAGCAGAAATATGTTGAGTCTTGGCAAAAGAAAGTACACTGTGTGAAACTAGCAAGCAGTGAGGCCAACCTATGTGAGATATGTGAACTAAGTATGAAAAGAACACACATCCTGGCCGGGCGCGGGTGGCTCACACCTGCAATCTCAGCCCTTTGGGAGGCCGATGTAGGCAGATCACCTGAGCTCAGGAGTTCGAGACCATCCTGGGCAACATGGTGAAACTCTGTTTCTACTAAAATACAACAAATTAGCTGGGCATGGTGGCACATGCCTGTACTCACAGCTACTTGGGAGCCTGAGGCATGAGGATCGCTTGAGCCCAGGAGGCAGAGATTGCAGTGAGCTGAGATCCATGCCACTGTACTCCAGCTTGGGCTACAGAGTGAGACTCCATTTCAAACACACACACACACACACACACACACACACAAACACACACACTCCATGCATGAAAATAATATCTGAATAGCACTTTATAATATGAAAAGCACATTTACACACATTGTCTGTTACCAATGCATCATTGTTAGGATAAGCCCTCTGAGTTGTACACATGGATTTGCATTGTTTTAACATTCAATTCACCAAGGATTAAGCTTTTATTTTTTGCCAAGAAAACCTATATGGATATCTCAAAATGCTATGTAGATCCTGAAAGACTTAAAAATGAATTCCATGTACCTAGTGTAAGAGATGTGGGAGATAAACGGGTACTCTCACACATTATTGGTATGAGTGTAAGATATCGATGTACATTTTGAAAGGTGATTTGTTAATATTTGTGAAAATTAAATTGACATACATTGTGTCTCAGAATTTTAACCTCCAGAAAATTTTCCTATGGAAACATAGTCACAATTACACAGTTATGCAGAGGGGTGTTCATTGCCCCTTTATTTATAATGGTGAAAAACTGGTAACTTAAATTTTCATCTATGGGGAAATGACTAAACTCTAACAGTTCCATAATTGGAGTACTATCTACCCATTAAGAGGAATGTGGTAGCTGCATACAGCATGTGCTGAATGAAAACATAAGGGACAGGTCAGGTGTGGCGGCTCACACCTGTAATCCCAGCACTTTGAGAGGCCAAGGCAGGAGGATTGCTTGAACTTAGGAATCTGAGATCAGCCTTGGCAACAGAGCAAGACTGCGACTCCACTAAAAAGAAAAAGAAAAATCAGTCAGGCATGGTGTTGTGTACCTGTAGTCCCAGCTACTTGGGAGGCTGAGGTAGGAGGATAACTTGAGCTCAGGAGATTGAGGCTGCAGTGAGCCATGATCGCACCACTGCACCCCAGGCTGGGCGACACAGCAAGACCCTGTCTCAAAAATTTTAAAAAAAATTTTTTAAGTGACAAAAGCAAGTTGAAGAATAAAATGTGTAAGATGAGGCTATAAAGAATCATTCAAAATTTGGAAGCAAGGGTGAGACAGGAAGAATAATGACTACCCCCACTTAAGATCTCCATGTCCTGCTCCTCAGAACCTGTGAATATGTTATATTACATAGCTGGGGGAATTAAGGTTGCAAATTAGTTTACCGTGAAATAGAGGGGTTACCTTGAAATAGGGGGTTACCTTGAATTATCCAGGTGTGCTTGATGTAATCACAAGGATCCTTATAAGAGAGAAGGTGATGTGAAGATGGAGGCAGAGAGATTTGAAGATGCTATGCTGTTGGTTTTAAAGATGGAGGAAGAGGCCACGAACCAAGGAATGCGAGAAAGCAGCTTCAGAAGCTGGAAAAGCATGGAAACTTTCTCCCGTAGAACCTCCAAAAGGAACATGGCCCTTCTGACATGTTGATTTCAGCCTTGTGAAACAGATTTCTAACTTCTGATCTCCAGAACTGTTGAGAGAATAAATGTGTGTTGTTTTAAGCCACCTAGTTTTTCGTAATTTGTTACAGCAGCACTAGGAAACTAATACAAATGGAAAGATGACTACTTGATGCTTTAACGTCATGTTAAGATAATTTTTTTAACAGGCCTCTCTGAGTGTGATCTGACTCTCTAGGTCTAGATAATTGCAATTTAACACAGTTGATGAGAGTTCAGTCATTTTACAATTCTGTAAAACTGGCAAGATGCAGTGACTTTGTTTTCTGTCCACCTAAAGAAGACACCACAGGGAGAAGTGGAGGGATGAATAAGTGGAGCATAGAGGATTTTTAGGGCAGTGAAATTACTCTGTATGACACTACATTGGTGGGTACATATCATTATATACTTGTCCAAACCCATAGAACATACAACATCAAGAGTGAACCTTAATGTAAACTATGAACTTTGAGTAATTATGATGTGTCAATGTATCTTCATCAATTGTAACAAATGCACAACTTTGATGAGGGATGTTGATGAAGAGCGAGGCTATGTACTTGCAGGGGAGGGGATATATGGAAAATCTTCCTACCTTCCTCTTAGTTTTGCTGTGAACCTAAAACTGCTCTTAAAAATAGTCTTTTTTAAAAGAAAAACCTGGAATATAACATTATTGGATGAAACAATCAATTATGTTAATACTGACAATTGATTTAATAGAACTGTCTTGGCTCTAAAATTGTAATTTTAAATGCATCTTTATAGAAATAAAACTATATATTAAACTATATGTTCATTAAATTATTTTTTAAAAGACACCACTATTTTGGTTCTTATTGCCCTGTAGAACATTAGCCAGCTTTGATTCTAATTTAGCCATCTTATTTTAGCATTCCTTTGGTGTTTTTACTGACTATATGTAAAATACCAGTTTTCATATCCTCTTTTGAGTTGGCTGCCACCTTACTGATTTCCTCCTCAATGAGTTAAATAAATCTTTGATACATACAAATTCTCTATTTGTATGAAACTTATATTTCTTTGTTTTAGAATTGTTTTGAGAATCATATGTTAACAATGATCCCATTTTTGTAAAATACAAAACCAACAATATGGGGGTGGGGGTAGAGGAAAATGTTTCAGCAGTTCTCTGTTTGGGGAAGGTGGGAGAGATTACTAGAGATTTCTCCTGTGTTTAGTGTTTTGCAACATTTAGATTTTGTATAAATTTACATGATATTTGTAATCAGAAAAATACATTGCTTTAAAAAGTAAGTGTGTATGAAAATGATTCACACACAGTGTGCACCCTCAACAAGTTTAAGATCTGGCTAAAGATAGAGACATGCTTCATTCAACTAAATAGAAATACAAAGCCAGTTATGATAGGTGCCTTCGAAGGACGGGGACTGTCATCTGTTGAGTGCTTATGAGATACCAAGGGCTATCTTGGATCATTTATATAGATTCATTTTACCATCACAATAACTCTGTGAGGTAGATTCTATCTCTCTTTTTCCTATAAAAAAGCTGAAGCTGAAGCTGAGCTATTTAGTTATTATTTGATATCTTCCATCAAAGTTTTGTAGTCTTCTTTATATAGAACTTGTACATATCTTGAATCTATATTAATGATCCAAGATGGCCCTTGGTATCTCATAAGCACTCAACAGATGACAGTCCCCTTCCTTCGAAGGCACCTATTACAACTGGCTTTGTATTTCTATTTAGTTGAATGAGGCATGTCTCTATTTTTAGCCAGATCTTAAACTTGTTGAGGGTACACACTGTGTGTGAATCATTTTCATACATATTTACTTTTTAAAGCAATGTATTTTTCTGATTACAAATATCATGTAAATTTTTACAAAATCTAAATGTTGCAAAACACTAAACACAGGAGAAATCTCTAGTAATCTCTCCCACCTTCCCCAAACAGAGAACTGCTGAAAAGAGCTTGAAACATTTTCTTCTGCCCCCACCCCCATATTGTTGGTGTTGTATTTTACAAAAATGGGCTCATTTTTGTAAAATTATATTAACATATGATTCTCAAAACAATTCTAAAACAAAGAAATATAAGTTTCATACAAATAGAGAATTTGTATGTATCAAAGATTTATTTAACTCATTGAGGAGGAAACCAGTAAGGTGGCAGCCAACTCAAAAGAGGATATGAAAACTGGTATTTTACATATAGTCAGTAAAAACACCAAAGGAATGCTAAAATAAGATGGCTAAATTAGAATCAAAGCTGGTTAATGTTCTACAGGGCAATAAGAACCAAAATAGTGGTGTCTTTTAAAAAATAACTTAATGAACATATAGTTCATTAAATACTTAAGTATTTTATTTTGGGGGGGTGCTAATGTAAATGTGCATATGAAAAGATATTTGACATCATATGTCATTAAGGAATTGCAAATTAAAACAACAGGATACTACTACACACCTGTTAGAATGTCCAAAATCCGAAACCAACTGCTGATGAGGATGTAGAGCAACAGGAACTCCAATTCATTGAAGGTGGGAATAAAAATGGTACAGCCAGTTTAGAAGACAGTTTGGTAGTTTCTTACAAAACTAAATATACTCTTACCATACAATCCAGCAATCATGCTCCTTGATAATATGTCATAAATTTCAAATTCTACTTGTTCATTGCTGGTATATAGGAAAGCAATTAATTTTTGTATATTAATTTTGTATCCTGCAACCTTGCTATAATTGTTTATTAGTTCCAGTTCCAGCAGTTTTTGTCAATTATTTCAGATTTTCTGCATAGAAAATTATGTTAACTGCAAAGACACTTTTCTTTCTTCCCAATCTATATACAGTTTATTTCCTTTCTTACTTTATTGCATTAGCTAGGACTTCCAATATGTTGGAATGCAGTGCTGAGATGAAACATTCTTACCTTTTTTTGTTGTTGTTTGTTTTTTTGCTTTTTGCCTTGTTTCTGATCTTGGCAGAAAGCTCCAAGATTCTTACCATGAAGTATGATGTTAGTTGTGGGGCTTTTTTTTAATACATTTTCTTTATCAAGTTGAGGAAATTCCCCTCCATTCCTAGTTTTTCAAGCATTTTTATCATGAATGGATGTTAGATTTTGTCAACTTTTTTCTATATCTATTAATAGGATCATATGGTTTCTATTTAGTCCATTCATATGATGAATTACATTAATTGATTTATAAAGATAGAACAGACTTTCATTCTTGGGATGAATCCCACTTGTTCTTGATGTATTATCCTTTTTTATATTGTTGGATTACATTTGCTAATACTTTGTTAAGAATTTTTGCATCTATGTTCATGAGAGGTATTTGTCATTTTCTTGTAATGTTTTGTCTGGACTTGGTATTATACTAATGCTGGCCTCATAAAATAAGTTGGGAATTGTTTCATTCTTTTCCACTTTCTGGGAAAGGTTATAGGGAGTTGGTATCATTTTAGATATTTCATTTCTAATATATGCATATAATGCCATAATTTTTCCCCTCAGCACTGCTTTTACTGCATTGCACAAATTTTGATAAGATGTATTTTAATTTTCATTTAGTTCAAAATATGTTTTAATTTCTAGACTTAATCTAGACTTATTCTTTGACCTGTGAGTTATTTAGAACTGTATTGTTGAATTTCCAAATATCTGGGAACTTTTCAGCTATCTTTCTGTTACTGATTTCTAGCTTAATTTCTTTTTGGTCTGAGAATGCATTTTGTATGATTTCTATTCTTTTAAATGTGTTGAGTGTATTTTATCATCCAAAATGTGATATCTTTTTTTTTTTTTCAGATGAAGTTTCGCTCTTGTTGCCCAGGCTGGAGTGCAATGGCACAATCTCAGCTCACTGCAACCTCCACCTCCTGGGTTCAAGCAATTCTCCTGCCTCAGCCTCCCAAGTAGCTGGGATTACAGGCATGTG
>NW_012117210.1:1365147-1366377 GCF_000951035.1 Colobus angolensis palliatus
TTTTTTTTTTTGAGCTGGTATTTCGCTCATTACCCAGCCTAGAGTGCAATTTCGTGATCTTGGCTTACCGCAACCTCCACCTCCTGGGTTCAAGCAATTCTCCTGCCTCAGCCTCCCAAGTAGCTGGGATTACAGGCATGTGCCACCACACCCAGCTAATTTTGTATTTTTAGTAGAGACAAGGTTTCACCATGTTGGTCAGGCTGGTCTTGAACTCCTGACCTCAGGTGATCCTCACCTTGGCCTCCTAAAGCGTTGGGATTACAGGTGTGAGCCACCATGCCCGGCCTCAAAATGTGGTATCTTGATGAATGTTCCATGTGCACTTAGCAGAATGTATTCTGCTGCTGTTGGGTGAAGTGTTTTGTAAATGTTATTAGGTCAAATTGGTTGATAGTATTGTTAAGGTCATCTGTATCCTTACTAATGTTCTGTCTGATCTTTAAATTACTGAAAGAGGGGTATTGAAATCTCTCACTTGTAGATTTTTCTGTTTCTCCTATCAGTTTTACTAGTTTTCTTTCATGGATTTTTAGGCTCTGATGTTGCATGCATGTTTAGGATGGTATGTCTTCCTGGAGAATTGACCATTTTATTATTATGTAATGCCTCTTTTGTTCAAAGACTTTTTTTCTGAAATTAACATGGCTACTACAGTTTTATTTTGCTTAGTGTTTGCATGGTATATCTTAATTCTTTAATTTTTAACCTAAGTCTTTATATGTAAAGTGAATTTCTTATAGACTGCTTACATTTGGGGCATTTTCTCCCATTTTTATTTCTTTATTATTTACACTTATGATACATGATATATGCACACATATGTATATAGATAGATACATACACACACACCAATAGCACCGACTTTGGTGTACATCAGAGTTACTTAAGGAGCTCGTTAAAAATGGAGATTTTGGGCCGGGTGCGGTGGCTCACGCCTGTAATCCCAGCACTTTGGGAGGCCGAGGCAGGCAGATTACGAGGTCAGGAGATTGAGACCATCCTGGCTAACATGGTGAAACCCCGTCTCTACTAAAAATACAAAAAAATTAGCTGAGTGTGGTGGCACGCACCTGTAGTCCCAGCTACTCGGGAGGCTGAGGCAGGAGAATCGCTTGAACCCGGGAGGCAGAGGTTGCAGTGAGCTGAGATCCATGCCACTGTACTCCAGCTTGGGCTACAGAGTGAGACTCCATTTCAAACACACACACACACACACACACACACACA
>NW_012117210.1:1366427-1375844 GCF_000951035.1 Colobus angolensis palliatus
GAGACTCCATCTCAAAAAAAAAAAAAAAAAAAAAAAGGAGATTGTGAAGCTACATTCTCAAACCCCCATTCCCCTTAAGGTGTTTTTATACATATCATAGATTCAGTCTTTGAAAACCTGTAGGACATACATTCTTTTTTTTCTTTTTTTAAATTTTATAGAAGCTAGGTCTCGCTATGTTGCCCAGGCTGGTCTCGAACTTCTTAGCTCAAACGAGCCTCCCACCTCGGCCCTGCAAAGTGCTGGGATTTTAGGTGTGAGCCACCATGCCCTACCAGTACATACATTCTTAACATGATATCAAATACCGAATTATGGATATGATCATTCTTTATTACCTGGGGACAAGAAAAAGTAATTGTCAAAGACAACTGAGATTTTGAGTCCAGATAGCTTGGAGAGGAAAGGTAATATTAGTGAGAAAATGAGGACTGGGATTGGGTGTGATGGCTCACACCTGTAATCCCAGAACTTTGGGAGGCCAAGACAGGAGGATCACTTGAGCCCAGGAGTTTGAGACCAGCCAAGGCAACATAATGAGACCCCATCTCTACAAAAAATAAAAATTATCCCTGACTAATGGTGCACACCTGTAGTCCCAGCTACTCCGGAGGCTGAGGTAGGAGGATCACTTGAGCACAGGAGGTTGAGACTGCAGTGAGCTGAGATTATGCCTACCAAAGTGCTGGGATAAAAAGCATGAGCCACTGCACCCGGCCAACTCTTTCAGTTTTGTTTTTCTTTTCCAAGATTATTTTGGCTATTTGGGGTCTTTTGCAATTCCATTTAAAATTTACAATCATGTTTTCCATTTCTGCAAAAATGATGGCTGAGATTTTGATAGGGATTGCACTGAATCTATAGATCACTTTGAGTAGTATTGTCATCTTAATATTAAATCTTCCAATTCATAAACGTGGGATATTTTTCAATTTATTTAGGTCTTCTTTAATTTCTTTCAGCAACATTTTATAATTTTCATTGTACAAGTCTTGCCCTTCCTTGGTTTAATTTATTCCTAGGTATTTATTATTTTTCATGCTATCAGAAATGAAATTGTTTCCTTAATTTCACTTTTACGTTGCTTCTAGTTCACAGAAACACAACTGAATTTTTGTGCTGATCTTACACAGCACAACAGTTTACAACCTGTAACTTTGTTTGTTTATTAGTTCGAATTGTTTTTGTGGATTCTTTAGAAGTTTCCTTATATAAGATCAAGTCATCTGTGAATAATTTTACTTCTTCCTTTTCAGTTTGGATGGGCTTTCTAAATTTCTCTCTCTCTTTTTTGAGACAGGGTCCCACTCTGTCACCCAGGCTGGAGTGCAGTGGCACCATCTCGGCTCACTGTATCCTCTGCCTTTCAGGCTCCAGTGATCCTCCCGCCTCAGCCTGTCAAGAGGCTGGGACTACAGGCACGTGCCATGACACCCAGCTAGCTTTTGTATTTTTAGTAGAGATGGAGTTTCACCATGTTGGCCAGGCTGGTCTGGAACTCCTGACCTCAAGCGATCCACCTGCCTTGGCCTCCCAAAGTGCTGGGATTACAGGTATGAGCCACCATACCCAGCCTGTTCTTAGTATTCTCTTAAGACAGTTTATTTAAAATCTTTCGCTAGTAATTCCACTACCTGGGCTTCCTCAGGAGCAGTTTCATTCATTTCTTTATTCTTGTGTATGTATGGGCCATGCTTTCTTGTTTCTTTGCATGTTTCATAATTTTTTCATAATTTTTTTGTATAAAGCTGGATATTTTGAGTATTAAAAGTTGGAACTCTGGAACTCGGATTCTTCTCTATTGCAGGACTTTTGTTTCTGCTTGTGGATTGTTGTTTGTTTAGTGACTTTTCTAAACTACTTGTTAAAGTCTGATTTCTTTGCTACGTGTGGCCACAAAGTCTGTGTTCCATTAGCTTAGTGGTCAGCAAGCGTTTTGATGAAGTTTTCTTCTTAATGCCAGGAGTCAAAAAAAATAAAGAAAGAAAAGAGAAAAAGAAACTAATGCTCTTCCAAGCCTTGTCGATTGACTCTTTTAGGGGAGTAGTCCTTCAATGCTTAGCCAACGCATTTGCAACTGTGCCTCAGGCTTCATGTCCTGCTTGTGTGGAGTCTGATGATGGTCAGCCACCAGTGAAAGCTTAAGGTTCTCTCAAACCTTTACAGAGTATGTGTTCAACCCTGGGCATGTGCATGGCCTTCTTGTTTTTTTGGTTTAGGTGGGAGCTTTTGAAGTCCATTATTTCCCTAGTTATCTTCTTTCCCAGCCTCCTCCTTCCCATTCTTTTCAGTCTGTCTATTGCTTGTCCTAACTGCTATCTCTTGCCAAAGTTGCTGTGATCAATACCTTTGCCTTGAAATGCTTTTGGCAGATCTTCCCAGTAAGCTGCCCCAGACCTTGGAACATTTCAGGTCAGTAGAAAAAAAAAAAAAAAAAAGGCAAGCCCTCGCACTCTTCCTTCAGGGAGTCTCCAGACAGGTCAAAATATACATCCACAATTCTTTGAGAACAGGTCTGTGTTGTTTCCTCTGGCGAAAGCAACTTGCACCAAGAATGTAGGCTGCCATTTTCATAGGTGCCACTGATCTGGTGAGTGAGGACAGCAGACAGGTAATTTTAAATGCCAAAGTCTTCAATTAGTACAATGTAGCAGCTTCTTTCTTCATTAAGCTTTCCTTTGGTTGGTGTAAAGTGTTCACTAGATTCCAGAGTATTGCTAAAGTTGCTTCTGACAGTTTGACAGCTTATTAGTTACCTGTATGGAGGACAGAACCCTGGAATTATCTACTCCACCATTTTTAGTGACCTCGACTTTTAATTTTTTGTAATGACAGCAATGTCACTCTTAACATGCCTGAGCCAAAAGCAGATGTCCATTATTTTTATGCACAAATTGTCTTATCATTGGCCAGTAGAATCCCCTCCAAAGTGGTTCCTTGTTCTTTTGACAGAATCCCAGTAATCCTTGATAGCTTCCTTGCTTTCTGCTGCAAGATGTCCTGGGCTCATCTCATACATGTACTGACCCTGACCTGGATAGCAATTTCTCCAAAGGACTCTGACTCCTGACTCCTTTCAGTGGGAAATGGTATTGAAAGATCAAAGGCTGGGTGCTAAAGATATTTTTTTGCTGTTGAGTTGTCATTGCTTCTAGGCTTTTCAGTGGAAAGAACTAGGAAAAACATATATTATATATATATGTTCCATATATGTGTTCCATATATATATGTATGTGTTCCATATATATGTTCCATATATATATATATATTTGTGGGATTTTTTTTTTTAAGACAGAGTCTTGCTCTGTCGCTGTCACCCAGGCTGGAGTGCAGTAGTGTGATTTCAGGTCACTGCAACCTCCACCTCCCTGGTTCAAGCAATTCTCTTGCCTCAGTCTCCCGAGTAGCCAGGACTACAGGCACGTGCCACTACACCCGGCTAATTTTTGTATTTTTTGGTAGAGACAGGTTTCACCATGTTGGCCAGGCTAGTCTCGAACTCCTGACCTCATGTGGTCCACCTGCCTCCACCTCCCAAAGTGCTGGGATTACAGGTGTGGGCCACTGCATTTGGCCAAAAAAGATATTTTTGAACGTGAAAAATATAATGAGTTTATAAAGCTATTTCCAATTCAAATGTAATGGTACAGGGTTTTGCCCAATATCTTTATCTTGTACTTGTGTCTCTCTCTTTTTTTTTTTTTTTGTTTTTGAGACAGAGTCTCATTCTGTCGCCCAGGCAGATCGCAGTGGCGTGATCTCAGCTCACTGCAACCTCTGCCTCCTGGGTTCACGTGATTCTCCTGCCTCAGCCTCCCGAGTAGCTGGGATTACAGGCACACACCACCACGCCCAGCTAATTTTTTGTGTATTTTTGGTAGAGACAGGATTTCACTATGTTGGCCAGACTGGTCTCGAACTCCTGACCTCGTGATCCACCCGCCTCGGCCTCCCAAAGTGCTGGGATTACAGGCGTGAGCCACCGCGCCCGGTGTACTTGTGTCTTTTTTCTCTTACCATGACAATCTTTGTTTCTAAGTATATTAACCTCATACTTATTTGCTTAATTCTAAACAAACCAATAGTAATTTAAAAATAACAATACCATTATTACTATTAACATTAAGAGTATGGAAATCAGTTTAAGATTTCTTTGTGGTTCATTTTGTCCTTAGATCATATATCATTAGGGATGTATGTTCAAAATATTGTTTTAAAGTAATTTGAAGGTATTCTATTTGTATGATTATGCCACCTACTTGATATACAGTGAGGTTCACTTGTTTCAGTTTGTTTTCAGTTTTTAGGGATTGATTCTTATTTTCCTTTTGTGTTAATATTATTAAAAATTTTTTTAGTAATTTTTTTTACATAGGGTGTCACTCTGTCTCCCAGGCTGGAGTACAGTGGCACAGTCACGGCTCGCTGCAGCCTCAGACTCCTGGGCTCAAGCAGTCCTCCTGCTGCAGCCTCCTAAAATGCTGGTATTACAGGCATGAGCCACTGTGCCTGGTCACTTCATTTTATTTTTAATTATGCTTCCAAAGATGAAACTAGCTAACAAGATACATCCAGAGAAATTTAGCTTCCGTTCCTATTACTTCATCCTGTTCCCTCCTTTCCCCAGTTTTGTAAGATTGTGGTTCATACTTTTAATGTTTCTCATTTAAAAATATAAGCAAATATATATAGAGCCATACATGTATGTGTATATTTCCCTTCTTGTACACAAAAGATGATACATGATAAAAACTGTTCTTTACCTTGACTGTTTTCACTTCATACATCCAGAGATCATTCCATGTGAATATATGAGGATTATTTTCATTCCTCTTTACAACTGTGTATTACTCCATTATGTGGTTGTATTGAGTTTTTTAGTCTTTTAGCATTGTAAATAATGCCAATAAATAGCACTGGGCATATGTTATTCTGCATTTTTTCCAGTATGTCTTTGGACTAGATTCCAAGAAGTGAGATTGCTCTATGTATTGACAAGTTCCCCTCCAAATGGGCTATACCATTTTGCATTCCCAGCAGCAATGTGTGAGAGAATCCAGGCCTTTTGACAGCTTTCCACAGAGCTAGTATGGACCAAATTGGTAACTCTGGGTTTTACGGCCTGGGAGAGACCTCACCTCCCTCAGCACTCATCTCACAGAGATATACCACAGCTCACATCCTATTATTTTCCCTATTACATACCCTGTGCTTAAAACAAATGGGTTGCCTAGCAGGAATGAGCAACCCTTCGTGGCAAGCCTTGTCTTGTTATGAGCCACTTCTCAAGTTTGCCTGGCTGCCTGTGGCTGAGGTAGGTTCTGAAACACGTTAAACAGCCCTGACAGCCTGATTGCTAATGAGTCTACATTGTCAGCTGCCTACAGTAACCAAGTGATCTTGCCCATGAACCTGCATCTGGAGGGTATAACCCAGTATACACAAGGCAGAATGGAACATCAAATGTTCATCTTTCTGCCTCTCTGAAGTACTTGCTTTCTGTTCATTATTACCAACATTGAAATAGACCCAGTGGAGGCCCGGCAAGACAGACCCATCACTGTTTTTGTTGTTGATCTTTCACCTGTGGTGCTGGCCTTGCCTTCCATTCGCTGCCTCTCCTTGTGTCTCCTTGGAGCTCTCGCCATCTTGTGGCAGGTCAGCAGGCTTCAGAAAGGAAATGTCGACTTTTCCTAAGCGTGAAGAAAATCAAATCCAAACTCCTTACCATGCTATACTGTATATGTGCAATGTATACTGTTTATAATTTGCTTCAAAATGCTTCAGTATCAGCTGTGTGATAAACCTTATTTCATCTATTCTAAAATGCGTATCTTTTTCACTTTTAATCACCTCTGAAATTAGGATGAATTTTACCATTAATAAAATGTCATAATTTAATTGACAGCAAATTTTCTTTCTAGGTGCAGAAAAGAATGATGAGTCTTACCACCTATGACATTTTGGATTCATGAATTAATTATTTGATGAAATATTGTGTCTGTCTACAAAATGATCTTTTGAAATACCAGCCTAGGCTGGGGACAGTGGAGGTAGGAAGAAGGGGTGGATTTAGTATATACTTTGAAGTGGAGGAGAAACTGGTAATGTTTATTCATACTGATCAACAGGTTTTACAATTCATTGTTAATTAGTTTTAATCCACACTCTGGGGGTGGTTAGTTAACATTCAAATTATTCTAATCAGGAATACATACTCAGGAGTGATTAGTTAGCATTTGAAAGATCCTACTCAGGTGTTTACATCCCAGAAGTAATTATACTCCAGGATGTTCACTTTTTCCTATCTGAACCTGCACTAAGTCAGAAATTCTTATACTTTATTTTTGCCATGGTCCCCTTTGGCCAACTGGTGAACCCATTTCAGAGTCATGCTTTTAATACCCAAAATAAAATACATAGGATTACAATCAAAACCAATTGCATAAGCCTGTAATTACAGCACTTTGGGAGGCTGAGGCGGCAGGTTTGCTTGAGGCTAGGAGTTTGAGACCAGCCTGAGGAACACTGGAAGACCACCCCACCATCCCATCCCACTCCTCCCCACTGCCTCTACAAAACATTTAAAAATTAGCTGGTTGTGTTGCTGTGCACCTGTGGTCCCATCTACTTGGGAGGCTGAGTACTCCCCTGCCATCACTTGAACCCCGGGGGTGGAGGCTGCAATGAGCTATGGTTACACCACAGGCTGAAAAAAACATAAATGCATTCAAATGCAGTCATCAAAATATTAAAGATACAATTTATGACACTAACATGTGCTTCTTCGCCCTCAGCTTTATTAAGGTATGATTGACAAAGTTGTATATATTTATGGTGTACAGCATGATGTTTTGATATCTGTATGTATTGTGAAATGACTAAGTCAAGCTAATTTACATATAATTATCTCACATACTTATTATTATTTTGAGACAGAGTCTCGCTCTGACGTCCAGGCTGGAGTGCAGTGCCACGATCTTGGCTCACTGCAACCTCCCCCTGCTGGGTTCAAGCAATTCTCCTGCCACAGCCTCCTGAGTAGCTAGGATTACAGGCATGCACCACCATGCCCGCCTAGTTTTTGTATTTTTAATAGAGACGGGGTTTCACCATGTTGATCAGGTTGGTCTCGAACTCCTGACCTTGTGATCCGCCTGCCTTGGCCTCCCAAAGTGCTGGGATTGCAGGTATGAGCCACCGCACCTGGCCTATTTTTTTGAAAAATTTTATTTTAGATTCAAGTACATGTGTATGTTTGTTACATGGGAATTAAATGTGTAATGGTGAGGATTGGGCTTCTAGTGTACATATCACCCAAATATTGAACATTGTACCCAGTAGGTAATTTTTCACCCCTTCCTCCCCTCCCACTTTCCCTCCTTTGGAGTCCCCAGAGTCTATTTTCCCCATCTTTATGTCCATGTGTGCCATTTGTTTAGCTTCCACTTGTAAGTGAGAACATGCACTATTTGATATTCCGCTTCTGTGTTGGTTCACTTAGGATAATGACCTTCAGCTGCATCCACGTTGCTGCAAATGACATTATTTTGTTCTTTATTGTGACTGTGTAGTATTCCATGGTGTATCTCCACCACATTTTCTTTATCCAATCAACTGTTGGTGGACACTTAGGTTGGTTCCATATCTTTGCTATTGTAAATAATGCTGTGACAAACATATGAGTGCAGGTGTCTTTTTTATACAATAATTTCTTTTCCTCTGGATAGATATACAGTAGTGGGATAGCTAGACTGAATGGTAGTTCCCTTCTTAGTTCTTGGAGATATCTCCATACTGTTTTTTTGGTAGAGGTTGTACTAATTTACATCCTCACCAACAGTGACATACTTATCATTTTTGTGTGGTGAGAACATTTAAGATCTACTCTCATAGCAATTTTCAAATATATAATACATTATTATTTACTATAGTCACCAACCTGTACAATAGATCTCCAGAAATGATTCATCCTCACTGAAACTTTGCACACGTTGACCAACGTCTTTCCATTTCTCCCACCCCAATCCCTAGTAGTCACTATTCTCTGCTTCTACTAGTTCAAATTTTTAAGATTCCACACAGAAGTGAGATCATGCAGTATTTATCTTTCTATGCCTGGCTTATTTCACTTAGTGTAATATCCTCTAGGTTTGTCCATGTTGTCACAAATGAAAGGATTTCTTTCTTCTTTTAAAGCTGAATAGTATTCTGTTGTACATACATACCACATTTTCTTTATCCATTCATCCACTGGTGGACAGTTGATTCCATATCTTGGTTAATGTGAAGAATGCTGCAATGAATGTGAGAGTGAAGGTATGCCTTCAACGTATTGATTTCAATTCGTTTGGATATATACCTGGAATTGGGATTGCTAGATCATATGGTAATTCTGTTTTTAATTTTTTGAGGAACCACTTACTGTTTTTCACAATGGCCGTACTAATTTACATTCCCACTAACAGTATGCAAGGGTTTCCTTTTCTGTATACCCTCGCCAACAGTTGTTATCTTTCCTGTTTTTGAAAATAGCCATCCTAACAAGCACGAGGTGATATCTCATTGTGGTTTTGATTTGCCTTTCCGTGATGATTAGCGATGTTGGACATTATTTTTTTATATCCCTGTTGGCCACTTGTTTGTCATCCTTTGAAAATGTTTATTCAGATCCTTTGCTCGTTTTTAATTTTTTTTTACATTTATTTTAATTTTTTTAGTTTTCACTTTCGTGGGTACATAGTAGGTATATATATTTGTGGGGCACATGAGATGTTTGGATACAGGCATGCAATGTGTAATAATCACATCATGGAGAATGGGATATCCATCCCCTCAAGCATTAAACTTTTGTGTTACAAATATTCCCATTATACCCTTTTAGTTATTTCTACATATACAATTAAATTATTATTGGCTATAGTCAGCCTGTTTTGCTATCAAATACTAGGTCTTATTCATTCATTCAAACTATTTTAATTGAGTTGTTTTCTTTCTAGTGAGTTGTTTGAGTTCCTTACATATTGTGGATATTAACCCCTTATCAGATATACTGTTTGCAAATATTTTCTCCCATTCTGTAGAATGTCTCTCTTTGTTGATTATTTCTTTGGCTGTGCAGAAGCTTTTTAGTTTAGTGCAATTCTATTTGTCTATTTTTGCTTATGCTTTTGGGGTCATATCCAAAAATTTATTGCCTAGACCAGTGTCAAGAAGCATTTACATTATGTTTTTTTCTAGTAGTTTTGCAGTTTCAGGCCTTATGTTTAAGTCTTTAATCCATTTTGAGGTTTTTTTTTTTTTGATTTGCTAATATTTTATTGAAGGTTTTTGTATTTATGTCACAAGAGATATTATTCTATAGTTTTCCTTTTTTTTTAATTATACTTTAAGTTCTAGGGTACATATGCATAACGT
>NW_012117210.1:1382018-1386208 GCF_000951035.1 Colobus angolensis palliatus
TTTCCCCATTGGTACCTTTGTTAAAGATCAATTGACCATAAATGTGTAGATTTATTTCTGGGCTCTTATTCTGTTCCCTTAGTCTATATGTCTGTTTTTATGCCATTACCATGCTGTTTTGGTTACTATCTCTCCGCAGTATAATTTGAAGTTGGGTAGCATAATTCCTCAGTTTTGTTCTTTTTGTTCAGGATGGTTTTGGCTATTATGTGCCTTTTGTGGTTCCATGTGTATGTTAGTATTTTTTATTATTATTTCTGTGAAAAATATCCTTGAAATTTTGATAGGGATTGTATTGGCTGTATAGATCACTTTGGGTAGCGTGGACATTTTAACAATATTGTGTGTTCTTTTTTTATTAACCTAGCAAATAACACAACTAGAGCAGGTCTATAATCATCACAATTTTTAAATAGTGATGAGCATAACTGATCGTATGAGATATGTGCAACAGCTATAATGTGATATGAAAATATCTTTGATATATGTTGGTGAGAAAGTTGCAGACACTGATAATAAGACCGTGATTTGTTGACTACATTCAATTAGAAATGAATAAAAATAAAGGTGTAATTTTTCCCATCAAAGTCCAAAGAGCCTCCCTAAATTCTATTCACAGAACCTCAGGGAAGGAAACCTTGTACCAGAGAGTCCATTAAGTAGTATAAAGGATGTAAGAAATAATATTTCATTGGTGAATTGAATTCTGTTAAAAATATGTGCAATGGCTAGAAATTTTGTCCATGTACCTCCATGCTTGCATGAACAAAAGATAAAAATCTGGCACGCCAGCCCAACAGTTCAGCATGTTCTGGAATGGCATCTAGGCCTCAGACTCTGTGTGATCCTATATAGAGCCAGTTTTCCAGATGTCCCTAGTGATAATAAATGTTGTTTTTAGCCACTACATGTTGGGGGTAATTTGTAACACAGCAATAAATAAATAAAATAAATAGGATTACTTAATAGAAGATTTTCCTGTTCCAACCAGAAGATAGGTTGATCCTGTTACCATAATATTAGGCCAACTATTTCATGTGGATTTTTTGTGCAAAGAGCTTACTGGAGTTCCTAAAGATCAGAGAGCATGTATGTGGTTGGTGCAAAAGTAATTGCGGTTTTCATCATTGCTTTTAATGGCAAAACCCGCAATTACTTTTGCACCAACCTGTACTTGACCGACTTTACAAGGAGAGACTGTATGACTGTTTTGATCCCTGATTGCTAATAGCTGTATATATCATAGAATTCAGTCTGACAATTACCTTCATTATAATTATTCTACCTAGTAAGGAGGTAGGAGAGGTGACTTATGGCCCTCACCTACCTCTAATTTTCAGAAGCTTCCTAAATCTACCAAAATCAATGAGTTTAGGTTCACTTGCAAAGCCCTAGGTAATCTGACTTTTGTCAACCTCTCTGAACTCACCTCTCCCCACCTACCCTCACTTCTGTCCAGCAACTCTGGTTGTATTCATTCGCTGGGATGCCATAGCAAAGTATCACAAATTGAGTGGTTTAAATACCAGAATGTGTTGCCTCATACTTCTTGAGGCAGGATTTGTTCCTTATCAGGGTCTCAGTCTGTCACCCAGGCTGGAGTGCAGTGGCACAATCATGGCTCACTGCAGTCTCAACCTCCTGGCGTCAGGTGATCCTCCCACCTCAGCATCCCAGGTGGCTGGGACCACAGGCATGCCCGGCTAATTTTTGTATTTTTTTGTAGAGATGGAGTTTCACAATGTTGCCTAGGGTGGTCCCAAACTCCTGGGCTCAAGTTATCCACTCACGTCAACCTCTCACATTGCTGGGATTATAGGTGTGAGCCACCACATCTGCCTGGGTTTGTTCCTTTTGGGGGCTGTGAGGAAGAATCTGTTCCATGCCTGTGTCCTATATTCTGGTGGTTTGCTGGCTATCTTTGGCATTCCTTGGCTTATAGAAGCATCACCCTGATCTCTGCCTTCATTGTTATATGGTGTTCTCCCCTGTGCATGTTTGCATTCAAACATTCCCCGTTTTTAGCCAGGCACAGTGCCTCACACCTGTAATCATGGCTACTCGCGAGGCTGACACAGGAAGATTGCTTGAGGCTAGGAGTTCGAGACCAGTCTGGATGATCTAGGAAGACCCTGTCTCTAAAAAAATTTTTTTTAAAAAAAAGTAAAAAACCTGCCCCCTTTTCATAAGGACACAGTCATATTGCGTTAGGAGCCACCCTACTCCTGTATGACCTCATCTTAACTAATTACCTCTATAAGGTACCTACTTTCTTTTTTTTCTTTTCTTTTCTTTTTTTCTTTTTTCTTTTTCTTTTTTCTTTTCTTTTTTTCTTTTTTTTTTTTTTCTTGAGATAGAGTCTTGCGCTGTCACCTAAGCTGGAGTGCAGTGGTGCGATCTCAGCTCACTGCACCCTCCACCTCCCGGGTTCAAGCAATTCTTGTGTCTCAGCCTCCCGAGTAGCTGGGACTACAGGCACACACTACCATGCCAGCTAATTTTTCTATTTTTAGTAGAGATGGGGTTTCACCATGTTGGCCATGACTGGTCTCGAACTCCTGACCTCACTTGATCAGCCCACCTCGGCCTCCCATAGTGCTAGGATTACAGCATGAGCCACCGCACCCAGCCAGTTCCCTATTTTCAAATAAGGTTATATTCTAGGGCACTAGAGGTTATGTCTTCAACATATGAATTTTTGGGGAGACACAATTCAACACATAACTCTTGCCTTCTTGCTGTTCCTCTAGCACACTAAACTGATTTTCATTTCAGGTCCTTTGTACATGGCAAGTCTTTCTGTCTAGAACCCTAAAGAAGGCTGGCTGTTCCCTTCTCAGCATACACATATTATCTCATATGCCACCTTCTCAAAAAGGCCTTCCCTGATCACTCTATTTAAAATAGCCTCTCCAGATACGTTTGTCAGCTTTCTCCTTTCTGCCTGTGGACACCACCCAAGAAGCATCACTTAAGTCTCTCTTCTCCCTTCCGTCATGTCTAAGTCAGAGTCTCCTAAAGAGCCCAAACAGCTGAGGAAGCTCTTCATTAGAGGTTTGAGCTTTGAAACAACCGTTGAGAGCCTGAGGAGCCATTTTGAGTGATGGGGAATGCTCGCAGACTGTGCGGTAATGAAAGATCCAAACAGCAAGTGCTCCAGGGGTTTTGGGTTTGTTACATACGCCACTGTGGAGAAGGTGGATGCAGCCACGAACACAAGGCCACACAAGGTAGATGGAAAAGTTGTGGAACCAAAGAGAGCTGTCTCAAGAGAAGATTGTCAAAGACCAGGTACCCACTTAACTGTGAAAAAGATAACTTGTTGGTGGCATTGAAGAAGACACTGAAGAACATCACCTAAGAGATTATTTTGAACAGCATGGAAAGATTGAAGTGATTGAAATAATGACTGACTGAGACAGTGGCAAGAAAAGGGGCTTTACCTTTGTAACCTTTGACGACCATGATTCCGTGAATAAGATTGTCATTCCAAAATACCATACTGTGAATGGCCACAACTGTGAAGTTAGGAAAGCCCCGTCAAAGCGAGAGATGGCTAGTGCTTCTTCCAGCCAAAGAGATCAAAGTGGTTCTGGAAACTTTGGTGGTGGTTGTGGAGGTAGTTTCGGTGGGAATGACAACTTTGGTCATGGAGGAAATGTCAGTGGTCGTGGTGGCTTTGGTGGTAGCCATGGTGGTGGTGGATATGGTGGCAGTGGGGATGGCTATAATGGATTTGGTAATGATTGAAGCAATTTTGGAGGTGGTGGAAGCTACAATGATTTTGGCAATTACAACAATCAGTCTTCAAATTTTGGACCCATGAAGGGAGGAAACTTTGGGGCAGAAGCTCTGGCCCCTATGGTGGTGGAGGTCAATACTTTGCCGAACCACAGTGTCTATGGCGGTTTCAGTAGCAACAGTAGCTGTGGCAGTGGCAGAAGATTTTAATTAGGAAACAAAGCTTAGCAGGAGTGGAGAGCCAGAAAAGTGACAGGAAAGCTACAGGTTACAACAGATTTGTGAACTCAGCCAAGCACAGTGGTGGCAGGGCCTAGCTGCTACAAAGAAGACATATTTTAGGCAAATATTCATGTGTATATATATTTAGGATAGTTAGCTCTTCCTGTTGAATTGATCCCTTTACCATTATGTAATGGCCTTCTTTGTCTCTTTTGATCTTTGATGGT
>NW_012117210.1:1390925-1423117 GCF_000951035.1 Colobus angolensis palliatus
TCTGTGGAAAGTGTAAAGCATTCCAACAAAGGGTTTTAATGTAGTTTTATTTTTTTGCACCCATGTTGTTGATTGCTAAATGTAACAGTCTGATCGTGACACTGAATAAATGTCTTTTTTTTAAATGTGCTGTGTAAAGTTAGTCTACTCTGAAGCCATCTTGGTAAATTTCTCCAACAGTGTGAAGTTAGAATTCCTTCAGGGTGATGCCAGGTTCTATTTGGAATCTATATACAACCTGCTTGGGTGGAGAAGCCATTGTCTTCAGAAACCTTGGTGTAGTTGAACTGACAGTTACTGTTGTGACCTGAAGTTCACCATTAAAAGGGACTACCCAAGCAAAATCATGGAATTATTGGTTATAAAAATGATTGCTGGCACATCCTATGCAATATATCTAAATTGAATAATGGTACCAGATAAAATTATGGATGGGAATGAAGCTTGTGTAGCATCCATTATCATATGTAATCAATAAACGATTTAATTCTCTTGAATGAAATGACAACTCTATGGATTTGGGACTGGCAGAGATTTGGACTACCCCTACCCACTACCCCTGATAATGTTGAATGCTTCTATCACAATTCAAGTTCAAAGTTCTGCCAGGAATAGAAACTAGCTGCTGGCTAATGCTGCTCCATAAACCCACAGATTTGAAGTGTTTGGGCGGCCTTTTAAAAATGACCAATATCAGAAAGCATTTTAATGAACATAAAGAGACTTACATTAAAGGAAAAAATAAATAAATAGCCTCTCTACCACACACACATCATTCCCTACTCCCTTTCCTGTTTCAGTTTTCTTCATAGCACTCATTACTACCTGAAATACTTTTATTTTTAGTTGTTTTTATCTGTCCCTCCCACCAGAATGTAAGTTCCTTGAGGACAAGAAACTTGTTCATCTTACTTCTGTATCATTAGCTCCTAACATAATGCCTGTTCAAAATTAAATATTTAATAAATGTTGAATTAACATTGAATGAATGAACACTCACTTTATTCTCTGATTGAGTCTCTAAAAACTCCAATAGAATCAAGTTTCCACTGAGAAAATAGAGCTTATTTCAAACTCCTAAAGACATTCATTTTCCCCCTTTGAAATAAACTACACCTGTCTAAGAGACCAAGCATAAAACAATAAAATACTACTCTCTCCCACAGTTGCCTTTTCTCTCTCTTCTTGTACTACCAGGAAACTACTCAATGGTAGCAAAAATCAGAGTGAAGAGAGGTTAGTTCCAAGACAGAAACACATTGTCAATCTTTACTCAAAGATTGTCCATCACCTGCTCTCTCTCCAGCCTGGCTAGCTCTTTTCAGGCCCGATAGGCACACATTCATGGGCCTGGCTGGACCACCTATGAGAGAGAAAAGGGTGATCCCTTCCATTAGATTAACAGGCTTAGAAAAGGCTAGGGAGCTAAGCTGACTTCTTTTTTTTTGAGATGGAGTCTGGCTCTGTCACCCAAGCTAGAGTGCAGTGGTGCGATCTCAGCTCACTACAACCTCCACCTCCCAGGTTCAAGCAATTCTTGAGCCTCAGCCTCCCGAGTAGCTGGGACTACAGGGATTACAGGTATTAACCACGTCCAGCTAATTTTTGTACTTTTAGTAGAGATAGGGTTTCACCATGTTAGCCAGGCTGGTCATGAACTCCTGACCTCAGGTGATCCACCCGCCTCAGCCTTCCCAAAGTGCTGGAATTATAGGCGTGAGCCACTGTGCATGGCCTAAGCTGACTTCTTCTTCTTTTTTTTTTTTTTTTTTTTGAGACAGAGTCTTGCTCTTTCGTGCAGGCTGGAGCGCAGTGGCATGATCTCGGCTCACTGCAACCTCTGCCTCCTGGGTTCAAGCGATTCTTCTGCCTCAGCTTCCTGAGTAGCTGGGATTACAGGCATGCCACCACCATGCCCAGCTAATTTTTGTGTTTTTAGTAGAGGTGGGGTTTCACCATGTTGGCCAGGCAGGTCTCAAACTGCTGACCTCGTGATCCTCCCACCTCAGCCTCCCAAAGTACTGGGATTACAGGCATGAGTCACCGTGCCTGGCCCTAAGCTGACTTCTAACTGAGATTTCTGAGTGTAAGAGCTTTAAGTCAGAGCAATGGCTATGTTTTGTTCCTCAGAGGTTTTTTAAAAGATAATTGTCCACTTTGAGTTCTGACCTGCCTGAAAATTGAGTGGTGAACCTAATGACCTCCTGCCTGCTGCCTCCCAGGTCTTTTATGACTTATGACAATTACTAAGACAAATTGATATCTTAAACAAAGGTCTCTTGGGGATTTTTTGTTATTGTTTGCTTTTGTATCTTCTTAACGATCAAAAGAGGACTCTAACAGGAACCTTTGATGTTTATCCAAGTAAATTCAGGCTTTTCCTGCAATAACGAAAGTAAGCTTGTTTGTGGTTTGTGAAGATTTAAGCAAAGGAGGAAAGAAAAGTTGATTTTTAGAAACTGTTTCTTAAAAGACAAATCTTTAAATGAACAGAGGAAGGAATTTAATTTAACAATTTTCTGAGATCAGGTTCCAACTTTTTTCTATTTAATCTTTTTCCAAACCTGCTTAAGTCAGTAGTTTTTAAGCCCTTGTGGGTTGCAGACACCTTAGGGCAATGCATCTCAAATTTAGTATGGGTATGAACCACCTGGTGGTCCTGCTAAAATGAAAATTCTGATTCAGTAGGTCAGGGGAGGGCACTGTTGGATGGATCGAATGGATCTTCAAGCTTCCCCACTTGGGCACCCACTTGGGCTTCAGCCCACCTCCAAATGCCCAATGCACTCCTATTTTTCAAAGTCCACTGCTGCAGTATCCCATTCTAACTATTAATTCTTGTCAGATGCCCCTGTTACAAATCTTTCTGTTTTTACTTCACCTTCAAGTTTACCTCTCTTAGGTCCGTTTCTCTCTGGACCCTACTCTTGGTGAAAATATAATGAGCAACAGGTGATCATGGGTTGATGGGTTATTTCTCTTTCTCCCTTCGACAGAAGACCAAGCCCACTTATCCCTCCACCACCACAAGGTAACAATGGAATTTAACTATAGCTTTCAGGAACAAAGCTTTTCTCAAAGGAAAAATTCCAAATGGTAAAATTTTTCTGCCTTATAACACACTAATGAAAAGGCTATTTTTTAGTGGCTTGGAGAGGAGGAATAGAATTTCTAATTTCTCAGAAAAAAAAAAAAAATCCGTACAAGCTACTAACTGCCAATCTGACCTGCTTACACTCTGCTCTGCCTCTCATCTGCTCTGGTCTCATTGAAAGCAACACTGTCTGATTTTAGAAATGGAACCATGAAACTGTTAAATGACCAGTTATTTCATGGTTATGTCCAAAGGGGTTGAAATTCCAAAACAAGGGGAGCAACCAATTTATTTTTCTTTTCTTTTTTTTTTTTTTTACTGCGAGACCTTGATGACCCATGGTGAAGAGCTTCAAAGCAGTGTCCAAAGTCTTAACCATGAAAATCTTTTTCTTAACTGCAAAGAGGGCTCATGTCTTCAAAATTCAGATGGTCTTATATCTTATCTTGTACTCTCCAGAAGGGAGGGCAACTATTTGCATTCTGTTCTGGGAGAGGTCCCTTCCGCTAAGGGTGTGTTAAGTGCTCCTAATACAACAAAGGAAAAGGATTTTTTTTTAAAAGCAGTTGCATTTCCTTATTTAAAAGGCCAATCGTTTACATACTGCTTTACTTGCAACCAAAATAGTTCTAATGCATTTATCCACAGCACGTTATATTGATGGTAGGGGCTATACATTGTCAAACTTTAGCTCTGAAATCTTGTGGCTTTATCTTCTTTTTTTTTTTTTTTTTTTTTTCTTGAGATGGAGTCTTGCTTTGTCACCTAGGCTGGAGTGCAGTGGCGTGATCTCGGCTCAGTGCAACCTCCGCCTCCAGGGCTCAAGTGATTCTCCTGCCTCAGCCTCCCAGGTAGCTGGGATTACAGGTGCCCACCACTATGACAGGTTAATTTTTTGTGTTTTTAGTAGAGATGGAGTTTCACCACGTCGGCCAGGCTGGTCTCGAACTCCTGAACTCAAGTGACCCGCCCACCTCAGCCTCCCAAAATGCTGGGATTGCAGGTATGAGCCACTGCACCCGGCCTATCTTCTTTCCCGGGCTACAGGTAGTCAGTTCAGAGCCAGTAAATATGGTTGCAGGAAAGTCTTTTCTTTACCACCTGTATTACTTCCCTATTGCTGCTGTAACAAATTACTATAAACTTTGTGGCTTAAAGCAACACACACTTATCATTGTCTTATGGTTCTGGATGTCATAATTCTGCATTGGCTCTCACTGGGTTAAAATCAAGGTGCTGACAGGGCTGCATTACTTTCTGGAGGCTCTAGGGGAGAAGTTCCAGCCCACATTCCTTGGCTCCTGGCTTCCTTTCTCTGTCTTCAAAGTCAGTAGTAGTAGGTCATGTTCTTCTCACATCTCATCAATCTGACTTCTGTGTCCCTCTTCCATTTTTAAGGATCCTTGTGATTACATTAGGCCACCCATATAATCCACAATAATCTCTCTACTTTGGGGTCAACTGATTAGCAATCTTAATTCCACCTTCATTCCCTTTTGCCATGCAAGGTAACGTATTCAAAGGCTTAGGATGTGGACATCTTTAGGGGTCTATTATTCTGCCTACCACACCACCACATGACAAATGTTTATTGAACATCTACTGTTCATGGGAAGCTTTCTGCTCTGCCTTAAGGGACAATCTGGATAAGACAGGACTTGTTCAGAAAAGGGTAAATAACAATGGGAGGTTTCACAGGCTATGAGAGAGGTAAGAAGATGAGGAACTCATGCTATGTCATGCTACAAAAATTAGAAGACAGTGTGGTATGATGACTGAGGTGGTCAGAGAAGACTTCCTGGAAGAGGCAGAGCTTAATCGGTCTTAAAGAAAAGGCAAGACTTGAACATTGTTTCTGAGCTGAATAAGTCTTACATACACACTTTGGAGGGCAGATTCCCAAAGTAGCAGATGTAACATGAAAGTACTCACTGCTATTCTAGTGATGTCTCCATGACACTTATCGGCCTAAAAATCACTGTTATACATATCAGCTCATTTGATGCTCACCACAGCCCTGTGAGGGAAGTAGGGAGAACAGGGAACTACATAAACCTTTCCATCATTCAGTCCCTGGGCCCCTTTCCAGGCCTAGGGCCACCCCCAGTGTGCTTTCTTCCTTGTGGCCATAGGGATACCACCTGTTTTCTCCTTTGGTAATTATCTCCCCAAGCCTAGCTGCAGAATGAGACACAAACTCTGCACCTTCCTAGTTTCTTGCTACTATTGAAGCCAAGCACACAGGCTCATTTAAAATTTGCTAAACTCTATAGAAAACAGGGTAAAACCGACAGACATAAGGGAGTGACAAAAGTTTCATAATCTTACAAAGTTTGTATAATAATGGCCTCTGATCTATAGTTTCTGCTCCCCTTTTCAATGGCAAAAGAAAGTAGTATTGAATTTAGGTCCTCTGCTTATATTTTCTTAGGGCTCATCATTATCATCATCATTGTAGCAAGCAACTATGGAGTACTTTTTATATGTCAGGCAGTGTTCTCATTGCTTTCCATACTTTAACTCATTTAATTCTTACAACAACCCATTTTATGGATAATGAGGCAGACTTCAAACCTAGGTAGACTGGCTCTGGAATCTGTTTCTAACCACTACACCATACTGCTCTACCATCTCTTCTGCACCACCACTTTGCCTTCTGCCTGTCAATATAGGCTACAATTTGGATACTTTCTCCATGAGGGATCAGTACGCTAAGTTACAGAAGAAGAAACTGAGGCTGAGCAAAGTTAGACTTTTCCAAGGCAGCATTAATAATGAGTGGGGAGCTGGAGGTCAAATCCAGCTCCATCATACCATGTTGCCTTTATGAGGTGCTACTTTGGTGAGGTCTGGTTCTGCTCCAACATAGTAAAAAGAAGTGATTTCAAATGATTCCACATGTATCAGTCCCTCATACCATTATGGGATGTTTCATTTTTGGATGCTGTAATCAAGACCAGATTAATACCTTTAAAGGCTCTAAGATTTAAAAGAAATGAATGTCCTCCCAACACCATCCTCTATGGATTCAAATTAAAAGTAATTATAAACAATAAAATAAGTAAAACAAACTATCATTTTTCCCATGACTACTTAAATTTTTGTTTTTGAAATACCAGCCATCAAATTCTTTTATAGATTCTTAAAAGTATTCTCAAAACAATTTTTTCTGATGTCCTAAGCACATGTTTAAACTATTAAGTAATTCAACACTCTCTGTTACATCTTAATTCCTGGAAGAGGTGTACAAGATTTGTAACTGTAAAGGCAAATTTGGGACAAATGAGGACAGAAACAAGTGATCAGGAAGAAGACAGAACATGCAGGTCAGGGAAGGGTTGTGTGTTTATAGTTTGCAAGAATCCACCTACCATGGGTGGGATCAACCATCTACAGGAAATCTTCCCGAAAGACTGTAGTCTATGGTAAAACTATGAATAAGTTACTGATGACGTTTAAGTACTCCCTAGAGATCTCCAGGAAGCAACCTCAAATTTAATCAATGCCCTATAATCCATAAACCTGGGAAATGCAAACATTAAAATAGGTGAAACAATACAGGGTGGAGGGGACTATTATAATGTCTAGAGCCAACAGAAGGAAAGCAATTCTTGGAGAATTTACAAAAAAGGGAAGTTGATAGTGAGAAGTTTTATTTATTTATTTTAACTTATTTTTATTTTACTTTAAGTTCTGGGATACATGTGCTAAACGTGCAGGTTTGTTACATAGGTATACATGTGCCATGGTGGTTTGCTGCACCTATCAACCCATCATCTAGTTTTTAAGCCCATATAGTTTTTAAGCTGGATTCTTGCAAACTGTAAACATACAGCCCTTCCCTGACCTGCATGTTCTGTCTTCTTCCTGATCACTTGTGTCTGTCCTCATTTGTCCCAAAATTGCCTTTACAGTTGCAACTCTTGTACACCTCTTCCAGGAATTAAGATGTAACAGAGAGTGTTGAATTACTTAACAGTTTAAACATTAGGTATTTGTCCTCATGCTCTTTCTCCCCTTGCCTGCCACCCCCCAACAGGCCCCGGTGTGTAATGTTTTCCTCCCTGTGTCTATGTGTTCTCATTGTTCAACTTCTACTTATGAGTGAGAACATGTGGTGTTTGGTTTTCTGTTCCTGTGTTAGTTTGCTGAGGATGATGGTTTCCAGCTTCATCCATGTCCCTGCAAAGAACATGAACTCATTCTTTTTTATGGCTGCATACTATTCCATGGTATATATGTGCCACATTTTCTTTATCCAGTCTATTATTGATGGGCATTTGGATTGGTTCGAAGTCTTTGCTATTTTAAACAGTGCTGCCGTAAACATACACGTGCATGTGTCTTTATAGTAGAATGATTTACAATCCTTTGGGTATATACCCAGTAATGGGATTGCTGGGTCAAATGGTATTTCTGGTTCTACCCTTGATTTATAATCCTCTGGGTATATACCCAGTAATGGGATTGCTGGGTCAAATGGTATTTCTGGTTCTAGATTCTTGAGGAATCACCATACTGTCTTTCACAATGGTTGAACTAATTTACACTCACACCAACAGTGTAAAAGCATACCTATTTCTCCACATACTCTCCAGCATCTGTTGTTTCCTGACTTTTTAATGATCACCATTGTAACTGGCGTGAGATGGTATCTCATTGTGGTTTTGATTTGCATTTCTCTAATGGCCAGTGATGATAAGCTTTTTTTCATGTTTGTTGGCCACATAAATGTCTTGATGGTGAGAAGTTTTTAGTGTGTCCAGCATTGCCCAAGAGAGGGAGGTTTCAGATTTGGGGCATTAATATTTTAGTTGAATTTGCTGGTGTAATCTTATCTTGAAAAGGGCCAAGTGAGTTTGCTGCTACAGTTTAATAGTAATATTCCGTTAAGATCATCTGACTATCTTAGCTCAGATTCTGTGATCACCAACTTATCAACGGACTTCATAGTACTCTGATATTGGGAATAGGAGTCCTACCTCACAGACATAAGGGTCCGATCAGCATGGCATATATAATTCTTTAGATAATACATAAATTGTCATCCAGATTATAGATCATTCTTTTATGAATCACAGGATCTCAATGTTGGAGTATATGTAAGGGACATTTAGTTAACCATCCACCTGGTGCTGATATTCCCCTTATAAAAAGCTGACAAGGGGTTGTCCATTTGTCCTTGAGAGTCTCAAGTAATAGGAAACACATTACCTCTTTACTTCTCTGAACACCTGTGTTGGAAAATTCTGCTTTATATTGAAAAAAAAATGTGTTACTTTATTTGTATTTTTATTTTTTTACACAGAGTCTTGTTCTGTTGCCCAGGCTGGAGTGCAGTGGCATGACCTTGGCTCACCACAATCCCTGCCTCCTGGGTTCAAGTGATTCAAGTGCCTCAGCCTCCTCAGTAGCTGGGACTACAGGCATGCACCACCATGCCAGGCTAATTTTTGTATTTTTGGTAGAGATGGGGTTTTGCCATGTTGGCCAGGCTGTTCTCAAACTGCTGACCCCGGTGATCCATCTGCCTCGGCCTCCCAAAGTGCTGGGATTATAGGAGTGAGCCACCGTGCCCAGCCAAAAGTGTGTTACTTTAGAGCCCCCATTCCTTGGTTGACTCCTTGGGTCACATACAAAACAATCTAAATCTTCTAAAAAAAAAAAAAGTAGATAAACTCATGTCCCCGATAAACCTTTTCCAGGCCAAATTCCCTTCCTTCTTTAAATCCTCCTAATATAGGATGCTTTCAAATCATTACATCAACCTGGTCACCCTTCCATGGACAGGCTTTAGTTTCTTTTTTAATATGTGGTCTTGGGCATGGGCAAGTATTTTTGTAAAATTTATAAATGTAAAATATTTTCGTCGCTAGTGATTGACTGTCTCTTACCACTCCAACTTCCCTCTGTCACACCTCCCCTCAGATCAAGTGATGCTGGAGTGGCCATGAGCATTTCTGGAATACAGATAAGAGGTTATTGTTTTGGTGGTATATTTAGTTTGGATTTAGGAGAATATATATTATGTGGTTCACTGCCACTTCTATATCTAGTTAACTGATTGATAGCTGCCTTAATGTAGAAATGGCTTCCAGGAAAACTCCTACTACGCACTATGCCAATTTCACCTGGCATTATGATACTAAATTGCAGGTGCGTTTGGCAGCTAATGAAAATGTTATTTTTATGGGTTTGGTGATGTTGAAGAGATTTTTCAGCTTTTTACAATAAATATAAACGTACTATGCATTGAGCTATACTCCTTATAATGGGAACATTTCATGGCATATAAATTATACCTCAATAAATCTGTTTAAAATGTGCTGTGATTTCTTTTCTATTTTAAATAAATGTTTGCTTTTGTGCCTAAAGTAAAATAAAAATATGTAGCAGGATATCTACAAAAACAAAACATCCCCTTTGTGTGGAAGAGTGAAATGGAAGCATCCCCTTTGAGATTGGGAATTAGGCAAGGGGATCACTACTTCTACCTTTGTGCAACATTGTACTAGAAGTTCTAGTAAGTGCAGTAAGCGAAGAAAAAGAAATAAAAGTTATAAAAATTAGAAAAAAGAAGATTGGGCGCGGTGGCTCACGCCTGTGATCACAGCATTTTGGGAGGTCAAGGCAGGCGGATCACCTGAGGTCAGGCGTTTGAGACCTGCCTGGCCAACATGGTGAAACCCCGTCTCTACTAAAAATACAAAAATTAGCCGAGCATGGTGGCAGGCGCCTGTAGTTCCAGGAGGAACTCGGGAGGCTGAGGCAGGAGAATCGCTTGAACCCAGGAGGCAGAGGTTGCAGTGAGCTGTTGCAGTGAGCTATGCACTCCAGCCTGGGCAACAAGAGGGAAACTCCATCTCAAAAAAAAAAAAGATAGAATTAGAAAAAAGAAATAAAACTGTGTTTAGAGCAAAAAATGTGACCATGTTTATAGATAATCTAAGACAAAATACAGAAATATTATTACAATTAATAAGTGAGTTCAGCAATGTTGCTGGGCATAAAAATCAATATGTAAAAACAAATTGTCTCTTTAGCAGCCATCATTAAAAATTAAAATAAAAATATATAATTTACGACCTCATGAAAACATATAAAGTTCTCAGAAGTGAATATAACAAAGGAGATGCAAGAATTTGATTATAAAATTTACATGAAAATGAAAAAGGCCAAGAATAAAAACAAAACACAGAACACCCCGCCAAAACAAAGAAACAAACAAACAAAAAGCCAAGAATAGCCAAAGCACTCTTAAAGAACAAGGAGGGAAAACTTGTCTTATCAGATGTCAAGACTTAGTAATTAAGGCAGTGGCATGTAAGAACTAAATGGAGAGCTCCGAAACAAACTCGTGTATAAAGACATTTCATATATAATAGAACTGACATTTTAGATCAGCGAAGAAAGTATATTTTTGAAAGTACTTTTCAAAAATGGTCGGGCGCGGTGGCTCATGCCTGTAATCCCAGCACTTTGGGTGGCCCACGTGGGTGGATCACATGAGGCCAGGAGGTCAAGACCAGCCTAGCCAACATGGCAAAAACCTGTCTCCACTAAAGATACAAAAATTAGCTGGGCATGATGGTGCTTGCCTGTAATCCCAGCTACTCGGGTGGCTAAGTCATGAGAATCGCTTGAACCCAGGAGGCAAAGGTTGCAGTGAACGGAAATCATACAACTGTACTCCAGCCTGGGTGACAGAGCAAGACCCTGTCTCAAAAAAAAAGTACTTTTCAAAAATGATGCTGGAGCAATTCGTTTTTCATATTTAAAAGTCATAAATTGGATACCATAAGTAAAAATCAGCTCCAGGTGGATTCAAAACATAAATGTAAAATGCAAAAATATAAAATTTCTGGAAGAAAATGTAAAAGAGTGTCTTGATATCTGGGTATTTCTAGAATTTCTAAAGCAAGACATAAAATGCATAAATCAGAAATGACTGGTAATCAGAGTGCATTAAAATTAAGAACTTTCATTTATCAGAAAACACTATTAAGAAAGTGAAAAGATACGCCATAAACATAACCAATAAAAGATTAGTATAAGATTATAAACAGAACCCTAAGAATCTATAAGCAAAAGAAAAATAAACCAATAGAAAGATAGGCCATAAGGTAGAATAGGCTCAGAATAGGCTCTTTTAAAAAGCGAAAACTCAAATGGCCAGCAGTTGAATTAAAAGATGCTCAAACTCATTAGTAATCAGGGAAATGCAAATTAAAATCATAATAAAATAGTATTCCACACTTACTTGAATCATAAAAATAAAAAAGTCTGGAAAATACTGAGGGTTGGTAAGCATGTGGAGGAAGTAGAACTCTCATTCATAACTCTCTGTAGTATACATTTAGGTGGTCACTTTGGAACGGGCTTAGAATTACATAGCAAAGTAGAATATGTGCAAATCTCAGGACCCAGGAATTCTACTCCTGGGTATATACCTTAGAGAAACTGTAGCATATGTGTGACATTTGATCAACATTGTTCTGTCATCATATCTATCAGTAGTGGGATGAATGAATACATTAATGTATATTCATTCATGCAATGGCATATTAGATAGCAGTGTAAATGAACTGTAATTACATGTACATGAATGAATCTCAAAAACCCAATGTTGAAAGAAGCAAACCACAGAAGCATACATGCACCCTGCCAGGTTTCATTTACAAAAAGTTCAAAAACAGGAAAAACTAAACAATATATTGTTTAGGGATGCAACTATAGTTAGTAAAAATATAAAGAAAAATAACGGAATGATTACCCCAAATTTCAGGATAGTGATTACATCTGGTGGGGTAGAGGAGAGGAAGAAGATAGATGTGATCAGGGAGGGAAACAAAAAGAGCTTTAAGATACTGGAGAAAAATAGTCTATTTTCTTTAATCTGAGTAGCGAACACATAGATATTTGTTCCTTAAAATTGTTCTTTAAGTTACATATATATGTTTTATATACTCTTCTGTGTATATTTCACCATTTTAGAAAAGGAAAAAAAATCAGTGCCCAGAGCTGAACATACAACTCTAGTTAATCTGCCCAGAGCTGAACATACAACTCTAGTTAATCTATCATACTAGAAGACAATCATCTCCATTCTTTTGAGTGCTCTGCCCCTGTTTATTTTGAACCAAAGTGTACATTTATACTTGTTAAATTTTCTCTTATTCTATTTGGCCCTTCTTTTCACTTGTCCTTCCAGCCAGTCAAGCTCTCCCCAAAGCCATCATCATATATGTCAAGCATGGGTCATCCTCCAGGGCAACTGGTATACTAAAGTTTCTGAGCCAGCCGGGCTGAAATCCAAATGGCAGCCGGCAGACGTGGCAACACTTTGAAACAGCTTCCTTACCACACACGCTTCCCTCCCTACTTCTCCTGAAGTAATCTGTTAATGGACCCAGACTAATTATCTTTTTTATGAGAAACTTTAGCAAATCTTTTATCTAGGAAGGCAATGCTTTGCATTAGGTCATGTTGATAAGGTGATGAGAGAGAATATTTCATCCAAGAATACTGCTATTTCCTGAAGGGGTAAAAACCCCACAGGGAAAACCCCTGTGGTTCTCATAGGTAGGGCTGGTCTATCTAAGCTGATAGCACAGTTCCGTCCAGAGAAGGGAGGCAGAATAAACTTATTCATTCTCGGGGACTCTTGGGATAGGTGTGTGTTTTTCACATCTTGAAGACTCACGGGCCCTGAGCTGGATAAATGTCCCATTCCTGAAGGACCTCTCCAGAATCCAGATTGCTGAATCTTCCCTGCTGCCTAGAGGGGCTCCAAACCACCTCTTGACAATGGGAAACTGCATGGTTAATCACTGGTTTTCAGTTTTGTTTCTGGTAAGTGATGTTTGACTTCCTATTAATCAGGAGGAATTAAGGAGAAATCATGTTTGTTAATATTTGTAAAATAATTTGAAAGGGAAAGATTCCATGCCAATTATTGGGTTTCTCAGGACCAGTTAGTTAAAAAATACAACTCTGGGTCAGATGAGAGGACAGAGGCAAATAGCATGCAATTGTTCATGTTGTCAAATCACAAGTATTTGGAATTTCAATCTGTTTTCATTTTCTGTCGTCTCCCTTTCTCTTCCATCTCACTTCTAACTACTACCATGAGTGCTGATTTCTCTGTCTTTCCTATACTGGTCCCGTCAAGATTTCAAAAAGTCGCTGAATGTTTGAGACGAAAGTGATCTTAGAGATCATCTGGCCCAGCACTACCCACTAGAAATATAGCAAACCACATAATGTGTTTCCTAAATTTTCTAATACCTGCACTGAAAATGTAAAAATAAACAGGTGAAGTTAATATTTAACAGTATAATTCATTTAACCCAACATATCAACAGATCCTTTCAGTATGTATTCAATATTGAATATATTAATAAGATAATTTACATATTTTTATTTTTACTGAGTCTTTCAAATCTGATATGTATACCCACAGCACATCTCAGTGAAGACTAGCCACATTTCAAGTGCTCAGCAGCCCCATGTGGGTAGTGGCTGTGGCATTGCATAGTGCAGATGTAAACCAACTTATTGATTGTACAAAGGAAAATAAGACCTAGATGTCACACAATGAATTGACTGAAGAGGCATCACTCGAACCCAGCTCCCCAGTGACGTTCAAGCCAGAACCCCTTTACCACCCTATGTATGCACAATCCCTTTCTCCTAACACTCCAAAGCCTCTCTCTACTCTCATTCTTCCATTTCTGAGCCACAATTGAGCCTGGGGCTCCCTGTGTCCTTTCTCACTTTCCTAGATCTTCATTCATTACTCTTTCTCTTTTCTCCTATTTTGCTTTTGGGTCCCACAGGCGAAACAGGAGAAAAGAGAAGGTGTGATGCTTCTTTTTTCTCCTGTCCACCCCCTCGCCCCCCCACCAGGTGCTCCAGGGAAAAATATGTGAGTTTCCCTGGAGGGTTGTTTGTTTTACATTTAACAAAAGTGCTTGTTTTGTCAGGTTATCCCATGACATATTTTAAATGCTCAGTGCCTTATATTGAGTTCCTTTTGCACAATAATGGAAAAAACACTAGTTTAGGAGAAAGAGAACCTGGCAAGTACTTTGAATTCTGCTACTAACTGGGTGACCTTGATCAAATTATTTATCCTCTCTAGACTTCAGGTCCTGTATGTGCATGTGGGGGGGGGGACTGGGCAGGGGAGGGCAGCAAGAGATTAATAAAGTGACTAGATTAGATACAAATATAAGGGTGTTTCTAGCTCTAAAATCCACATTTACCTGCATTTTGCCCCTCTTATTATTTTGCTGGGAGAGGTTACCAGCTATGATGGTGACTCACATTTAACTCTCTAGCTTTGAATTTCCATCCCCCACCAAACCAGCTGGCAAGCTTAGACTTCTCATTATCTCTGATATATACTCCTATGCACTGATTTTTAAATAAAAAATAAATTACTTAAAAATCGTTTTATTCCTCCTTCCTCCCAGGTCTTGTAGTTTACCTACTTTGTCGTTCATAGTGGAGGAAATGACAGCTAAGATGGGGAATGGAATTCCTTACTCCTAGATATCACTGTATTTCATCATTTGCCTTGCCTACAATTGATGATGGGCTGACACAGAGTTATTTGGCCCTGTGTCTCTTTGTGATCCAGAAATATTTCTGCTCCCTCTAAATAAACTTCTCTCCTCTGTCTTCCAAATTCTGGAGGTATCTGTGACTGTTGACTTTCTTTTCTTTCAAAGACGTTTCTCTGGAAGACACTCAGCTCTGGAAAAGGGTATCTGAGCAAAGGAGGCAGGAAGAAATTGATTGGTAAAGGAGGTTCGGTGGTGACACAACTCTGTAGCTAGCATTTATTGATCTCTTACTAAGCCCCAAGCATTGCATTAATCACTTTACACGCATTATCTGACGTTAGCCTCATAGCACTACTATAAAGTAGGTCCTGCTATTATCCTCATTTTACAGGTGAAGAAATTGAGATTTAGAAAAGTTAAATCACATGTCTGTCTGAGATTACAGAGCTATTAATTGGTGATGCTACAACTTGACTCCAATATCACACTTTAAATCACTATGTTATAGTACTAAAGGTGTGTGAGTGGTCTAGATCTAGGGAGTCTGAATAGGCCATGTCCTAGGCTAAAGGTCCTTTGCCTGTTGTGCTGAGATGGTTCTGACTTACACTGGGTCGAGGGATATATACTAGCGCCCTGGAGACCTGTCGAATTACAGACTGTCGAATCACCTCCACACTTGAGCTAGAGACCAGTTGGTTGGTCCTCAAGGCAATGGGCAGTGAGTTCCAAATTTCACGTTTAGCCAGTGCAGAGACAGAACTTGGGACAAGCAAAAGCAGTCTTAAGAGCTCAAATGAGTCCAAAGGAAAAATAGATTAATTTGAAAAAAGACTCACAATCTGAAAACAGGAAAATGTATGTCAGGGTGTAATTAAAAAGGCAGGCCCATCTGGAATGGTTTAGTTCTTTTCAGATAGGTATTGTTATAGATGCTAAATTTGTTCTTTGTTTCTTCAGATATCCATTTATTCACTTATTGCCATCTTTTAGGTGCAACAGTTTGAATGCTGTAGTCCAAGAATTGGCAAATGTTTCTGTAAAAAGCTAGATAGTACATATTTTAGGCTTTGCAAGCCATATGGTCTCTGTCCCAACTACTCTACTCCGTCATTGTATCACAAAAACAGCCATAAACAATACAGAATTGAGTAGCAGTGGCTAAGTTTCAATACCACTTTATTTATGGTCACTGAAATCTGAATTTTATATAACTTTCATGTGCCACAAAATATTCTTCTTTTGATTTTCTCAACCATTAGCAAATTTGAAAATATAAAATACAAAAAACCATTCTGAGCTTGCAGGCTGTGGCAAAACAGGTCATGGGCCATGGACCTCAGTTTGCTGACCATGCTCTGGTCTAATGCATGTCTCAAAGTGTTGACTCACTCTGAAAGCCAGTTAGATACTGGCAGGATTGTACTCGTTTAAGATGAAAACAGGTAAACACAAAATAGCCAAAATGGCGACACTCTTCCTATCCCTATCCTTTATTTACTCTTTCCCATACTCAAATTTCACTTTATTCCTTGCATGTTTTTTTTTTTTTTTTTTTTCTTCCTCTAGGCTGTTTGGTTGGGGCTGAATATTTTCCTGTTTGTGGATGCCTTCCTGAAATATGAGAAGGCCGACAGATACTACTACACAAGAAAAATCCTTGGGGTGAGTATCACGGTTGTGATGGAGGAATCCTATTTTTTCCTTATCTCTGATTCTGGCTTCTTTGTGACCTAATGCCCTGATATCCTCTAGGGCTAGGGTTGCCAGAAAAAGTACAGAATGCCCAACTGACTTTGAGTTTCAGATACATGACAAATTATTTTTTGATATAAGTATGCTCCAAATATTGTATGGAACACAGATATATGAAAATATTTATTTTTTAAAATCTGAAGTTAAAATTTAGCTTAGCATCCTGTATTTTTATTTAATAAATCTGACAACCCCATCTAGGGCACACTACCCAGACCCAATAAAGGAAACATGCCATAAAGAAAACTATTAGGCAATGGTTTTCAAACTGGTTTCCAGAAAATCGGGTGTTCCTACAGGGTATGAGGGGAAGGCTAACTGGGCAGTGCTCCTGCTCCTGCCCCTGTTTCAACCAAAGCAGCCTATATCTATCTATGAATACCTGCTTACAATTTTAAGGAAGTGTTTGGGTTTTTTTAAAAAAAAGGAAAGTAAAAAAGAAAAAACAAACACAACTTGAAAACACCGCTGCCATGGAAACATACCTCTCTATCAAATAAGAGGGATACTTAGGGGAGTCTCATGGGTGCTACAGAATTCAAGGCCTGCAGAAAGGAGAGCTCAGGTCAAGGTTACACAACAGAGAAGCTTGGGGAAGCGGCAGATCAAAAACAGAAGAGGGAGGGAGTGGGTAGGGCACATGGGTGTGGAGGTGACCAGGAGGAAGCATGGAGTTGAGGATGGTTCTCTCACAGGCTGATGAACCCGGACACTGCCTGGTTAGAAGAACATATTTGACTGCTACCTCTAGTCTATTATGCAATAACAGAGGATTTTTAAATCACTTTCATCTTGACAGTGTCTTTTTTTTTTCTTAGTAGCTTTCAGTATCCTCCCAATGTACATGTTTAAAGACAGCTTGTCCTTTTATTTTTATTTATTTATTTATTTATTTTTTTTGAGACGGAGTCTCGCTATGTCGCCCAGGCTGGAGTGCAGTGGCCGGATCTCAGCTCACTGCAAGCTCCGCCTCCCGGGTTTACGCCATTCTCCTGCCTCAGCCTCCCGAGTAGCGGGGACTACAGGCGCCCGCCACCTCGCCCGGCTAGTTTTTTGTATTTTTTAGTAGAGACGGGGTTTCACCGTGTTAGCCAGGATGGTCTCGATCTCCTGACCTTGTGATCCGCCCATCTCGGCCTCCCAAAGTGCTGGGATTACAGGCTTGAGCCACCGCGCCCGGCCTGTCCTTTTAAAAAAATGCTTTTTTCTCTCTCCATAATCAAAGAATCCATGTTGAGATCACAACTAATTTGAATGTTCTGTTCATGGTTTATTTCACCCTGCTGTTTTCCATTTTAAATGTCCATCCTTGATCCTTCTTTAGAAAATAACTCCAAAGGAGGTATTAATTTGCTTTAAAAATAGTTTTTTACTAAGAGAATGATGCAATAAATGTGACTAGTTATTAACAGCTTGATTACTGCATAACCAAAATGTCAGCAGCAGAAAAATAAATTATGCTGATGTCCCATGGACATTTTGTTTTTAAAAAATTATTTAAAAATTGTTTATATACGTAGGGGGTATAACTACAGGTCTCTTTCTTTCCTTCTTTCTTTTTTCTCTTTCTTCCTTTCTTTCTTCTTCCTTCCTTTTCTTTCTCTCTTTCTTTCTTTCTTTTCTTCCTTCCTTCCTTCTTTCCTTCCTTCTTTCTTTCTTTCTTTCTTTCTTTCTTTCTTTTTTCTTTCTTTCTTTCTTTCTTTTCCTTCCTTCCTTCCTTCCTTCCTTCCTTCTTTGTTTTCATTCTCTTTATTTTGAGACAGGGTCTTTCTCTGTTACCCAGGCTGGCATGCAGTGGCATGATCATGGACTCTCCCAGGCTTCAGCTATCTTCCCACCTCAGCCTCCTGGGACCACAGGTGTGCACCACCAAGCCTGGCTAATTAAAAAAAAAATTTTTTGTAGACATGGGGTCTCCCTGTGTTGCTCAGGCTAGTCTCAAAACTCCTGGGCTCAAGTAAAATTCCCACCTTGGCATCCCAAAGGCCGGTATTACAGGTGTGAGCCACCTTGCCCAGCCACAAGTACAGGTTTCTTACATGCATGTATTGCATAGTGATGAAGTCTGGATTTTTAGTTACCTATCACCTGAATAGTGAACATTGTACCCAGTGGGTCATTTTTCAACCCTCACTCCCCTCCCACCCTCCCACCTTTTGTAGTCTCCAATGTCCATTATTCTACTCCGTAGGACATTTCATTTTTAAGGCCCTATTTTAAAAAATTAATTATCAATAATGCTGCTTGCAATGAGATCAAACCATATATTAGGTTGGTGCAAAAGTTATTGCAGTTTTTGCTATTAAAACTTTGCAAAAACCGCAATTACTTTTGCACCAACCTAATAGAAGGGTATAAGTAAAATGTGAAAATCTCCCTCCCACCCCACTCCCCAGAGATACACACACACACACACACACACACAGACATGTACACACACTGACATAAGCTCACAAATGTATCAGACACATAGGATTTGTTTTTGAGGTGGGTACTATTGTTTATTCACATTTTCATTTTCATATAGTCAAATTTGCTGTTTTTTGGTGTACAGTTCTATGAGTTTGGGTAAACACATACAATAGGACACATAGTTTTTTTGTTTTAACCGAAAAAGGGATCACTTTGTAGATATTGGCTGGAAATTGTTTATGTTACTATATCTCACATATATCTTTTTTTTTTTTTTTTTTTGAGACGGAGTCTCACTCTTTCGCCCGGCCTGGAGTGCAGTGATGCCACCTCCTGGGATCAAGCAATTTTCCTGCTGCAGCCTCCCGAGTAGCTGGGATTACATGTGCGCACCACCATGCCTGGCTAATTTTTTGTATTTTTAGTAGAGATGGGGTTTCACCATGTTGGCCAGGCTGGTCTCAAACTTCTGACCTCAAGTGATCCACCAGCCTTGGTCTCCCAAAGTGCTAGAATTACAGGCATAAGCCTCTGCACCCAGCCTCAGATATCTTTCCATGTGAGTGCCTAACCAGTGGTGTGCTGAAACCAGCTCATATCAGGTTGCAATGCCAGTTGTGTGCATCTCTTCCCAACTCTACATTCAGTGGTGTTCAATGACATCAAGTTAGTGTCTTGAAATCTGCCATGGTAGAAGTATTTACATCATCAAAATTGGCAAATGCTAGAAATCAGGAATCCCCCTCTGCCCAAAAAGCTAGTCATTAAAATATTTACCATCACTGCATCACTGCATAGAGCTCTCAGCCTTTTAAGAGAATAACAATTAATTACATTGATATACCATAATTTATTTAAACATTTCACAGGTTATTTCTTCAACTCATGCTCTCCTTGGGAAAATACAGAGAGCAATTTGATTCACTATGAAGTAGAGCAGATAAGCAGTAGAGGAAGAAGTTTAAATCCATAGTCAATGATGCATTAATGGCAGCAGGAGTTCAATTATAACACCAGTGAGTGGGGATCTAGAGAAATGAACATACATTGGCATATTTAAATGTGCTGCAATGAGGAAAAAATGTTTTCCCTAAAAAGAATTCATCCTATACAGATAGCCACCACAGAATATGGAACTGTGAAATTATAGTCCTATATTTTCAATTCACTTGCCAATTTTAGCTTTAAGAAATCTCTGTGATTCAAATAAGCAAGTAGTGGGAACCAATGTGGAAATGCAGGATCTCTGAGATGAGCAGAGGAAATTTACTCAGAAATGGAACAGGCTGTCTGTATCAAAAACAGTCGGAGCGTGACTCAGCAGAGGGAGAAAACACAGGTCATGTGGAAAAGCCAGAAATGGAAAACAGTAGGGCAGCTTTTGTTCACCACACTGCCTGACATTCTTAGCCATTATGGATACTAGACAGGTCTTGTCCTGGTGTATTAAACTGATATCACATGTTCCTGGGTTTACGATGTAAGGAAAAATCAATTTTGTGCTTCATAGATAATTAGAAAAAGGCCAAGAAATTGTTAACCTTAACCCATACCCCTCCTTTTAGAAAGTCTCTGACATGCACACAATATAAGGTTGGCCAGTCAGCTGAAATGCAAAAAAATTGCCTGGCTGCTGCTGTCAGCTCCTCTGCTATGACAACATTGTCACACTCTATAGCAGTCCCAAGTTCGTGAAGTAGACTCAGAGACCAGTTGTACAGAGTTGAGGAGAGAAGTCAGATTTAGCTGCCATGGAGTTAAGCATATTCTGTCCAGCTTATACCTAGCAAGGCCTGTTTTTCTGGGCTAAATACTTCTTTGAAGCATTGATTTCTTGTCTCCTTTGCTAGCAGCTTCTACTGCTGGATCAGGTTGTTCTTGATTTATGCTGTCTGGCCACCTAAGGAAATCAGCTTAAAATTTTGCTTCTCTGAAGTTCTCCCTTCTCAAATATCTACCTGTTTAAAAATTTTACTCTAAGAGGTTTGCTAGTCTTGACTAACTTTGTTCAATTTTTAAAGACATCTTAATAGAATTGCTTAAAATTTTAAGGGTTTTTATTATACAACTATTATGTGCTTATAACTGCAATATTAGAAAATACAGAAAAGAATAAAATACTATCTGTAATTATACCTCTAAGTATGAGCTTTATTTAAAATGCAAATAAAGGTATATATGATCCTTGGCCAGGCATGGTGGCTCACGTCTGTAATCCCAGCACTTTGGGAGGCCAAAGCAGGCAGATCTCTTGAGCTCAGGAGTTCCAGACCAGCCTGGGCAACATGGCGAAACCCCATCTCTACCAAAAATACAAAAATTAGCTGGGTGTGGTGGTGCACACCTGTAGTCCCAGGTACTCTGGAGGCTGAGGTGGGCGGATGGCTTGATCCCAGGAGGCGGAGGATGCAGTGAGCTGAGATCTCGCCACTGCACTCCAGCCTGGGCAATAGAGCCAGCCCTTGTCACACATATATATGTTATATGAGTGTGTGTGTGTGTATATGTGTGTGTGTGTATATATATATATATGATCCTTAGGACTTTTTTACAAGTGGCAAATAACAAAATTATAATTAAGAGTATTAAGTAAAATGTTGCATCCATAGAATGTTTTGCTAACATGTAATCATTAAATTCTATTCTCTTTCATGTTAGTAAATGTAGTCAAACATTTCCAAACTACTGTCATGAGAATGTCTCAATTCAATATTAAATTCAGTATATTTTATGTATTCTGCAAACAGAGCCTGGCCTGATGGGGTTAGCTACTGAGAGAGAGGGGAGGGAGCTGTAGCCCTGTTCATTTGCAGGCCTCAGACGAGTGGGCTGGGTCAGTGGCTCACATGCTAGATGGTGAAATGAAGCAGCTAATGGTCTCTTTTTCTCCTCTGCTTTAGTCAACATTGGCCTGTGCCCGAGCGTCTGCTCTCTGCTTGAATTTTAACAGCATGCTGATCCTACTTCCTGTGTGCCGCAGTCTGCTGTCCTTCCTGAGGGGCACCTGCTCAGTGAGTCCCAACCACTCCTAAGTCAACTTTCACATTAAAGAAGGAGACCCCAGACTCCTCAGTAGGACACCCTAACACCATGCTCCTAGGAATGGAAGGCAGAAGTCTCCTTTGGTAGCTAAGGGGGTGGGTAAGGGTGGGTGAGTATTGGCATGCTATGTGCAAGAAGACATATTGGTTATGGGTTAGTGAATTTAATAAAGCTGGCTGGAGACATCTGACCATGATCACTTTACATTTGTAGTTATGCAGTCGCACACTGAGAAAGCAATTGGATCACAACCTTACCTTCCACAAGCTGGTGGCCTATATGATCTGCCTACATACAGGTAATGCAGGCAATCCATGAATCTGCAGACTCCAGGGCATTCAGAATCTTGCTTCATTCATCCATCCATATGCATATTCAAAAATATTTATCGAGCACTGGGCACTATTTGTCAGGCACTGTTCTTGGCCTATTTTCATGAGCTTAAGTTCTATTCCTTTGGGAACAGAGTAAGTATAAAAAAAGATCTCTCTGCAATCGAGGGTTTATTGGGCACCTTCTGTGCACTCAGCATTCTGCTAAGCACTATACTGTAGGGTTCTTCTAGTCTCATGGGGCACACCTGCCGTGATGTTGCTGAGATGCCTCTTAACATTTCTTTTCATCTTTCCATTTAGCTATTCACATCATTGCACACCTGTTTAACTTTGACCGCTATAGCAGAAGCCGACAGGCCACAGATGGCTCACTTGCCTCCATTCTCTCCAGCCTATCTCATGATGAGAAAAAGGGGGGTTCTTGGCTAAATCCCATCCAGTTCCGAAACACGGTGAGCTGACTTTCTAGCAAAGCATCTGAGATCAGGTCATGAGCAGGAAGTGCACAGGTGGACATTGTGTCAGGCTGACATTTCTCCTTTCACAGACAGTGGAGTATGTGACATTCACCAGCATTGCTGGTCTCACTGGAGTGATCATGACAATAGCCTTGATTCTCATGGTAACTTCAGCTACTGAGTTCATCCGGAGGAGTTATTTTGAGGTCTTCTGGTATACTCACCACCTTTTTATCTTCTATATCCTTGGCTTAGGGATTCACGGCATTGGGTAAGATCCTCAAACCCTCATTTTCATGGCCCAGCCCCTGACCTTGCATAACTCTTTGTCCCAAACCATCCTTCTTTGTCTATTTCAGTGGAATTGTCCGGGGCCAAACAGAGGAGAGCATAAATGAGGGTCATCCTCACAAGTGTGCAGAGTATTTTGAGATGTGGGATGATCATGACTGCCACTGTAGGCTCCCTGAGTTTGAAGGGCAGCCCCCTGAGGTAAGAGCCCTATGGGCAAGGACAGACTCTTGTTAGGAGCTGTTACTGTTATTATTCTTATTATTACTCTTATTGTTATTATCATCATTATTATTAGCTCAGTCCTGTGCTGGGTCTTATGAAGGATATCCATGGGGTTCCTACCTTTAAGCAACTTCCAATATCACTGGCAACAGGCAATTACAAGGGGATCTTGAAGAGAAAAAACTAATAGTTCTTGCATGTTGTGAGACCTTCTGCAAAGGTAATAATGATAGCCCACATTATTAATTGTGTTTATCATCTGCCAGCCTTGCTGCATAATATGGATTATTTCATTTATATATAGCAATAATCTATGATAATCTATGAGATATGTACTTCTTTTTTGTCTAAATTTTGAAACAAAAGGACAGGAATCCAAGAGATTAAGTAAACTGACAAGCTCTTACAGTAAGTAGTGGAGCTTGAATACAAGCCCAGGCCTTTTGGATTCCAAAGGTTTGAACTCTTGACCACTATACTGCCCCAAAGCTCAGCTGTGATATTCCAGTCAAATTCTGGGGGAAATAAAACATTCTTGAAGTGGGCTTTCTTTGGTGTTCTAAAACTATGCTTGGAAATTTTTGTTAGATACTGGGCGATCACAAAACTGTGTTCTAGGGAACTCAAGGTGTGCCCCAGGGTAATTCTTGCAGATATTATGATTTACCTTCGCTTGCTCACAAAATAGGTTATATTGAGGAGTAAATGGAAGGGGAAGGTTGATTTGTGGTGCCTCAAAGTACTCTGAGAATGATTAAGGTCTTTAAATCAGATTCAGGATTAAGAGCAATAGCTTAGTTCTCATCTGGAACACGAAAAATATATAAAACAAAAAGCCTTCTAAAGTTGGCATTTTAATTCAGCAGGAAAAGGATAAATTAATAATTTTTAGTACAAGAAGATCATCATCTGGGAAAAAAGGTATATTTTCATTTCACACCTTGCACTAAAATATGAATCGAGGATACATGAAGCAAAAATTTACATGTAAAAAAACCCATAAAAGTACTTTAAGACCACATGGGAAGTTTTTTCTAATACTGAAATGGGGAAACATGTTTCTAAATAAAATAAACCATCCTGAAGCCATAAAAGAAGAGATATTTTTGCATAGCAAAAGAAATCCCCATCGGGCCAGTCACAGTGGCTCACACCTGTAATCCCAGCAATTTGGGAGGCTGAGGTGGGTGGATTGCTTGAGCCCAGGAGTTTGAGACCAGCTGGGCAACATGGCAAAACCCCATCTCTACAAAAAATGCAAAAATTAATTGGGCATGGTGGTGTGGAGGGTGAGGTGAAAGGATTACTTGAGCCTGGGAGGTTGAGGCTACAGTGAGCTGTAATCATGCCACTGCACTCCAGCCTGGGTGACAGTGAGATCCTGTGTCAAAACAAACAAATAAACAAAAATTCCCATTGTAAATAAAGATAGACAAAAAATTACCAAGTAGGAAAAGTATTTACAACTCACAGGCCATGGACTAATTTTCTAATATATCAATAACTCCTAGAAATCAATAAGAAAAAGCTTAATAACATGATAAAAAGAGATAAAGAAGATATGAGCAGAATGATCTCAGAAATGGAGATATATCTTTATCTTAAATATATGAAATGATGCTTAATGTTATTCATAATGGAAAAAATGCCAAATAAAACCACAAGAATCTGTTAACCTGATAGATTAGCAAAGATAAAAAACCTGCTAATGTATGGTGTTGGCAAGAGTATGGAGAAATGCTCTTATGCATTGCTGGTGAGAGTTTAAACCTATACAACTGCTTGTAGAGAGTGATTTGGCAGTAGCAATTAAGCTTTAAAACTCGACTTCCAATTTATTCCACCAATATACTTAAATATGTGTTAAATTACATGCGTTAAGTTATTCATTACAGCATTGTTAAATAGAAAAAAAGATTGGAAACAAGTGTCCCTCAATGGGGAACTAGTTACATTTTGGGACTTTCATGCAGTGGGATAGTCTGCAACCAGTAAAACGAAAGAGAGAGCACCATAGACACTAATAGGGACCAGTCTCGAAGATGTTAAATGTAAAAGGCAGGGCAGTGTATATAGTCTCCTACATTTGCATTGAAAAGATCATTTAAATGCCTGTTCTCCAGAAGAATTCACAAAATAATAACATTACCTCTGGGGATCTGGAGGGGCAGGAGGATTTGCTTTTTATTGTATATCCTGTTGTACTTTCAGATTTTGTAACATATACATGTATTACCTATTTAGAAACTAATTTTGTAATAAGATAGATGGAGTGCTAGCTACACAAATAAAGAATGGACCACTAGCTACACTAATAAAGAAAAAAGAGAGAAGATCCAAAAAACACAATCAGAAATGACAAAGAGGACATTACGACTGACCCCACAGAAATTAAAAAAAAACCCTCAGCGACTACTATGAACATCTCTATGCATATAAACTAAAAAAAAAAAAAACCTAGAAGAAATGGTTTAAAAACCTAGAAGAAATGGATAAATTCCTGGACACATAATACAACCTCCCAAGACCAGACCATGAAGAAATTTAATCCCTGAGCAGACCAATATTGAGTTCCAAAACTGAATCAGTAATAAAAAACCTACAACCAAAAAAAGCCCAGGACCAGACAGATTCACAGCCAAATTCTTCCAGATGTATAAATAAGATCTGGTACCATTGCTACTGAAACTATTGCAAAAAAATTGAGGAGGGTCTCCTTCCTAACTCACTCTGTGAGGCCAGCATCATCCCGATACCAAAACGTGGCAGAGATACAATGAAAAAAGAAAACTTCAGGTCAATATCCTTGATGATCACCGATGAAAAAATCCTCAACAAAATACCGGCAAACTGAATCCAGCAGCACATCAAAAAGCTAATCCACCACGATCAAGTAGGCTTTATCCCTGGGATGCAAGTTTGGTTCAACATATGCAAACCAAAAAATGTGATTCATCACATAAAGAGAACTAAAGACAAAAACCATATGATCATCTCAGTAGATACACAAAAGGCTTTCAATAAGATTCAACATTCCTTCATATGAAAAACTCTTAGCAAACTAGGCATTGCAGGACATATTTCAAAATAATAAGAGCCGTCTATGACAAACCCACAGCCAACATCATACTGAATGGGCAAAAGCTGGAGGCATTCCCATTGAAAACTGGAACAAGACAAGGATGCACTCTCTTACCACTCCTATTTAACATAGTGCTGGAAGTCCTGGCCAGAGCAATCAGGCAGGAGAAAGAAATAAAAGGCATTCAAATAGGAAGACAAAAAGTCAAACTATCCCTGTTTGCAGACAATATGATTCTATACCTAGAAAACCCCATAGTCTATGTCCAAAAGCTCCTAGATCTGATAAACATCTTCAGCAAAGTTTCAGGATACAAAAGCAATATACAAAAATCAGTGGCATTGCTATACCCCAACACTCAAGCTGAGAGTCAAATCAAGAATGCAATCCCGTTCACAATAGCCACAAAAAGAATAAAATACCTAGGGATACAGCCAACCAGGGAGGTGAAAGATCTCTCCAATGAGAGTTACAAAACACTGCTCAAAGAAATTAGAGATGACACAAACAAATGGAAAAACATTTCATACTAATGGATAGGAAAAATCAATATCATTAAAATGGCCCTACTGCCCAAATCAATTTACAGATTCAACACTGTTCCTACCAAACTACCAATGACATTCTTCACAGAATTAGAAAAAAACTATTTCAAAATTCATATGGAACCAAAAAAGAGCCCAAATAGCCAAGGCAATCCTAAGCAAAAAGAATAAAGCTGGAGGCATCATGTTACCCAACTTCAAACTCTACTACAAGGCTATAGTAACCGAAACAGCATGGTACTGGTATAAAAACAGACACACAGACCAGTGGAACAGAAATCATGTTGCATACCCATGACCATCTGATCTTTAACAAACTCAACAAAAATAAGCAATAGGGAAAGGACTCCCTGTTCAATAGGTGGTGCTGGGGTAACTGGTTAGCCATATGAAGAAGATTGAAACTGGACTCCTTCTTTACACTATATACAAAAACCAATTCAAAATGGATTAAATACTTAAATGTAAAACCCCCAACTATAAAAACCCTGGAAGACAACCACCCTGGAAGACAACCTAATACCATTCAGGACATAGGCCCCGGCAAAGATTTCATGATGAAGATACCAAAAGCAAATGCAACAAAAATGAAAATTGACGAATGGGATCTAATTAAACTAAAGAGCTTCTGCACAGCAAAAGCAACTATCAAGAGAGTAAACAAACAACCTAGAGAATGGGAGAAAATATTTGCGAACTACACATCTGATAAAGGTCTAATATCTAGCATCTATAAGGAACCTAAACAAATTAACAACAACAACAACAAAGAATAAATTATCCCATAACAAAGTGGACAAAGTCTCAAAAAAAAAAAAAATGGGCAAAGGACATAAAGAAACACTTTTCAAAAGAAGACACACATGCAGCCAACAAGCATATGAAAAAATGCTCCACGTCACCAATCATTAGAGAAATGCAAATCCAAACCACAACGACACACCATTTCACACTCTTCTTTTATGGCTTCAGGATGGTTTATTTTATTTAGAAACATGTTCCCCCATTTCAGTATTAGAAAAAAACTTCCTATGTGGTCTTAAAGTACTTTTTTGAAGAAATATGTGTATGGTATATATACCATTTTAATCATTTTTAAAGTAAACATTGTGGCCATTACTTTACTCATGTATAATACTTTTTCACACCTTAATTATTTATCTCCATTTCCTAGAAGTGAAGTTCCAGGGTAAAAGAGAAAGAACACTTTTGAGGCTATTGAGATGTGCTGCTCAATTGCTCTCTGGGAAGATGTTGCCAGTTTGCATTTTCAGCCATGTGAAATGCATGTTCAATTTGCATGCCCACGTGAACACTCCCATTTCCCTGAATCCCAGTTAATGCTGGGCATTATTACTTAAAGTTGTTTTTCAATTTGAGAGACTAAAATGGTATCTTGTTTTAATATTTATTACTCTGACTATTTCTGAGGCCAACATTTTTTTCACATTGTTATTACCCATTTCTTAAATATATTTTTCCTCAAATTCAGCTAGGGAATTTTTTCAAATAAGAAATGGCACTGAATTGCATAATGTTCACTCTGTTTGACTTATCCCATCTCTGCCTCTTCCTTCCCTAGAGATACTCAAGGAAGTTATTTGCTTGCACCAGCTTAAGAAACCTCACTTCACACAGTCCCAATGTATTACACTTGAGCAACTGTGCAAGAAAGGACATAATTTAGTATTGCTAGGAAGTACATTTTTAGTAGTTCCTGTACAGGTAGAAACAAACTGCTGCTTTGCAAAGATCTCAGGGATAGAAAGGCTGCTTTATTTACTTGTTTGTTTATTTATTTATTTTATTTATTTTGAGATGGAGTCTCGCTCTCTCGCCCAGGCTGGAATGCAGTGGTGCGACCTGGGCTCACTGCAACCTCCTGGGTTCAAGTGATTCTCCTTCCTCAGTCTCCCGAATGGCTGGGACTACAGGCGCCCACCACCACACTCAGCTAATTTTTGTATTTTTAGTAGAGATGGGGTTTCACCATGTTGGCCAGGCTGGTCTTGAACCCCTGACCTCAAGTGATCCACTCGCCTCAGCTTCCCAAAGTACTGGGATTACAGGTGTGAACCACCACGCCTGGCCGAAAAGCTGACTTTAAAAAAAATGTAAACAAGGCAAAAAAAAAAAAAAGTTACTACGTTAAATGTTTAAGCACTTGAGAAAGGAGGTGATGGAATAGTACTGAGTTTTATGAGCCAATAGCATCAGCCACATACTTTCCCTTTCTTGTGTTTATTTTATTTTTAATCATCTGCTTCTATTTCACATCTACTTTCTCTGTTGGTTTATTAGATTGGACAAGCTGTCCTCGAAGATAATCTTAGATTCTTAAAATTAAATCTTATTTTATTTTATTTTTTTATTTTTGGATACAGTGTCTTGCTCTATTGCCCAGGCTGGAGTGCAGTGGCGTGATCTCAGCTCACTGCAACCTCTGCTGCCTCCCGGGTTCAAGAGATTCTTATGCCTCAGCATCCCACGTAGCTGGAATTACAAGCATGCACCACCACGCCCAGCTAATTTTTTGTATTTTTAGTAGAGACAGGGTTTCGCTATGTTGCTCAGGCTGGGTCTCCAACTCCTGAGATCAGGCAGTCTGCCCGCCTCAGCCTCCTAAAGTGCCAGGATGAGCCACTGTGCCAGGCCTTAAAATTAAATTTTACATGTAATTTAAGAATAAGGATATTTACCATGTGTCCCATTTCTGTGCTTTTCTCTTGCTTCTTGGTCAGACTTGTAAATTTCCAGGAATTGGTCTGTTTTATGAATAACAGATTAGCAAACGACACCGTTGTCTTTTATTTTTTCTATTTCCGTCTTCCAGATTTGGTGAAATTAGTACCTTAAAAATGATACACGTTGGAGAACTCAGTAAAGAACGAAGGATGAACTGCTACACAAGTAAGTCCTAAACAAGAAATTAATGTGTAATCTCATTCTTAACCCTGTCTCTGTGCAGTCTTGGAAGTGGATCCTTGCACCGGTCATTCTTTATATCTGTGAAAGGATCCTCCGGTTTTATCGCTCCCAGCAGAAGGTTGTGATTACCAAGGTAAAGAATATGCACTTTCCTCTTGCTGTGATGAGTTGTCTTCTATCAGACTATAGAACTAAATTTTTATGTTGTCACCCTGAAGGGAATAAAGAGGAACTTGGAGGCCGGGCACCGTGGGTGGTAATCCCAGCACTTTGGGAGGCCAAGGAGGGCAGATCTGTTGAGGTCAGGAGTTCGAGACCAGCCTGGCCAACATGGCGAAACCCCGTCGCTACTAAAAATTTAAAAAAAAATAAAAATAAAAATTAGCTGGGCGTGGTGGTGCCCACTTGTAATTCCGGCTACTTGGGAGGCTGAGGTGGGAGAATCGCTTGAACCTGGGAGGCGGCAGTTGCAGTGAGTCAAGTCGAAGTCACGCTATTGCACTCCAGCCTGGGTGACAGAGAGAGGCTCTGTCTCAAAAAACAAAAACAAAAACAAAAAAAAACTTGGGTTTGGCATACAGTGCTGGACAGAACTGGGAAAGAGGGGCTTTGCCGAAATCATCAGGATGATTGTTTGGTGCACACAATGTTTGTTTATAAAGTTGAATTGGTTGCCACCATTTAAAAATCTGGATGGAAGCTTTTGTTTGATTTTTTTCAAAGCTATTTCTTGCTTCTCTTGAAGAATCAGAAAACCTGATAACATTGTCATGGTTCCGTATTGCAACCACTATCTGGAGCTAAGGAGCTGCTGCCCTCTTTAGAGAGGATTTGTGTTTGTAGTTCACCACTGTCACCAGCCCTCTAGCTTCACTCATTTGCTTTATCTGCCTGTCCTGTCGCCATTAGAGTTTGCCTTCTTTGGTCTATGTGCTTCATTCACAGGTTGTTATGCACCCATCCAAAGTTTTGGAATTGCAGATGAACAAGCGTGGCTTCAGCATGGAAGTGGGGCAGTATATCTTTGTTAATTGCCCCTCAATCTCTCTCTTGGAATGGCATCCTTTTACTTTGACCTCTGCTCCAGAGGAAGATTTCTTCTCCATTCATATCCGAGCAGCAGGGGACTGGACAGAAAATCTCATAAGGGCTTTTGAACAACAATATTCACCAATTCCCAGGTAGGTCCTTGAGACCAGAAGAGTCCCAGAGCAGAATGCAGACTGGCAGAAAAGAGAAAGCAATTCTTCCTTGAACCTTAAGTTTGGTACAATAGAATAGGATTAAAATAAATACGCAGAAGTCAACCATGGGAACAACTATATTTCTGGGAGGATGTTTGAGGTTGGAGGTGGAGGGGAGTCTTCAGTTGCCCGTTATCTTCTGTCTTCTGCCAGGATTGAAGTGGATGGTCCCTTTGGCACAGCCAGTGAGGATGTTTTCCAGTATGAAGTGGCTGTGCTGGTTGGAGCAGGAATTGGGGTCACCCCCTTTGCTTCTATCTTGAAATCCATCTGGTACAAATTCCAGTGTGCAGACCACAACCTCAAAACAAAAAAGGTATAATCCCGTATATCACTTTTCATCTGACCTGGGTCTGACAAGTCTATTGCATTCTTGGGTTAAGTTCTTTACAATTGATAAGAGCAAGCTATCCCTGGGGTTATGAGAATAAGTGACCACTTCTCTTGGCCAGGAAATCCACTTCAACAGATTTTTCATAAGAACAGCGTCTTCTTTTCTATTTGGAGTTTAAGATAACCCTGACCAAAGATGTTGGAAGGCTCTTTCCTAAGGAAAATTGTCAGAACTCTGAACATTTCTGCTGCCTAAAGTTTGCGGCTCTGTAAATGTGACTTTTAAGGTCACCTAATAAGGCTATGTTCTCTTTTGCTGATTTCAGATCTATTTCTACTGGATCTGCAGGGAGACAGGTGCCTTTTCCTGGTTCAACGACCTGTTGACTTCCCTGGAACAGGAGATGGAGAAATTAGGCAAAGTGGGTTTTCTAAACTACCGTCTCTTCCTCACTGGATGGGACAGCAACATTGTGAGTCCAAACAACACACTAATTCCCCTAGTAAACATAAGACGAATGTCAGACAAAGGATAGTGCATATGGATTAGAAGTTATTTCTTATGATTTCCTACCTGCCCTCACACTCACACACAAGTTTAAAAGTGGTGGAAAGAAGGAAGAGGCAGCTATCAGGACTTGGTTTTTCTTTTCTTTTTTTTTTTTTTGAGACAGAGTTTTGCTCTTGTCACCCAGGCTGGAGTGCAATGGCACAATGTCGGCTTACTGCAATCTCTGCCTCCTGGGTTTAAGCACTTCTCCTGCCTTAGCCTCCCGAGTAACTGGGATTACAGGCATGCACCACCACGCCCAGCTAATTTTGTATTTTTAGTAGAGACGGGGTTTCACCATGTTGGTCAGGCTAGTCTTGAACTCCTG
>NW_012117210.1:1424272-1473642 GCF_000951035.1 Colobus angolensis palliatus
CCTGCCTCAGCCTCCTGAGTAGCTGGGATTACAGGTGCCCACCACCATGCCCAGCTAATTTTTTTGTATTTTTAGTAGAGATGGGGTTTCACCATGTTGGTCAGGCTGGTCTCGAACTCCTGACCTCAGGTGATCCACCTGCCTCAGCCTCCAAAAGTGCTGAGATTACAGGCATGATCCACCGAGCCCAGCCTTGGTTACTTTTTATAAGCTCAGCTTTCACCATTCTAGAAGCTTTGGAGGTTGAAAGAGAAATAGGATATGGTTCCTGCCCTCAAGGAGAATACATTTGAATAAGAGATGCACACAATCACCTCAAAGCAGAATAATGCACTCCGTGAAACAGGTGCATGGATGCTAGAGGGAAGAAAAGTCTATGGCCACATGGCATGAGGTGATTAAGAAAGGCTTCAGGAAGGCAGTGGCTAGAGCACTTAGTGACTTGGATTCAGATGATCATGGGTCCTCATGCTGGGTCTCTCTTTTTTTTTGAGACACAGTCTTGCTTTGTCACCCAGGCTGGAGTGCAATGGCGCGATCTCGGCTTACTGCAACCTCTGCCTCCTGGGCTCAAGCTGTTGTCCTGCCTTGGCCTCCTGAGTAGCTGGGATTACAGGCAGGCGCCTGCCACCACACCCAGTTAATTTTTTTGTATTTTTAGTAGAGACAGGGTTTCGCCATGTTGGCTAGGCTGGTCTCGAACTCCTGACCTCAGGTGATTCACCCACCTTGGCCTCCCAAAGTGCTGGGATTACAGGAGTGAGCCACCATGCCCGGCCTTCATTCTGGTTCTGACATTGTCTAGTTATGAGACCTTGAACTTCTGAACCCTCTGATCTTGATTCCTCATCTGTAAGACAAGGGTCATATTAGTGAATGCCTGCTCTACTCACTTGCAGGGTTGTTGTGACAATTAAGTGAGACAATATATGAAAAAAAATGCTTTGTAAATTGTAAAGCAGCATATAAGCATGAGAGATGCTAATTATCCTGTTGAATGTAACTGAAGTTTTGAGAGAGTATGAGGTTGTCAGGAGAGAGAGAAAGAGAGAGAGGGAGAGAGAGAGACTAGCAAGGGACAGAGTACCAAGGAATGCTGCCTAGGTTATATGGGAAGGGAAAAAGACAAACCAGGGAAGAAATAGGAGTACACAGAGAAGCGGTGTCACAGAACCCCAGGGAGCAAATATTAGAGAAGCGTGGTCAATAGTGTTGGAAGAGTAGCAGGGTCAGGAAATGTTTATTTAGCTTAAGCATATTTATAGACAGAACAGGGACCATTACATAGAATAAAATAAATACATGAAAGAGGGGAGGGAACTAAGATGGCCATAATAAAAGATGGACAATAGTGTTAGCAAGGAAGTGGAGAAGTTGCAATCCTACTACATTGCTTGTGGGAATGTGAAATGGTACCACACTTGGGGAAAACTCTTTGACTGTTCCTCAAAGTGTTAAACACAGTTTCCAGCCGGGCACGGTGACTCACTCCTGTAATCCCAGCACTTTGGGAGGCCAAGGCGGGTGGATCACGAGGTCAGGAGATCAAGACCATCCTGGCTAACATGGTGACACTCTGTCTCTACTAAACATACAAAAAAAAAATTAACCGGGTGCGGTGGTGGGCGCCTGTAGTCCCAGCTACTCGGGAGGCTGAGGCAAGAGAATGGCGTGAACCCAGGAGGTGGAGCTTGCAGTGAGCTGAGATCGTGCCACTGCACTCCAGCCTGGGCGACAGCGAGACTACGTCTCAAAAAAAAAAAAAAAGGTGAAAAAAATTAGCTGGGCATAGTGGTGGGCACCTGTAATCCCAACTACTCAGGAGGCTGAGGCAGGAGAATCGCTTGAACCCAGGGGGCGGAGGTTGCAGTGACCCCAGATCACACCATTCTACTCCAGCCCGGGTGACAGTGCGACACTCTGTCTCAAAAAAAAAAAAAAATCACACAGTTTCCATACGACCCAGCAATCCCACTCCTTGTTATACACCCAAGAGAAATGAAAATACATGTCTACACAAAAACGTGTACATGATGTACACAGCAGCATTACTTATAATAGCCCCAAAGTGAAAACAAGCCAAGTGTCCATCAATAGATGAATGGATGAAGCAAATGTGGTATATTCACATACTGGAATATTATTTAGCTATTAAAAAAAAAACAACAAGGTACTGATCCATGCTACAACATGGACAAATCTTGAAAACATCATGCTGAAAAACACCAGACACCAAAGGCCATGTATTGTATGACTCCACTTATGTGAAACGTTCAGGATAGGCATACCCAACAGAGACAGAAAGTAGATAAGTGATCATCTTGGGTAGGACAGGGTAGTTGGGAGGAAATGAGGACTGCTAATGTGGATAGGGTTTCTTTTGCGGATGATGAAAATGTTCTGGAATTAGATAGAGGTGACGGTTGCATAACTTTGTGGCTATGCAAAAAAGCACAAATTGCACACTTCAAAGGGGCGAATGTTATGGTATAGAAACTATACCATGATTAGATTTTTAAAAAAGAGGGGGAGAGAAGGTTATGAGAGAAGGAAGAAGAAGGTGAGACCCAGAGCATAGTTGGAAAGATTAGCCTTGGCAAGAAAGAACACTACCTCTCCAGTAGGAGAAATTTTGAGGTGGGGATAAGCTCACAGTGGATGGGTTTAATGGGCACTAATACATATGTACTTGCTATGTGGCAGGCATTTTTCTAACTTCTTTACATGTTCTTATTTAATCCTTAAAACAACCCTACGTGGTGAGTACTATTTTTATCCCCATTTTACGGATGGGAAAGCTGAAACAGAGAGAGGTAAGAAATTTGCCCTTCTCGGGCATTGTGACTCACGCCTGTAATCCCAGCACTTAGGGAGGCTGAGGCAAGTGAATCACTCGAGGTCAGGAGTTTGAGACCAGTCTGGCCAACATGGTGAAACCCCATCTCTACTACATATACAAAAATCAGCTGGGCATACTGGCGCATGCCTGTAGTCCCAGCTACTCAGGAGGCTGAGGCAGAAAATTGCTTGAACCCGGGAGGCGGAGGTTGCAGTGAGCCGAGATCGTGCCACTGCACTCCAGCCTGGGCGATGGAGCAGGACTCCGTCTCCAAAAAAAAAAAAAGATAAAAGAAAAAAAGAAATGTGCCCGAAGTCCCACAGGTGGGATAAATATCAGAGCTGAGATGTGAGCCCAGACAACGCAGACAGACTGGCTGCACAGTCTGGCACTTAGCCACTGCACTGTCCTATGTCTCTCATCTGTGTTCTCAAAACAGGGAAGGCCGAGTGCTGAAAGTGTTAAGGGCTGAGAGCATATTTGGGGTTTGTGCGCAGAAAAGGTTAAAAAACTACCATGAAGAACGTGGGAGTTAACAACCAAATTTTTATTCAAGGTTGTTGGAAGTAGTAGAGGCCTAACAGAGGCAGTTTCTCCATTCTATCATTGTTGCATTCTAGCCTGTACTATTGTTCTGTTCCTACAGGTCTGTAGTGGGAGTTTTCTTATGTGGCCCTCGGACTTTGGCAAAGAGCCTGCGCAAATGCTGTCACCGATATTCCAGTCTGGATCCTAGAAAGGTTCAATTCTACTTCAACAAAGAAAATTTTTGAGTTATAGGAATAAGGACGGCAATCTGCATTTTGTTTCTCCTTTGTATCTTCAGTAATTTACTTGGTCTGGTCAGGTTTGAGCAGTTACTTTGGGGTAAGAATGTACCTCTCAAGGCTTGACTCCCTGGTATTCTTTTTTTTTGATTGCATTCAACTTCATTACTTGAGCTTCAGCAACTAAAGAACTTCTGAAGTTCTTAAAGTTCCGAAGTTCTTAAAACCCATGGATCCTTTCTTGGAAAAATAACTGTAAACCTTTCTGGACAGCCATGACTGTAGCAAGGCTTGATAGCAGAGGTTTGGTGGTTGAGTTATACAAATAATCCCAGGTGATTTTATCAATTCTGGTGTTACCATCTCCTGAATTTTGGTTTGTAATCTTTTGTCCCTCCCATCCCCACAGAAGATTCCTAAGTAGGGTGACTTTTTAAATAAAAATTTATTGAATAATTAATGACAAACATAACAATAAACATAAATAATAAACAAAATTACTGAGAACCCCATCCCCATATAACACCAACAGTGTACATTTTTACTGTCACTTTTGATACGGTCTTATCCAGTGTGAACAGCAATTTATTCTTATTTTTGCTTGTCAAAAAATAAAGGATTTTCTTCTTTGCTTGATGAGAGTCTTTTGTTACTTCTTTTTGGGCTCTCCATTTGGGAAAGAAAATCTTGAAAGTATGCTAACTGTAATTGAAATTGTATTATAATTGCAAGTCAGCTATATTGTCGTCTTGTATTATTCTGTTAAAAGCGATTGTGAAAACCTGAACTCCACGTTAGGATGACTTATTTAGTCAAGAGGAGCTCTTTATCACTATTTTTATTAAAGGAGTTTATTAATGTCTAGTTTAAAAAATAACAATTTATAATTTTCATAGACTTTTGTGGACTACCTATATCGCTAAGGAATAATTCAGCTAATGACATAAGCAAAACGCCTTCATTCTCTATCAGAATGCTTTTTATTTCTGCCACCTACCCAACCTCAGCCTAGAAGGACCACACTGGCTCTGGGATGTTAGGCGTCACAGTGAATCACTAGAAGGAGAGAAGCCCAGGGCTCTTGAGAGAAACCTCACACTTCATTGTGCCCAGACAATTCAACTCATAGATTTAGAAGAATGGTTCTACTGAATTAGCATTATATTATCTATTTTTTCTACCATTAAGTGACCAAGAATGAACAAATGGTTGTTTCTAATATTTTAGGAATCTCTATGGCTTGAGGGATAAAACTTTTTTTTTTGTCACTAGCCTGAGCACAATAAAGGTAGGTCACGAACTCATGGTGGCTAATCACGTTTCATTTATTACAACAGTAAAAAATACTGATAGTTGTTTACATAGGGAGGGATACCACTGCTGTTGCCAATTTGTTCACCCGGATTTCAGCTAATTCAGGTTTAATAAGGCTTTGGGAAAATACACAATGAAACCTTGAAGACATGGTTCTTATTAGACAACTACTGACCAAATGACAACTTCATCTTCAATGACCTTGATTTGGAATCTTGAAACTTACAATGAGTTCCTAATGAGAAAGGCATCACTCTTGCTCTCCATGTCGAAATATATTCACACACTCACTTCAAGATATGATGGCTGCCAAAATCAATATCCCAAGGCTTGAATATTTATGGAAGTAGACATAAATTCATGATTTATTATATTCATGGTAATGAAAATAATAAATCCTATGCATAGCCAACATCTAAGTTGAACTGGGGATGAGCAGCATACACAGAAAGCTCCTCATCTGCTTTGAGCAAGTTTTTCTTGCAAAGTTGTAATACGAAATACCTTAATCAGCAAATTTCTTATAAATGTTTATGAGTAGAAAATCCTTCAATTTCATTGTCACTCAAAAAGTTGATTATCTTTGCATTCTTTTGCTTGACATGTAAGCAATATGCTATTACATTCTCTAAGCCTATGCCAGGCTTTTAATTCACCTGACCATAATCCTAACCCAGGGGATAGGATTCCAAGAATATAAGTTGGCTCAAAAGTAGTTCCAGTAGAACTTTACTGATTATTAAGGCAACTCTTAACCTCTTGAGGTTGGCCTGATGGAGAGAAACCATGTTCCTCCTTAATGCCACTACGAGAGAGACGGGGTGGGGTGGGTGGGGGGAGAGAGGAGGAGGCAGTGGCGAGAGAGAGAGAGAGAGAGAGAGAGAGAGAGAGAGAGAGAGAGAGAGAGAGAGAGAGAGAGAAATACTAGGCAAGAAGACCCATAGGTTAGAGCTAATGGCACTAATTATGTTCATACCTATCCACAAGGAAGCAGGCAGGAGCAGACCTAATGAGCAATCTGTGTTCTACATTTGGTCCACTTAAAATCAGAAGAATGTACAAGTTTTAGGGTTTTCTGTGTTTTAAGTTCCCAGAATAAACGTAGTTACAGGGTAGGGCTGCAGGCTAGGGACTGCCTGGAAGATAGGATGAAATGTATTTTGTTCATTTGATTTCTGTTTTTATTTCATCTTGACCATGTGAAAAATCAGTGGCTTTTTAAACTTTCAAAGTTGACTGCCTAGACTGATGTTTAAGAACACACAAGTAAATGTCAACAGTCTCTTGTGTTGCTGACAGACTCAAACCAGTGCTAAAACAATTTTTGTCTTAACTCTGAATTATACATGTTCAGACCTGCTATTGAAACAAATGCATTTTGATATTTGGATTTTTCTAAACTAAACACATGGCTGTGCTAGGCTCTTTGCTCTGTTAGCCTTCTGACCATTTTATAGCTCTAAGCACGTGCTATTTTCTCCCAGAAGACTCAGAAGTCCTAGAATGTTTTCAGAGGGCAAAGCCTTATAATAATTCTCACTGGAAGCAAACTAAACAAAAACCAAGTTCCAGAAAACATTGCTTCTGAGAAATGCTCAAATATCATCAAGAAGAATAAATGGTTAACTTAAAATAAAAACAAAACTATGGCAATATGTTAAAGTACAATACTGCAGTAAGGGTAGAAAACACATTTAAGGTTTCACCCTTAGTGTTAAGCTTTTTAAAAGCAAAAAGGTCATGTATATCAATTTGCAGTGTACTAAAATTGTGTTCAAAGTTTATTTCAAGTCACAGAAAATATACAAACTAAGACAATAAAATGAAGTGATTTTGTTCTGAGAGAAGGTGATAGGAGTCCTCCACCTGGCACTGATTGGAGTCATTCAAGGGTTAGGATGCAGTTCAGCTTTTTTCAATATTTCAACAAAATTATAGAATTTCCAGATTTCTTGCCAGGTATTTTTGAAAACCTGTAAGCAGAAGTTAGGAGAAAGCCATTAGGAGTGAAGACAAAGCTCTCTTCAGGAAAAACTTCAGGAAAAAAATAAAAGGCTAGGGGAGGGAGGACAGGCATACAATCAAATCACCAGGACAGATTTGCAAGGTGTCTGTCTCCGACCTCCTGCCTCCTCAAAGCAATCACCCCTTGCAGCAGGGTTTCTCAACCTCAGCACTATTGACATTTTGGGCTGATCACTAGTTGCTATTGGGAAGTGGGTAAGGGGGACCATCCTGTGCATTATGGGATGTTTAGCAGCATCTCTGGCCTCTACCCACTCAATTCCAAGAGCATGCCATACTCCCTAAAGTTGTGATGACCAAAAATGTCTCGAGACATTGCCTAATGTCCCCTGGGGGGCAAAATTGCCCCTGTTTGAGAACTATTCATCTCTAATGATAATAGTATAGAAGCCTGTCCGTGATGGCAGAGATGGATCACAACTAGCTAGGTATAGGATGAAGGAAAAGGAAAAGCCAACACTTCAGCCATGGTATGCACAAACAACAGTAGACACACAATAAAATCCTGCCCACAAAAAAATTGCATAGAACCACACATACATACACACAAATTATGATAGGTTTTTTAAAACGGTGAAAACTGAGTTTGTAGTCAAGTTAACAGTAATGTGCCAATGTGAATTTCTTGGTTTTATACTACACTGGGTGAAGGGTACATGAGACTCCTTGTACTATTTTTCCAACTTTCCTTGAGTCTATGATTATTTAAAAATAAAAGGTAAAAAAATTAGACAAAAACTTTGCCCTGTGGTTAATATGCAAGGCCTTAAGTTAAACATCTTATAAGCAAAAATATAATGAAAGAAATTTCAGAAACATTTCTACCTCTACTATCCAGAAACAGTAAGCAGTAATTTTCTCACATTGTAGGGAAATCCTTCTCTGGCATAAGTAAATTAGTAAAAGAGAAATAATTTGTATCTATTCCTCTGAATGTAATAGGTAGTCTATACTTTCACTTAAAAAAAAAGAGTATGTGGGGTTTGTGGAATAAAACGTTAAGGTACCAAAAGTCTACAGAGCCCTCCATCTATGATAGCTTCTCGTTAATTCATTTAAAGTCTAAATATATATATGATGCATACTTGCAGTTTAAACATTTAAAGACATCACAAATATGGATTAAAATGATATATTTTGTAAGAGTGGTAATTACTAATAGTTAAATGAGTTCACTATTATATAACATAAGGATAGGAATTATAATATGGATGGGGTGAAAAGTAGAAATTTAAATTGTCCTGTCCTACCTGATAGTGGGGCAACGTGAATTTTAAACTGTTTTTAGAAAAAAGAATTGTTTATAAAATACAAAATGCCGGGGCAATTTTTTTTTTTTAAAAGGAAACACTGATACATGTATGTGTAATCAAGTTGATTATTTGAGACTGAGCATACTTAAATCCTTTTTTTCTTTTTTTTTTTTTAGGGTTTTTTTTTTTTTTTTTTGAGGCAGGGTCTCACTCTGTGACCCACGCTAGAGTGCAGTGGCATAATCATGGCTCACTGCAGCCTTGACCTCCTGGACTCAAGCAATCCTCCCACGTCAGCCTCACAAGTAGCTGGAACTATAGGCGCATCTCACCATGCCTGGCTAATTTTTAAAAAAAATGTTTGTAAAGATGGAGCCTCACTATGTTGCTTAAGCTGGTCTTGAACTCCTGGTCTCAAGTAATCCTTCCACCTCAGCCCGCCAAAGCTGAGATGATAGGGCTAAGCCACTGTGCTTGGCCCCTGGATTCTTTCTGCCTAAATGATGAGAAAGAAAAATAAACGTAGCAGGGTACAGCAATCTTCAAAATATATAGAAACTGATGGTGATGATGGACATTTACTACCTTAAATTATGTGCTATAATAGTTCAACATCAAAATATTCACTGTAAAATAAATACAGGAAACAAAATATCTACACATTTTATTGAAATGCTCTGTATTTTTTCCATTTTGACAGGACAGTTTGGAATAAAATAATACAACTGATTGTAGAAGGATACACACCAAACTATATTTAGAGGTTTTGTCTGGGGAACAAGATAGAGGAAACAGGGCTTTTTACCTTTCACTTTCTACATCTCTATATATGATTACTTTTGTTAAACTGATCATACATTACCTTTGTCATTAGGAAAGATTATAAGCAATTCAACAACTGAACAAATATTGTATAGCCTTACTCTATTCCTCCAGGAGCTAACCTACTGAAGGGTAAAGAAGAGTCTAGCTAAGTGGATTGAGGGCCGCTGAGAGAACAATCTTGTTGGTTAAGGTTAAAAGTATATACCGAGAATAGACAAGGAGCTACTCCTACTCAGATGGGATTAAGTTTGCTCACCCATCAAGGTGCTCCAGTGGATTTCTGTATTTGTTCTTTTAAAATCAGGATACTCTGCCTTTGCTCAGGAGGCAACATGGCAATCTGGTCTGCAGTCAGTTGTAGAACCTGCATAATCAAAGCAGCCTGTGCAGAGGAAAAAAAAAGGTAGTCAGTTTTAATGATGGCAGCTAAAAAATACAAAACAAAACAAAAAACCCACCACCAGCTTCTGTCCAAAAAGTTACTGTAGTGGGATATGAAGCAAAATGGAAAAAGGAAAGAAATGGAAAAAGGAAGAACGTTTCACACAGAAAGAAACCAACAGCCCCCCTCCAAAAAAAAAAAACAAAAAACAAAAAAAACAAAACTAGTGAGAAAAGCTACAATGAAAAGAACAAGTATAAATTAAAATACCTAAGATTAGACGATTCAAAACAGACAACTTCATGAACTCAAAGTTCCTGGAGACTAAGATGATATCTGTGAGCCCTGGAAATCCTTCAGGTTTTAATCCTGTTTTGAAAGTCTCTCTTTTTCACAAATTTTAGCCTTTCCCTCAGACATAAGCTCCCCACAATGGTCAAATATAAAAACAGAAAGATATAATCATGGGGAATCTACTACCGTTTTTAGGGATAAAGTAGAAAGGGAAGGAAAAAGGGTATGGATTTTCAGGTCAATCTGGCCTGAACAAGAAAAACCTGCTATTGGCAGATGAGTCTGAACTATAAAATAAGCTGCCATTTACATCCACTTAAGAACTTCACATCCATTAGCAACTTCAGGACCAGACTCACAAATTTTCAGGTAACAAGATCATAAAAGAGTTCTAAGTTAGAATAAACATCACCTCCAAAGGGACTTTGAAGACCCAGGATCGCCACATGGTAACTGTGAAAAGAGGAATCAAAAAGGCTAGAATTGTGCATAAGGAGGCAGTCAGACAGTGTTGCTTACCTTCTCATGATCCTGTGGAGTGACTTGGTTCTGCCCAGGACTAAAGCCGCCAGGCTGGCTTCCACCCTGTATACTCGCTCCTTGCATGCCTGTTCCCTGCATGACTGGGACCTATGTGCACAAAGAGAAAAAGAGATTTTTGGGATTTTTAATGTATAGCTAACCTGAATTTAGTAATAATGTGAAAAATTACGATCTCTACACAGATATGAGTAAAAACAGCAAACCAATGACTCTGAAGATCATTTTCTACTGTTAGCAATAGCAGAAGGCAGCGTTTAGCCAGAGATCAACTAATAAGTTTGACATACTTGCTTACAACAGCTCCAGCACCATCAACAAATATCACACAGCACAACTGGATACCACTGAATTAATCAAAACTCAGCCAAATAAGCAAAGGGAAAACTGAGAGCACCCTGGAAACTAGCGCTCACTGGAAACACAAATGAAAGCCAACAGAGTCTAGAGAAAATGTATTCTGGTCCACTGGGGAAGTTAAATTCACAGGGCCACCCCCTACCCTAGTTCAATCAGACACAGGTAGTTTGTCCCAAAGGGCCCTATCCCACAAGTGAGGCAGAGATGTTCATAATGTCAGAGAGTTAGAAAGGCAATGGGAAGGCCTCCAGGCAAAAGACTGCTATTAGCCCAACATTTGCTGTTTATAGCTTTCCATAGAGAACATATGGCAGATGCTTTCTGCTAAATGTAGACCAAAAAATATGACTGACTTGAGTGAACGAACAAAGTACAGTGATATCATACTTACTGGTATTTAAGATCTTCAATAGTAAGTTCAACCCTTTGCAAGACTAGCAGAACCCAAGGAAAAGACCTCTTGAGTACCAAATGTAACTGTAAGAATGTCCCTATACAAGCATTATGTTCACACTCAGGCATTCACCCAGGGCTTAGGTACTCTCTTAATAAACATATATTGTTAACAAACTTGTTACCTGCTTACCCAGCAGATTAGAAGCAGCAAAACATAAAAGAAATACGGATAAACAACTGTTAGGAGCAGATACCACTTCAGTAATATGAAGAGCCAGGTGACAGCCTGACAGTGAAGGAGACCAGAAACCAAACGGGAGATAACTATGTTTTATATTACGGTATAGACAATAATGAATCTATTTAATGACGACCTTGAGTAGTCAAAACTGATTAAACTATTTTTTGTATCCTGTTCAAGAAAGGAAATATCAAATACATCTTATAATTTTTTATTAAAAAGTTAAAAAACTTGGTAGAATAGTTCTATTATCTGGAACATTCACTTACATGCATTAACTCATTTCCCAAAGACAATGGACAGATGAAACATTAGTAGAGATTTGTACAGACTTCTAGAATACTATCACTGTTCTGTTCATCATCAATACTGAATCCAGAGACAAGTTTCCAGAGACCAGTCTGAACATTAATGAGCTATTATGGGTCTGAAACACCTATGAGTATAATCTTTTTTTTTAATTTTGTATTTCCATAGATTATTGGGGAACATGTGGTGTTTGGTTACATGAGTTTATAGCAGCACAATTCGCAACTGAGTATAATCTTTTTCAAGCTTTAATTTGAGGTACTGTAATTGTGATCTAACCACTCGACAACGGCCCTTTTAAGTTTCTAGGTGTGCTTGCTCTAGGCAGATAAGTACTAGCAAGAGTGACCATACACATCTTGGTTTCCCTAAGATAGTCCCAGTTTATGTTTTTGCCTCTAAGTAAAGTAACAGCACTTTCATTCATGTTCTCCTTTAGTTGATAAATTATATAATCACCCTAGTAATAATAAGCCTTTTGCTCACAAGTTTCTAACTACGTGGACTAGAGTTAATTTTAAAATCTAATTTAAAAGTATGAATTAAGGACATGTTGTTAAGTCAAAAAAAAAAAAAAAGGCACAGAACAGTGAAAGGGGAAAAATAAGAATATATATTCATATTTTCCTGAAAGTAACACGAAAAATCTAATAAAAGTCATTATCTACAGGACCTAGGGGGCCACAGGGGAGACAGGTGTAGGAGAGGAAGCAAGATTCCTTTTAGTTTAAGATGTGGTCTCACTATGTTATGTAGGCTGGCCTCCAACTCCTGTGCTCTACTGATCCTCCTGCCTCAGCCTCCAGAGTAGCTAGGACTAAAGGATTCTACCCTGGCTTTTTTTTTTTTTTTAAAGATGGGAGTCTAATATGCTGCCCAGGCTGGAGTGCAGTGGCTAGTCACAAGTGCGATCAGAATGCACCACAGCCTCAAGTTCCTGGGCTCAAATGGTCTTCCTGCCCCAGCCTCCAGAGTGCTGGCACTATAGGTGCGTGCCACCATGCCTGGCTTGAAGTTAATATATATATCTTTTATAGATGAACAAATGTATATATTTATAAGTTAATATATTAATTAAAAATTTTTTAAAAACTTTGAAGATAAAATTTGTATTTTCTCTTGCCTCAGATCTAATTGGCTTTATAGAATCTACTAACGAAAATGATATAAACCTAGTATTAGGGTAATAAGTTCAAGCACCAGCAGAGAGAAAGGAGCAAAATATTATCCAGAAATGTTCTTCCAATCCTTACTTGCAATGTCTTGCACCACAGAACTACCAGTAAAATTACATAAGTGCATTATACAGTTATTTGTTTGTTATCTGTCTTCCCAACTAGGATGTAAGCCCATGGGGGAAGGGGCTTTGTTCTGTTCACACTGCAGTATCCCCCATACCTAGATCTATGTTTGGTACATAGTAGGTGCTCAATAAATACTTGCTGAATGACAGAATGAATGCATAAAACCCATTTCTGTTACTAGGTTACTGACCATACAGAGTAAAATAAAAATCAAGGCCCACGAACACTTCAAACACAATAGAGAACAGTTTTATTCTACACAAAGCAAAAAAAACCCTCTATTTGTATTTCATATTAAAGAGGAGGGGGTAGACACATATCCACACATACACACACACACACACAAATGTGCAGATAACAGGACAGAGTAGTAAAGTGGAAAAAGTAGTGGCTTCTGTTCCTTACTCTGCCAGTTTCTAGTCATGTGAATTTGGTCAAGTCACCCGAATTCTTGGGCCTTAATTTCCAAACCTATACACTGAGGGAATTAGACGACTGATGTGTTCCATTCCAGCTCTGCCATTATCTTTCTGTCTCTCATACACACAGACATGGGGAGGAAGACACATAAACAAATAGAAGAGAGAATTACACAGAGGAAGGGGCAAAAAGGAAGGTAGAGCGGTTAGAGAGAAATGAAGGTGCCAACATATAAAAACTCAGGGAAGAAACACACATACCACCTCTCCACAACCAAGTGGAGACGAAGAGGGAGGTGATGACAAATCACAGACCAGCATGTACACACAGGCAGAGAGACCCAAATAAAAGAGAGGAGACAAGCCTTCGGTTCCACACCTTTTAAGGTGATTATTAATAAATTGGCTTTCACATTCCACTGTTCACTTAGGCTATATGATGACAATAAATTAACACAGGTCTCTGTAAACCCAAGATTATCTAAATGGCCACTAACAGCTCTTCATATACTCTAACCCCGTGGTTCCCAGTCAGGGTTCACATTAGAATCATTTGGGGGAGGTTTTTCAAACTATCCATGCTCAGATCCTACTAATAAGAGATTCTGAGTTATACCTGGGATGAGATCTGGGCAAGTATATTTTGGAAAAAACCATGTACATGATGTTGGTTTGTACCCCAATGAAGACTACTTTCTAAACCCTAAATTTTCAGGGGCTCTGCTCTGAATGAATAGCTACTTACTGTGGGATAAAGTTGTTTTTTTTGAACTACAATCCTGATAGCCAGAGAATCACCACCCTAAGGGATAGAGAAGCTACAGGGAGATCCGAGTCTTCCCTTTCTAACAAGCTAAGAAACAAACCAAGTCAGAAGGCAGTAATAATTAGGCTCAATAATCAATTCCTGAATAGATCAAGATTTCGTTGGATGCCAGAAGTCAGTGTTATACATACCTGTCTGGATCCCTGGGGGACAACTGCCCCCATGTTAATTGGACTAGGACCCTGCATTCCACTAGGTATAGGTCCTCTAGGGCCAGGCACTGGGCCCCTGGTATCCATGCCTCTGGCCTCCATCCCTCGGACTTCCATCGCACGGGCCTCCATCGCTCGGGCCTCCATCGCACGAGCTTCCATTGCACGGGCCTCCATTGCACGGGCCTCCAGTCCTCTGGCATCTAACCCTCTTGCCTCCATGGCTCGGGCCTCCATCCCTCGTGCATCTATTCCTCGGGGATCCCTTCCACCTATAAAGAAAATTGTAAGAAAACCATTATGTAGCCACTTGCATGTACTGCAAGAATGATGAACAATCCAAGAAAGATAGAAATCTCTTATAGTCACATTTGCTCCCTCAGCTATTAACATATGAGACTAATGTCTCCTCCCCAGTTTCTCAGATTTGTGGATAAACCTTAAAGATGCTTGCAAACCTACTGTTTCCAGCATTCTTTATCCCAGATTAGAGCCAAAGACAGCTGAGTTCATTATCACATTTGCAATGTGGTCTCCCCTTACCTCTGCCATCCAACGGTGGACCCCTCTGATCTAGCATGGGTCCTCTTGGTTCTGCCATTAGAGGTCTGGGTTCGGGTAATGGCCCGCCCCTCAGCTCATGTGGGGGTGGTCCTCGGCTCTCATGGCCAGGGACATGGTGCATGGGTGGACCTTGATGAGGTGGTCCCAAGTAACCTCTGGAGATGGAGAAAAACATTATATTTTAAAATAGAACAAAACAACAACAAAATACCAAGCAGAAGATCAGTAAGTAAACATCCAACAAACAGCTGATGTAAACAGTCTATGAATACTAACAAGAAAATAACACCAAATAGATGGAAGAAAAGCTACAGAGATATACATCCATGTATCCTAGAATTTCGTATTTGGTTCATAATTAGGGAGGAATCAAGAATATTCATTATATGTATTAGTTTGCAGTACAATGTATAAGAACATGAGCTCTGGATTCAGACTGTATGGGTTGAAATCACTTATTAGCTGTGTGATATTGGACACATTTACTTAACTTTTCCACACATCAGTTTCACGTGTAAAATGGGACTAATAATGGTATCCATCTCACAGGGTCTTGTGGATTTAATAAGATGATCTAAGTAAAGTACTTAGAGCAGAGTCAGAGGCATGATCCCCATTAATGTCAATTATTATTATTGCTATTATTATTTTATTTATTTATTTACTTTTGAAATGGAGTTTCACCCTTGTTGCCCAGGCTGGAGTGCAGTGGCATGATCTTGGCTCACTGCAACCTCCACCTCCTGGGTTCAAGTGATTCTCCTGCCTCAGCCTCCTGAGTAGCTGGAATTATAGGCGCCTACCACCATGCCCGGCTAATTTTTCTATTTTTAGGAGAGACGGGATTTTGCCATGTTGGTCAGGCAGGTCTCGAACTCCTGACTTCAAGTGATCCACCCGCCTTGGCCTCCCAAAGTAGTGGGATTACAGGCGTGAGCCACTGCGCCCGGCCTATTATTGCTAGTATTAATATTTCCACTACTATAAATTTCCCTGTTCAAGTATGTATATTAAAATTTCTAATTTCTGAAAATCCAGTAGCTCAAAATGACATACTCAACTACATAGTTCTGCCTTAGGAGAAGTGCTTATCCTTGGACAGTGGCCATGAATATTTATCTATCTTTTGAAGTAGGCGAACAGGTACAACTGGTACAGAAAGATTTTTGTTCTCAGGGAAGAAGGGACAATTCTGATTTCTTCAACTGTTTTCTTCTATGTTAGTGCTTACCTAGGCTCTACCTCTCCAGTTACAGAAAGTAAAGTGCCTCCCCGTGGATCATTCGGAGCATCTCCTAACAAGCCTCGAGGGGTTGGGACGTTGGCAGGCAAGGATCCCCGCTGCATAGCTGCTCTGGGGTCTTGCATCGGCACTGACAGGGAAACAAACGAGGAGTTACTGCTGTGAAAGACACATAAGCAAACAAGAAATGACTCTATATACCACTGACAACATAATTTAGACACCTTAGAGTGGGTGAAACCTCACCACAGCAGAATCCTCTTGCAGCTCAAGAACAGAAGCAGGGTGTAGGCAGAATCTGTGCCATGTCAGAGGTATGGATGGAATTATATAAAGAGCAAACTGGGGAGCAACCTGCCAAGGACTAGCACTGCAACCTGAAGAAACTTATGCTCCTGGTTTTCCTTCTAATCAATCTTAGTTCAAGGACCACAGTCACAAAAGAGAGGTAGAGTCTTGGCATATGTGAACACTGCCATGGCTCTGCAAGAACCCGCTGTCTCCTTACAGACTGCTATTCCATCCAAGCCTCCTGACACCAGTAGGGAGGGAGTACAGCCTCGGACAGATGCCCATATCATCCATGTTCTCTGCCCTGTGTGAAGAGGTCAATCTTAGGCTTGTGGCCTCAACAGGAAAAAATTAAAAAACAAAAACCCAAAAACACTACCCTTTTGGGTTCTGAACGCGAGGATGACTGCCAAGCAGCTCTTTTCCTCTCAACGTCCCACCCTGAACACCACAAGCAAAAGGAAACCCACAGATACAATGGGTACCTTGAACTCGCTCAATTGATGCAGGCCCGGCGGGTCCCACGGGCGAGTGCTGTAGGGTTCCTAGGTAAGCAGTAAGTTCAAAAGGAGAAAGAGCAGACACTTAAAATAGCTTACATACACATGCAGAAACACACACACGGAGATTGAGATTTACATATATAAGTTAAAAAGCCAAGAGTTCATTGGCTTGCTTCAGGCTACAAATCTCCCTAAACTACACTAGCTCCTTTGGGTCTCTGAAACAGTTCCATTTTGAGCAGATAGCTTTTGAAAGGAAATCCCATGGGGCACTGGTTTGATCTAGGCGGGAATAACCAGACATTTTCGATTTTCACCTCTGCTACTACTTTTCCCTTAGGTCTTCTTATGAAATCATTAGGAAAAAAATATATAAAAAGGATAGTTTTGGTTCTTCTAGTTACGCAAAGAACATAAATGTAGTTTCAGAAGCAAAATATAAAAGAAATTGCACTGAATCTGGAAGGCAAGATTCATTCTGAAGCAGCCATAACTGAAGTACGGCAATTCTATTTTTGTCACATTTTAAAGCACAAAACTTTCTGCTGTCAAAAACGTATCAGATGGGGAAATGCAGTGAATGAACTTTACGTGATGAAAGAGAATATCACTCCACAAGAAATACTCTGCCACAGCAAGTCTTTGATAATAAACATCATGACAACAGCAAACAAAGACTAATGAGATGACATGGGCACCAACACTAAACAAACATGGCAGGGAAGCAAGAAGTATCTTCTCAAACATCTCCATCTCCTGTCAGCATTACAAATGTACAAAATCAGCATGGATTTCAGGAAAAGTAACACAAACTAGGCACACACGAAAAGAAGACTCTTGCTTCCTCTGCTGGGTACTGAAGGAAACTATAAAAGAAAGCTGATCTCACTTTGTCTCTTCATGAAGACATCCTGGAAATACCCTCAAAACATGAGTCATTTCCCTTTGTCAGTTTCTGACAAAAAGGTGACGATAACTATAACAAGAAGATGTCTTGTGCAAGTATGCGTTAAACAGCTAAAACCTGATGGATTGAGTGCTGGCCCCATGACAGGTAGAAGTATGACTGAAACCCTAATACCTTCTCATTACTGCAAAAATACTCTGGGGAACATATATAATCTATTGACAGTGGTGGGGTAGGGATAGGGCAGCGTACGATAGCACAAAAGCATGGGATGCTTAGAGAAAATATGAGATATTTGGCCAGGGAGTTTGTCCTGCTGTCAGACATCTAACAAGAAAAAGTTAATTCTGTCACCTCAGCAACCAACCCCAGTGTAAAAACCACAGACTTGTATATTGTTTATGTATGTATGTATGTGTATATATACGTGTGTGTGTATATATACATTCATATATGTGTGTGTGTGTGTATATATATATTTCTCTGTTGCCCAGGCTGAAGTGCAGTGGTGCGATTATGGCTCACTGCAGCCTCAATCTGTTGGGCTCAAGTGATCCTTCCACTTCGGCCTCCCAAGTAGCTGAGACCACAAGTGCACACCACCATTGCCCATCTAGTTTTTGTATTTTTTATAGAGACAGGGTTTTGCCATGTTGCCTAGGCTGGTTTCAAACCTCTGAGCTCAAGCGATCCACCCACCTCAGCCTCCCAAAGTGCTGGGATTACAGGCATGAGCCACTGCACCTCGCCAATATTTTGCTTTTTAAATGGGTTCCACTTATAAGCCATATGCTACAGAAGAAAAAACCTTAAGCTTCTCTATGCTTGTCCAAAACAGTCTTTCCCATCAGCTTATTCCCAAGGATATAAGAGAAGAAGACACTGAAGAATGTAAGTGGAAGTTAACAGGCAGTGTGGAGTAACAGAAAGAGGACAGATTTTGGAGTCAAAGACTTCTGAATCTTAGCTCTGCCACTTACTAGTTGGAAAAGAGAGTAAGAGCACCAAATCCAGTCCAGATTACTCATACATTAATATTTACTTACCTTGTCCCCTTGAGTAAGTAACTTATTCTGAGCTTCCAACTCTTTGCCTGTAAAACTGAGGTGCTGCCACCTAACTCACAAGATTATTTATGAAAATTAAAGTACCTGGCATATAGTATGCACTCAGTTCCTTCTCTTTTCTTACCATCTCTCCTCCTAACATTGTTTCCAACTGAACCACTGCACTTTCTTGTCCTTCAAACTCCAGTAACATGAAGAAATAATGTGGAGATTTTGGAACGGCAGCTACTGTTATACATGGCAGTACAGCCACGGTACAACAGATGTTCATTAAGTAGGCTTTACAGACCTATGATCCCCTTCCAGTTTTCTCTGGGGTTTAAATCTAGTCTTCTACATACTCAGCCACATACTTACATGCTCATTATTAAACTTCCTTACTCAGTCAACAGATACCCATACAGGGAGAGAGAACATGTCAGTGGAATTATTAGACTAGGAATCAGGAAACAAAGGATCCACCTGCTTCATTATCAATTCTTGTAGAGCTGGGCTCTGAATCACCAAGTGGAAAGTCTAGACCAGCACTATCCAATAGATCTTTTTACGATGACAGAAATGGTCTATATCTGCAATGTCCTGTGTGGTATTCACTAGTCACCTATGGTCACTGAGCACTTGGAATGTGGCTATTGTGACTAAGGAACTGAGTTTTAAATTTTACTTAATTTTAATTAACTTAATATTGAAATAGCCATGGGTGGTTAGTGGCTGCCATATTAGATACTGTGGATGTGGAACACTTCCAAGACCAATTCACATTAGTCAGACATAAACATTTATTTACCTTGCCCCCGTTCCATGGACACTGGTCCACTTCCTGGCATTCCAACCTGAGCCTGCATTCCTCCTAGAAGACAAAGGGCAGACAAGAAAAAACACCAATTAGAACAGCAGAAAAGAAAAATCAGAACAGGGGCTGAGTTTACAAATTTCCTCATTCTGCTCCACAAGCAGAAACCTACAAAGGAAGATATTCAACAATGCAATGAGATAGAAGATGGGGTTTGTTAGTATATTTACAATTTGCACTTTATGTTTCAGCGACAGAATAGTGAGTTCAATAAGAAAAATTCATCTCATTGGTTACCAAACTCTTGGCAGGAAGCTCTTCTATAATACAGGAAAACAGTATCACTTACTCATGGATCTCCTCTCATGAAAGATAATCTAAATATAAATATAACTCTTTTAGGATAAAGCAGATACATAACAATCCTGAAGTAGATACAAAAAATTGCTGAGTTTGCAGAAATTTCTTTAAAAAATCTCTTCTTCCATTCCTCATCAACTTAGCTCTGCAGACTGGATTCTCTACAGAACAGGACAATTTAGAATTAAATCATTCTCCATGACTAGTGTTGTACTCAACATACCCTAGATTAGATAAATTAGCAAGAAGCAAGTTTGTTACATAAAAAAACTTTAAATATTGGTAATACATCATGTGTTCATACAGATGTTTCATATGCGGAATCATTATTTCACTCAATCTTCTTAGTTACAATTGTTGAACAAGGGACAGTTACAGGTATATGAGCAATACTCTTATTAATTGCCTATCTATACACTTTCAATAAATGTATATAGCTTTTAAGTTTCTCTTTTTCCCTTTTGTTGTTTGGTCTGATTATGTTTGTTAAAATACAATTTTACGTCAGTTTAATATGATATAAGAAATGTGACCTTGTGTTTTTTTGTCTGTTTTCTTCATGAGCTTTTGAACCCAACAGTTCATTCATATTTAGCACAGTAACAATTACATTAGTTTTTATTCCTTCCATCTTACTCTACATTTACTACTACTTATTTTACACTGTCTCTTCCTTTTTTTCTTTTCTCTATTTTTGCTGGCTTGATTTCGTTTTCACTCATTCCATTTTCCCCCTCGTTATTCCATTTTCCCCCTCGTTAACTTGGAAGTTTTACTATGCTCTTTCACTTTACTGTCCCTTTCCATGTTCTTATAATTAGACATACAGGATTTAACATAAGAAATCTACTATTTCCTCCACCTAAGTTATATATTTTCTAGCTGTGGATTAATTTTACCTAAGGATCCCATTATCATATTTGGCTGCACTGCAGCAGTGCCTATGATAAAACTTTAGCGAGTACTGAAATGGTGAAGACTAAATGAAACTTACCTCCAGGAGCTAAGGAACCAGGGCCAGGTCCTGTGACAGCAGTTGGTATTTGCCCTGGTGCTGGAACTCCACCCTGCATAGAAGCTTGCATCAGAGGAGGTGCGCCATTGACATGCATTCCACCCTGAACAAGAAAAAAAAAAACAGAGTATGTACATGCCTCTGTGGAGACTCAATACTAAGTCTATGACCTTAAAAGTCCTCTTCAAATGAACAGCCCCAAATATACTACCGAACATCCTTTTTGTATGGCATGTCTTATGCAGCATTAGATTTGTCACACACTTTAAACTCCACAGAAGCAAGTTGCAATACACATCATGAGCCTGGTTATATGGAACACGGTTAAGATGGAACATATTCTCAATGTAGAGATTGACAAGTCTTATCTGTGTGGCAAGGCAGCACATGGCACCTATTGTTAACTTCATGACTGGGGCCTGGCAATAAGAGTTTAAAAAAAAAAAAAGCCCTAAACCCAAGAAAGATAAAAGGAGACTGGGACTCTTTTTTTAAAAAAAAAAAAAAAACTGCTAGTAGTCCACATTTTTAAAATCAAACGTTCTTTTTTTTTTTTTTTTTTTTTTTAAATTTAACCAATCTTTTCTCACTCCTGTCCTTAGATATAATTCTGGTTCTGGGGGAATGTGAATTTCTTTTTTTTTTAATGCTACATTAAAACTCTTTGAGAAAAAGAGAATGCCAACTTTTCATCTGTGCATTCCCCAAAACACTGAGTAGTCCCTTGAAAAAGAAACAGCTCAATAAATAAAGAATAAAAGCCAAGTTATATAAAAAAAATTACATACACGTTTAAGGAACACAAAACTCTACAACAGAAAAGGAAGAGCTGTATAGGAAGGTAGTTAAGAGAAAACTAGCTATGAGGTCAGATAAAACCAGGTTCAGAACTATATCTGCCACTTATAATTGTGTCCATTTTTGGACTAGCTAACCTCTCTTTTCTATCTCTGAAAACGTATTTATTTATTTAGAGCAGGAGTTGGCAAACTATGACCCATGGGTCAAATCGGGCTCACTGCCTGGTTTTATAAACAAACTTTTATTGGAACACAACCACACACACTTGTTCACATACTGCCTATGGCTGATTTCATACTACCATGGCAGTGTAGCTGTGGCAGATCCTGTGGCTTGCAAAGCCAAAAATATTTACTATCTGATCATTTACAGAAAAATGTTTGCTGGCTCCTGCCCTATACCTCTGCCAATCTGAGAGATGAAAAATGGTAGCTTATTGTAGTTTCTATTTATCTTTTAACATTACATGTATTAATAATTTATTACATTATCTTATTTTGAGGTTGAATACATTTTTATATATTTACTTTATATTTCTACTTTTGTGAAATATTTATGTCCATTTCCCATTTTTCTACTGGGTTATTGGAAATTTTCTTATTAATTTATAGGAGGCCTTTTAAAATGTATTATGAAAAATTACAGATATACAAATCATATAGAAAATAAAATAGCCATGCAGCTTGGGAAATAAACAATAAAATAAACCAATGGCCTGTATGGTCTTCCCCAATTGCATCCTGTGCTCTCTTCTCCTTAGATGACCTCTAAGATGTCTTCCTAATGTTTTAAAATTTTATAGGAATCATTACATACTCAATATATTATTTTGAAACTCACTCCATATATTTTGGGGATTTATGCAGAAACACATATCCTACATTTTGGGAATGCATCCACATTCACTTAGTTTCATGTCCGTATGTTATTGTTTTGGAGTTATTTGTGTTGATATTATGTATCCTAGTTCATCTTAACTGCTGTATGGAATTATGTTTTTCAGAGTCATTCATGTTGATATGTGTAGTTCATTTAACTGTTGTACAGTATTTCACTGGATGAATGTACCACACATTTTCTCCATTCTTCCATTGATGTACATTTAGGACATTTCCAATTTTTCACTCTAAGGCAATAAACATTTCTGTGCATGACTATGGGCTCTTTATTAGTCTGCTGTCCATCACATGTGTGGCAAATACTTTTCTCAATTTGTCATGTCTTTGATACTTATTTTTTTCTTTATATAGAAATTTTTTAGTTTTCAAATGTATCAATTTTTTATGGCTTTAGGGTTTTGTGTCATGCTTTGAAAGCAAGCTTTACTTTTTTCATTGGTAAGAATGGAGATAATAAGAGTGCCAACCTCATACAATTGCTTTGAGGATTAAATGAGATAATGCATATGGAATAACAAAGTGCCAACCACAGTGCCAGGCATGCACATACACACAAAGTTAGCTTATAAAAAAAGGGCATACAGGAAGGATCTCTTTGTTTTACAAACTTGGAATCGAATCTATATTCATTCAGATGTCATGTGCTCTGCAACCTGGAAATTGCTTTTATGCCTGGAAATTGAAATTATCATCTCTGGTTCCTGACCATTCTTCTTTCAATATATTCTCCTAAAAAGAAAATGACATTCTAAGCCAGATACAAAAAAATGTTAAGGGATAAAGCCCTACCAAAGACTGGGCCTGAGGGGCCTGAGGATTCTGCTGGTTCATTGACACATTGGATCCTGACCCAGGCCCAGCACCATGGACTGGCTGAGGGTTGCCTGCAATCAGCGTTGGGATATTTGTCTGGCGATGCAGAATTTTCTAAAAAGTGAAAAGACAAACCTATAAGCTGTCTGTTTAACAAAGCAATCAGGTAGTTCCTATCCCACTCAAGGTTTACCCGACTATTTCCATAAAAGAACCAGAAGCACTCACCAGGGCAATTTCTGGATCCACAATTCTCATCACTACCTGTGCTTGCAGCAAAGCATAAGCCAGCTGAGGGTTCTGAAGCAACATGTTCCGTGCCTCCTGGGGACTATTCTGGACACAGAGCTGAGAAGATAAGCAGATTCAGGTTTAATACTTATGACTTAGAAACCGATAGTGATTTAGAGTCATTCCCCTCTGAGAAATGTAATATTCAAGAGGCTCTTTATCAGTAGTTTTTGCATGGCACAAAAAAACCTTGGTCATGGCAGGCAAGAGAAGAAAGAGGCATTTCAAATACTGTGATACTATCATTTAGGAAAAAAGCCAAATTTTAATATCTACATCTGACATCTATGGGCCACAAAAATCCAGCTGGACTGTTTGGATAGCTGTGTTTGTGTACAAAAATAGAAAGCTGTTTGTACAAAATGTAAAATATACTGTGTACATACAGAATATTGAAGGTGCAAGAAATGGTGGTCTATAGACAATTTCTATTTGAGCTCAGGGAACTGATTCAATTAACTCCTTGAAAACCTGATGTGGTTTGCTTTATTCATAACCTAATGCCTCCTCCCACCTTCATTTGTTTCATCAGCTCAAACATCTGCTCTGGTGGAAGGCTGGCAACTGCTTTGCTAATGGACTCAGGGGCATCCTCAGGACTGATGGTCTCTCCATAAGGTGACTCAATGACAGGGGCACCAGTGCCAAGGCCTAATCAAGAAGAAAGTACAAGAAAGTTAGGGAGGCAAAACAAAAAGCTAAATCATTTCAAATATCTATTTTTCAGGGCTGCTGTAAGAACCAGCTGATAATTTTAGATTCTCCAGAGCTGAGAAATAAGTGATTTGAAAGCCTCTTGTTTCTGTGGAGGAAAGTGAGTGTATTTTCTGTTCTCAGAGGAAAGCTGGGGATCATGATCACATGGGAGGACAATGTTAACCTAAGTTAGAGAACTGGGAACACTGACTTCTTTTGACAAGTCATTTCAGAAACAAAATGTGAAAAGAGAAAAACATGCTAATTTCAAAAACTCCTGAAAACAGTGACAGGAATGACTAATGCCACAGTTAGTACTACTAATGGCTTGATGAATTTGAATTCATCTTTAACTGAAAATAACTCCTTAACAATGGAAAAATTTCGTTTTTTTTTTTTTTTTTTTTTTGGAGACAGTCTCGCTTTGTTGCCCAGGCTGGAGCAACTGAAGCATTTCTAATGTCAACTTTACCTGTTTCTTAAAGATATACACTTACTAGCAAGCCTCCAGTATGCTTAGGTCTGCAGTGACCCTATGCATTCCTACAGTGCTTGCCAGAACAGTTTTGAAATGGTTTGAGGCCTTGCCCTGCTCCATCCAGAGCAAGGGTACAGAAATTCAGACAATTACTTGAAAGAAAATTTATAAAAAATTTTTAAAAAGATATATATAATACTTGCCTAACTCAGGCACATCAGATCAGTCAAGTAATAAACAAGCTGTGTGGCTAACCATTTCAGCATATTCTAAAACATTGCAGAAATGGAAAATCTTCATCGTTACATCTTTACTAACTCATACTGCATCCAAGTTGGATTTGTACTCACTCTTCAGCTCTTCTTTGTTCTTTTCACTGGCAGCATTGTCCACTCGAAGTGCTCTCCCACTGAATTCACGCCCATTCAGGTTCCGCATGGCACTAAGTGCTGTCTCTTGGTCTTGGTATTCACAGAAGCCATAACCCTTTGGCTTTCCTGTCTCTCTATCATATACCAATCTGGAGAGCAGAACCAAGAACCAAGTGTCAGGAACAAATGTTACACACATACAGGGTTCCTGCTAACATTGCCATGCTTTAATTGGGCCCACTGCAACATAAATAACTTTACAGCTCTGACAGCCTTACAGAAATATTTTTAAAAACTTTTTCTTTTTTTTTTCCTGAGATGGAGTCTCGCTCTGTTGCCCAGGCTGGAGTGCAGTGGCACGATCTTGGCTCACTGCTATCTCTGCCTCTCGGGTTGAAGCAGTTCTCCTGTCTCAGCCTCCTGAGTAGCTAGTACACAGGCATGCGACACCATGGCAGCTAATTTTTGTATTTTTAGTAGAGACGGGGTTTAACCATATTGGTCAGGCTGGTCTCGAACTCCTGACCCCACGTGATCCGCCTGCCTCGGCCTCCCAAAGTGCTGAGATTACAGGCAAGAGCCACTACGCCCTGCCTAAAAAACATTTTTAATGAAAAAAACATATTTTAGGTAAGAATAAATGTCAATTGTATAGTATATCAATTATATCTCAATAAAGCTGTTACAAGAATAAAGTGTATGTGAAAAGTCACCAGTAAAGAAAACCTGCCATTATTACTAAGAGCCAAATCTGTGGTAATTTTTAAGAAGCTCCCACCATGAAGTAAAAGGGGATCTCACCTGAAACTAACAACAGGTCCAACCTCAGAAAAGATGTCCTTCAACTGTTCTTCAGTAGCTTCATAAGGAATGTTCCCCACTAAGAAAGAAAATAGGTAACATTAAAATTCCGAGTTTATAACATAGTTCTTTAGTGAGAAAGTAAATAAGGCTCAAAATAGTGTTCTCCAATCCCAATTCCACTGTATTTCTCTAGACCTCTTAACAAAGGAAATGTACCACTGAAACTAAATACAAAATGTGTAGGTACTCTTAAATGTTAATTCTCAGACTGATCTGACAAGTGTTAGATTTTCCTTAACTTTGGTGAAAATAAATACTTCGGCACTGGTATTTACCTAAAGATCTGCAAGTCTCATCAGTGACAACAAAAAATGTCAATGTTATTTAATATAATTTTAAAAACAGGTTCATATGTATTTCCACACATACAACATTTAAGGGAGAATGACCATGAATGTAGTGAAGAATGTTTAAAAATTATTCTGAACTACGTTGTCATGTCCCCTTCAAATGGTACTCTAATCACACGTATTTTTAAAAACAACTTATTTCAGCCAAAAAGATAATTCAGAATCGTTTCGATCCTTTTTAAAATTCCTCTGAGGTCTTAACAGTTCATTCATTCACTCACTTACAAGCCATCTCAGGACACCAGGTGGCCGCTACTATTATTGATGAACTAAAATGTTACGGATAAAAAGCAAAGGATGAAAGTCCTTAGGAGAGAACAGGAAGTGGACACTAGGATCTATACCCTCAGCATATAGTCTGTATTCTGGGGCAGAGGATGAGAAGTAGTACGGGACAGTGAGGAGCTGTTGCCATGCGCCCTCTCCTCTAGAGAATAATTAAAGCTCATGAAAGGAGAAACGCACAGAAGCTGAACGCTAGTCTAACTTCCCCAGTGATATTGCGGAAAGCCTACGAGACCTCGGCAGAATGGGAACATCTCTTTGCTCACGAGTCCACCAGGTTGGACGCCCTACAGGATAGGCAGGGAGAACTGCATGTCCGAACCGTCAGCGGCTCCGGTAGCGATTCATGAGATAGGAGGCGCAGAGGAGAGTCCCTCCCCGAAGCTTGGCTCCAACGAATTCCTCTCACCGAACACAGAACGTAGAGAACGATCCACCGCTGGGTCTCTCACAGTCAAACCCGCCATAGCTCTGTTGAGTCGGCTTCCGGTGCGCCAAAGCACACTTCCGTACGGAGCACAAGCCCAGCGCTGAGCACGCTTCCGTACGGCGCGTGAGCCGGAAGTGCCTGGGTGGAACGGACGCAGAGCCCGTCCCCTGGCGACCTTCTGTTAGCCGCAGGGGCGAGTTGCGTCCACCGGAGGACTCAACCCCCACCGCTGAGATTAACTATGTTCCGAGCCAAATGCAGGCGAGTCCAGGCTGATTTGGAGGGTTTCAGCCTGCAGACTTCCTTCTTAAATTAATTTTCTCTTAGGTCGATGCAAGTACTCGTCAACCACAATAAAGATGGCGCAGCGGCTTTACCATGGTAACAAGGAAGTCCTTTGCTGACAACTGTGGCGCTTGCATTTTAGTTCCGCCCTATCAAGGGAGGGAAATGCTTGGGCGCGTCCCAGCAGCGTGCATATTAATTTGCTAAAGCTGTGCGTGTATGGAGTGAGATGAGGAAAGGGTATGCTAGCCGAGAGAAGCATAGTTGAAGAAATGGGAGAGGTAAAGGAAGAACAGACCTCTCTCTGTCCTCGTGTAGTCCGTGGGTTCCATGTGGTTCGTGGTGGGGCGGTGCGGCTGGGGATTCTGGCAGGCAGGAAACAGAAAACGTCATTCATTGGTTTTTCCACACTGTGGTGCCCACGCCCCTGGGATGTGGCATGCAGGGTAGGTCGTTGTATCAACCCGAAAAGGCAGACCCTGCCAGGGTTGGAGGAAATCCAGAGGGCACCTCAGGAGGACAGGGTTAGGGGAGAAGCAAAGAAAGGAGCCAAGAGTGCTACCTTTGAGGGACTTGTCCGAAAAGGGAAGACAGTAAAATAGCCACGGAATTGGAGGCACGGATGTTTTTATTAATTCCACATGTGTTAAAAGTATATGGACCGGGTGCGGTGGCTCACGCCTGTAATCCTAGCCCTTTGGGAGGCCAAGGCGGGCAGATCACCTGAGGTCAGGAGTTCGAGACCAGCCTGACCAACATGGAGAAACCCTTTTCTACTAAAAATACAAAATTAGCCAGGCGTGGTGGCACACGCCTGTAATCCCAGCTGCTCAGGAGGCTGAGGCCAGAGAATCGCTTGAACCCGGGAGGTGGAGGTTGTGGTGATCCGAGATCCGCCATTGCACTCCAGCCTGGGCAACAAGAGCGAAACTCCGTCTCCAAAATAAAAGTATACGAAATATGATAAATATTTAGAAAAAATTAATAAAGTGCTAGTTTACACCGTGGAACATATCACTTAAAGAATTTCTGGTAAAGATGGAACGTTTGAGAAGAGTATTCTCATTTTCCATGACTCTGGAGTCCCATTTGCAATCACTGTGTGACCAAGAGGACACCTTGTGTAATGGAATAGTCCAAAACGAGATTTACAGCTCTGTAGAAGGCACAGTTTCAAAGAGTTTTGGTATGTGTCATTGTTCCATTGTGGTGAACTTTTGCTAAATGCATGTACGGCTGAATATATTTCTAACTCAGTGTTTGGCAAACTTACATAAACAAAAGATTCACCTGGGATCTTTAAGTAAGAGTATAGATTCCTGGGGCTCCACCCCAGCCCTATGGAATGGGACACTAGGGAAAGAACTTCAGAATCGTTATATTTAAAGAAGTGCCACTGGTGATTCTTAGGGTCAGGTAATTTGAGTAGTATTGTAGTTATTGAGGTAGCTTTATGGCAGCATTTAAAACACGCATGCTTTCTTATGAAATTTCCCTTAAAGTAGTTCTCGAAGTTCTCAACCTTTGTGGAGGAGCATGTTTGGAAATGTACAGGGGCATTTTCAGTTGTTGCAATGACTACTACTAGGGGAAGAGAAGCCAGAGATGATAAATGGACTGCCATGTCCAATTCCGTTCTACACGATGAACCCTTTCCCTCATTGAATGCCAATAATGTCTCTCCCCTTGAGAAACACTTGATATCAGCCATATTAGACCAAATGGACCCTGGATCTGAAGGCACTGCCAGCCTTGCATAAATAATTTGTACTTTAGTCTTCCTGTAACTGTGTAGCTGATCCCAATGAGTTAGTAATAATAAAAGCTAACATTTATTAAGCACTTGCTCTGTCCTCATTGTATTGGTTTTCCATTGCTGTGTAACAAATTTCCACAAACTTAGTGGCTTACAGCAACACTCATTTATTAGCTAACAGTTCTGTAGGTCAGAAGTTTGGGTGGACACGAGTGGGTTCTTTGCTTAGGATCTTACAAGGCTGAAATCAAGGCGTTGGACTCTTATCCGGAATCTTTGGGGGAAGAATCAGCTTCCAAGCTCATTTTTCTTGTTGGCAGAATTTGGTTGGTTGTGGTTGTAGGACCGAGGTCCTTGTTTCTTTGCTGGCTGTTGACTGGAGGGCTGTAGCTCTTAGCTCCTAGGGGCTTCTTTTTGGTCCTTACATGTGGGTTTCTACATCTCAGAGCCAGTGATGGCACATTGAAACCTTCTTATGCTGTAAATCTCTGACCAGAGATTCTTTTGACCGGCTAGGGAGAACTCTGCTTTTAAATGGCTCTTGTGTTTAGGCAAGGCCTACCCAGATAATCTCCCTGTATTAAAGTCAACTGTGCTATGTAAAAACTTAATCATGAGAGTAAAATCCATTATAATCACAGTCTTAGGAATTATGCAGGGCAAATACATCAAGTGGTCAAGAAATCTTGGAGCCAGTCAACTATACCCATTTTATTGATAAACATCTCTAAAGAAGTTTCAGTAACTTTCCCTAGGTCCCACAACAAGCAAGCTAAGGCATGGTTTGAGCTCAGGTTGCTCTGACTCCAGAGACTGCTTAATTGTTATATCGCCTACCTCTCAATATAACTGAGGAAATGTGGATGACTCAGCATATTTCGTCACTGTTTTTGGGAAAGAGTATAGAACATGTGACCTGGTGATTGTGGGTCCGTGGCTCATAACAATGAGCTACTCAAGAAAAGGGTGGGGGACTTAGCCAGGGCTTGTTCTGCTATCATCAGCCATCTGTGAAAAACAGACTATTGGTTCTATGACTTCAGCAACCAACTTCACTCTACTGGTTATAAAAGAGGAGATGTGTGCAAGGGATGTATCCCAAGTGCTTCCTTTTTTATCTTTAGATTTAACTTATACACTCTGTGCTAGTGACTCCTGCCTCAGTGCCTGTCTGTGAGAGTCTTTCCCTTCATTGAGATCCTCCCTGAGTGACAGCATTTCCTTTGCCTCCAGTTTATAGCAAAATGAAGACAGAAGGTGGGATGTTTCATGCTGTTGTTGATGTTATGTGAGCCTCAATTAACGATATAGGTATGGTATGAAAATGTAGGGGGAACACAAGCAAAGAAGCATTTCTACAAAAAACGGGACAAAATATGTAGGATAAATGTTATTTGGGGCTTTGAATGGAAGAGAAAGGGAACCTAGTGGAGAATCAAAGAATTTGGGAGATCACAGTCATGATCTGTGGGGCACTGGCAGAAAACTTTGTTGAAAAGTCCTGATTTCTTAACCAGTCATGTCGATGACACTAAGAATCTTGAGTGAGGTAAATGTAAATGAAACAAGCAAAGATATTCAAGACTGTGAAGGCACAGAGACTTGAGTTCTTTCTCCCAGTTATAAAAGATTAAATTTCTAAGGCTGGGGTAGATACTACTTCGTGTTTGATCCATGTTTAAACCTCTTCAAAGAGTCATGGAATAAAATCCTTCATTGGTCTCGCAGGGGATATCTGGAAAGGCAGCAACTCCTGGATAGTTTCATTGCATGTAAAAGGTGCCAGATGAGACTGGCAGCATTACCTGTGATAAGAGAAATCTTCAATGAGCAGCACCTGCAAGAGCTAAGGAAACTTGTAGCCAGAGAGCACCTGAATGCTGACATGGATCCTGATCAATATCAGGATGAAGATATCAATTGGTCTGCTTTCTAGAAAGAAATATCATTCTTAAGTTCTGCACTGCTGCATCATCAGGCTAGTTCTACAGCAATGTCTATACTTTCTGGGAATATTTGAGGGTTCAGCCCTGTGGCTACTCTACAGGGAGTTGTCTAGTCCGTCAAAACTGGTCATGTTTTAGCATTTTCATTTTTTATTTCTTAGCTAATAGATTTTATTCTCAATACACACTGCGTACATTTCTTTTATTCCTTCCTCAGGATCCTGTTCCTTCAAAGAAGGTTCAGAGTTGTTCACCTGCTCAAAGGATGTGTTATGAGATATGTTGTTTGGTAGAAGGCCAGGGAGTTCAACTGAATTGGAGGAAGATATGCTGTATTCTTGGCCATGGCATGATGAGCTCTTATTACTGAATAAGGACTACTTCAAAGCCAATCATTGGGAAAAACTAGGTAAGAGGAGGAAGTCTTTGAGTTTTTGTTTTGTTTAAAAACCAGAACAGTAGGATATTGTTGGCTAGCACATGGCATCCAGGGTTTAGCAAAATGAAGGTGAGTATTCACCAGATAGTGCTCAAACTCAGTGTGCTGTTGGGTAAGTGTGGCTGGGTAAAGCGTGTGGATAATGGTATCAGATTGGGGAAAATGGAGTGATAATGACTAAGAAGAGCTAACATTTGCGAAGGGCTGTATAGATTACAAGGCTTTTCTACATAGATCTCATTTGATTCTCATGAAACCCATGAGATCATTTTAGTATGTTACCTTTTTTTGTAGTAAAATATGTATAACTTAAAATTTACCATTTTAGCCATTTTTAAGTGTGCAGTTCAGGGTCATTAAGTACATTCATATTGTTGTGTACCAGTCTCCACCATCCATTTCCAGAAATTTTTTATTTTCCCAAAAATGAAACTCCATACCCATTAAATGCTAACTGCCTATCCCCTCCTCCCAGCCTCTACTTTCTGTCTCTATGAATTTGACTACTCTAGGTACATCATATAAGTAGAATCATACAATATTTGTTCTTCTGTGGTTGGCTTATTTCACTTAGCATAATGTCTTTAAGGTTCATCTAAGTTGTAGTATGTGTCAGAATTTCTTTACTTTTTAAGACTGAATATTTTATTGTATATATATTATATATAAATACACGACATTTTGTTTATTCATCTGTTAATGGACACTTGGGTTGCTTTCACCTTTTGGCTATTGTGAATCATACTGCTATGAACATGGGTATACAAGTATCTCTTTGAGTCCCTGCTTTCAGTTCTTTTGTGCCCAGAAGTGGAATTGCTAGGTCCCATGGTGTGATGATTAGTTTTAGGTGTCAACTCATCTGGACTAAGGAATAACTAGAGAACAGGTGAAGCATTATTTTTTGGTGTTTCTGTGAGTGTGTTTCCAGAGGATACTGGCATGAGTGTGAGTGGACTAAGTGGGGAAGATTTGCCCTCAATGTGGGCAGGCACCATCTAATCAGCTGGGAGCCAGGATAGAACAGAAATAGCAGAAAGATCTTTCTCACTCTTGAAGGTGGGATACACTCTTCTCCTGCCCTTAGACATCAGCACTCCAGGCTCTTTATCGTTTGGACTCCAGCAGCCCCCTGGGTTCTCCTGCCTTCAGACTTGAATGGGGCCATGCTACTGGCATTCCAAGGTCTCCAATTTGCAGAAAGCCTGTTGTGGGACTTATCAGCCTCCATAATCACATGAGCCAATTCCCTTAATAAATCCCCTCTTGTATCTTTCTCTCTCTAGATAGCCTATTAGTTCTGTCTCTGTGGAGAATCCTGACTAATATACATGGTAATTCTGTGTTTGGTTTGTTGAGAAACTGTCATACTCTTTTTGACAGTGGTTGCACCATTTTACATTCCTACAGCAATGCACAGGAGTTCCAATTTCTCCATATCCTTGCCAACATTTGTTATTTTCTGTTTTTTATAATAGCCATCCTAAGGGGTGTGAAATGATATTTCATTGTGGTTTTGATTTGTATTTCTCTAATGGTTAGTGATGTTGAACATCTTTTCATATGTTTACTGGTCATTTGTATAACTTCTTTGAGTTCAAGTTCTTTGCCCATTTTTAAATCAGGTTGTTTGTTTTTTTTGTTGTTGAGTCATAGCAGTTCTTTATATATTCTGGATATTAGTTGCTTATCACATATATGATTTGCAAATATTTTCTCCCATTCTGTAGATTGCCTTTTCACTCTGCTGATAGTGTCCTTTGATATACAAAAGTTTTTAATTTTGATGGAGTCCAACTCATATATGTTTAAATTGTTGCCTGTACTTTTGGTATCAGATACAAGAAATCTTTGCTAAATCTTGTTATGAAACTTTTCCCCCTATGTTTTCTTATAAGAGTTTTATAGTTTTAGCTCTTATATTTAGGTCTTTGATCTAATTTGAATTTGAGTTAATTTTTGCATGGTGCAAGGTAAGGGTCCAACTTCATTTTTTTCTATGTGGACATGCAGTTTTCCTAGCACCATTTGTTGAAAAGACTTTCTTTTCCCCATTGGATGATCTTGGCACCCTTTTTGAGAATTATTTGACCATATATGTGAGGTTTTACTTCCGAATCTTTATTATTCCGTTAATCTATAAGTCTGTCTTTATGCCACATGGTTTTTTTTTGTTTTTGTTTTTGTTTTTTTTTTTTTTTTGAGGTGGAGTCTCGCTCTGCCACCCGGGCTGGAGTGCAGTGGCCAGATCTCAGCTCACTGCAAGCTCCGCCTCCCAGGTTTCCGCCATTCTCCTGCCTCAGCCTCCCGAGTAGCTGGGACTACAGGCACCCGCCATGTCGCCCGGCTAGTTTTTTGTATTTTTTAGTAGAGACGGGGTTTCACCGTGTTCGCCAGGATGGTCTCGATCTCCTGACCTCGTGATCCGCCCGTCTCGGCCTCCCAAAGTGCTGGGATTACAGGCTTGAGCCACCGCGCCCGGCCCGCCACATGGTTTTGATTACTGTAGCTTGTAGTTTTGAAATCAGGAAGTGAGAGACCACCAAGTTGTTTTTAAATTTTTTTTCCAAAATTGTTTTGGTTCTTTGTGATTCCTTGAATTTCCATATGAATTTTAGGGTTAATTTTTCTATTTCTGCAAAAACATAATTGGGATTTTATTTAATCATAGGGATTGCATTGACTTTGTAGATCACTTTGGGTAGTATTGACATCTTAACAATTTTAAGTCTTCCAACTCATTAATATGGGATGTCTTTCCATCTATTTGTGTTTTCTTTAGCTTCTTTCAGCAACATTTTGTAGTTTTCTGTGTACAAGTCTTTCGCCTCTTTGGTTTTTTTCTAAGAATATTCTTTTCGATGCTACTGTAAATGGAATTGTTTTCTTAATTTCTTCTTCAGATTGTTTAATGTCAATATAGATACATAACTCATTTTTGTGTATTGATTTTGTATTCTGCAACTTTGCTGAATTTATTTACTAGTTCTAACAGTTTTTTGGGGGAAATATTTACAGTGTTCTACCTGTAAGATCATATCCTCTGCAAACAGAGAAAATATTACTTCTTCCTTTCCAAGTTGGATGCCTTTTGTTTCTGTCTTTTGCCTAATTGTTCTGGGTAAAAGTTCCCATGCAGTGTTGAGTATTATTTATCTGAGAATATCTTAATTTGTCCCTCATTTCTGAAGGTCAGTTTTGCAAGATGTAGAATTATCTGTTGACATTAAAAAAAAAAAATTCCTTTAGGATCGTTGTAGACAGGAGGCAGGACTTGATTGCAGCTCCGGACAGAGCAGCATGTGGAGGCTTGCATTGTGAATTTTAGCGCCAGATTGACTGTAGGAACAAACCAGCAATCCCGAGAGGACCCACAGACCCTCTGAAAGAAGCAGAGTACTCCTGCAGGACAGGGAAGACAACCCAAATACTGTGAGTTTCCCAACTGCGGAAGTGAGAAAGGTAGACCCTCCTCTCCTGAAGACACACCCTCACTGGAGAGGCTGAAGGTCTGTTTGCAGGAGAAGTTTCCAGCTTTACCTGGAGCTGAGTCAAGTTAGAGAGCCAAGTGAAATACAGAGATAGAGGAAGCAACAGAAAGGACCCGGGAACTTGCTGGGACCCAAGCAGCCCATTCCTGCCTGGCACCACAGGGATCCATCCGGAGGGTGGCCAGAGGAGCAAGGGGTGAAACTCCACAGGGAGAAGGAATTCTGTAGCTGAACTTTGTAACAATTTGAATGTGGCCAGAAGCCTTCTGGCTGGAACTCAGCAGAGGGAGTGAATTGGGCATGCACATTTCACAGGCAGGGAGAAGAATTAAAGCCCTTTTCTCTCTCAGCTGGGAGGCGGATAACCTTGAACAAGTTTTCAATCCCATCTCACTCTATGCCTGGAAATAGACTTGGGGCTGTTGGTCAGGACACGGTGGGAATGAGACCTGCCCTTCAGTTTGTGTGGGAGGTGGGTGAGGCCTGTGACTGCTGGCTTTCCCCCACTTCCCTGAGAACCTGCATGACTCAGCAGAGACAGCCATAATCCTCCTAGGTACACAACTCCAGTGACCTGGGAATCTCACCCCCATCCTCCATAGCAGCCTCAGCAAGACCCACCCAAGGAGAGTCTGAGTTCAGACATGCCCAGTCCCTCCCCCATCTGATGGTCCTTCCCTATCCACCCTGGTAGTGGAAGACAAAGGGCATATAATCTTGGGAGTTCTAGGGCCCCATACACCACCAGTCCCTCTCCACACTACTAAAGCTGATGCTTTCTGGAAAGCAACACCTCCTGGCAGGAGACCAACCAGCACAAAAATAGAGCATTAAATCACCAAAGCTAAAGACCTTCAGGGAGTCCATTGCACCCTCCGCCACCTCCACTGGAACAGGTGCTGGTATCCACAGCTGAGATACCCATAGTTCACATCACAGGACTCTGTGCAGAAACCCCCCGTACCAGCCTGGAGCCAGGTAGACTCAGAAGAAAGACAATAATCACTGCAGTTCAGCTCATAGGAAGCCACATCCATAGGAAAAGGGGGAGAGTACTACATCAAAGGAACACCCCGTGGGACAAAAGAATCTGAACAATAGCCTTCAGCTCTAGACCTTCCCTCTGACAGAGCTTACCCAAATGAGAAGGAACCAGAAAACCAACCCTGGTAATATGACAAAACAAGGCTCTTCTATACTCCCCCAAAATCACATTACTTCACCAGCGATGCATCCAAACCAAGACAAAATACCTGGTTTACCTGAAAAAGAATTCAGGAGGTTAGTTACTAAGCTAAACAGGGAGGGACCAGAGAAAGGCAAAGCCCAATACAAGGAAGTTCAAAAAATGATACAAGAAGTGAAGGGAGAAATATTCATGGAAATAGATAGCTTAAATCACAATCAAAAGCTCAGGAAACTTTGGACACACTTTTAGAAATGTGAAATTCTCTGGAAAGTTTCAGCAATAGAATTGAATAAGTAGAAGAAAGAAATTCAGAGCTTGAAGATAAGGTCTATGAATTAACCCAATCCAGCAAAGACAAAGAAAAAAGAATAAGGAAATATGAACAAAACCTCCAAGAAATCTGGAATTATGTTAAACAACCAAACTTAAGAATAATCAGTGTAGCTGAGGAAGAAGAGAATTCTAAAAGCCTGGAAAACATATTTGGGGGAATAATCGAGGAAAACTTTCCTGGCCTTGCGAGAGACTTAGATGTCCAAATGCAAGAAGCACAAAGAACACCTGGGAAATTCATTGCAAAAAGATATTCGCCTAGGCACTTTGTCATCAGGTTATCCAAACTTAAGACCAAGGAAAGAATCTTAAGAGCTGTGAGACGGAAGCACCAGGTAACCTATAAAGGAAAGCCTATCAGATTAGCAGCAGATTTCTTAGCAGAAACCCTACAAGCAAGAAGGGATTGGGGACCTATCTTCAGCCTCCTCAAACAAAACAATTATGAGCCAAGAATTTTGTATCCAGAGAAACTAAGTATCATATGTGAAGGAAAGATACAGTCATTTTCAGACAGACAAATGCTGAGAGAATTCACCATTATGAAACCATCACTACAAGAACTGGTAAAAGGATCTCTAAATCTTGAAACAAATCCTGGAAACACATAAAAACAGAACTTCTTTAAAGCATAAATCATACAGGACCTATAAAACAAAAATGTAAGTTAAAAAGCAAAAACAACAAAAACCAAAGTACACAGGCAACAAAGAGCATGATGAAAGCAACAATACCTCACATTTCAATACTAACATTTGAATATAAATGGTCTAAATGCTCCACTTAAAAGATACAGAACTGCAGAATGAATAAGAACTCACCAACCAGCTATATGCTGCCTTCAGGAGACTCACCTAACACATAAGGACTCACATAAACTTAAAGTAAAGGGGCAGAAAAAGGCATTTCATGCAAATGGACACCAAAAATGAGCAGGGGTAGCTATTCTTAGACAAAACAAACTTTAAAGCAACAGCAGTTAAAAGAGACAAAGAGGGATAGTATATAATGGTAAAAGACCTTTCCAACAGGAAAATATCATAATCCTAAACATATAGGCACCTAACACTGGAACTCCCAAATTAATAAAACAGTTACTAATAGACCTGAGAAATGAGATAGATAGCAACACAATAATCGTGGGGGACTTCAATACTCCACTGACAGCCCTAGACAGGTCATCAAGACAGAAAGTCAACAAAGAAACAATGGATTTAAACTATATGTTGAAACAATTGGACTTAACAGGTATATATAGAACATTTCATCCAACAACTGCATAATAAAACATTCTATTCGACAGCACATGGAACTTTCTCCAGGATAGACTATATGATAGGCCATAAAATGAGCTTCAATAAATTTAAGAAAATTGAAATTATATAAGCACTCTCTCAGACCACAGTGGAATAAAGCTGGAAATCAACTTCAAAGAGAACCTTCAAAACCATGCAAATACATGGAAATTAAATAACCTGGTCCTGAATGAACATTGGGTCAAAAATGAAATCAAGATGGAAATTTAAAAAAATTCTTGGCTGGGCACGGTGGCTCAAGCCTGTAATCCCAGCACTTTGGGAGGCTGAGACGGGCGGATCACGAGGTCAGGAGATCGAGACCATCCTGGCTAACACGGTGAAACCCTGTCTCTACTAAAAAAAAAATACAAAAAAACTAGCCGGGCGAGGTGGCGGGCACCTGTAGTCCCAGCTACTCGGGAGGCTGAGGCAGGAGAATGGCGTGAACCTGGGAGGCGGAGCTTGCAGTGAGCTGAGATCCGGCCACTGCACTCCAGCCTGGGCCACAGAGCGAGACTCCGTCTCAAAAAAAAAAAAAGATTCTTCAAACTGAATGACAATAATGTCACAACTATCAAAACCTCTGGGATTCAGCAAAGGCAGTGCTAAGAGGAAAGTTCAGAGCCCTAAACGCCTACATCAGAAAGTCTGAAAAAGCACAAACAGACAATCTAAGGTCATACCTCAAGGAACTAGAGAAACAAGAACAAAACAAACCCAAACCCAGCAGAAGAAAGGAAATAACCAAAATCAGAGCAGAACTAAGTGAAATTGAAACAAAAATACAAAAGGTAAATGAAATGAAAAAGCTGGTTCTTTGAAATAAATAAAATTGATAGACCATTAGCAAGATTAACCAAGTAAAGAAGAGAGAAAATCCAAATAAGCTCAGTAAGAAATGAAACGGAAAGTATTACAACTGACACCACAGAAATACAAAAGGTCATTCAAGGCTACTATGAATACCTTTATGCACATAAACTAGAAAACCTAGAAGAGATGGATAAATTCCTGGAAAAATACAACCCTCCTAATTTAAATCAGGAAGGATTAGATACCCTGAACAGACCCACAACAAGCAGTGAGATTGAAATGGTAATTGAGAAAATTACCAACAAAAAAAGTCCAGGACCAGACTGATTCACAGCAGACTTCTAGCAGACATTCAAAGAATTGGTATCAATCCTTTTGACACTATTTTACAAGACAGAGAAAGAAGGAACCCTCCCTAATTCATTCTATGAAGCCAGCATCATCCTAATACCAAAACCAGCAAAGGGCGTAACCAAAAGAGACAATTACAGACCAATATTTTTGATGAACACAGATGCTAAAATCCTCAACAAAATACTAGCTAACCAGTTCTAATAACATATCAAAAAGATAATCCACCATGATCAAGTAAGTTTTGTACCAGGGATGCAGGGATGGTTTTACATACACAAGTCAATAAATGTGATACACCACATAAACAGAATTAAAAACAAAAATCACATGATCATCACAATACATGCAGAAAAAGCATTTGACAAAACCCAGCATTCCTATATGATTAAAACGCTCAGTAAAATCGGCATACAAGGGGCATACCTTAATGTAATAAAATCCATCTATGACAAACCCACAGCCAACATAATACTGAATGGGGAAAAGTTGAAACCATTCCCTCTGAGAACTGGAACGAGACAAGGATGCCCACTGTCACCACTCCTCTTCAACATAGTACTGGAAGTTCTAGCCAAAGCAGTAAGACAAGAGAAAGAAAGAAAGGGCATCCAAATTGGTAAAGAGGAAGTCAAACTGTCACTGTTTGCTGATGATATGATCATGTTAGATATGAGTTCTAAATTTCTTTTCAAAGAATTCATATGTATGTTCAATTCTTTGCCTTCTACTTTTAAACTCAACTTCCTTGTAAAGCAACCTTTTTGGATTACCTACTCCACCCTGACTCATTCTGATCACCTGCTCCACCCTACATTCCAGTCACCTGCTCCACCCTAACTCATTCCAATTACCTGCTACCTGCTCTGCCCTGACTCCCTCCAAAGCACTCACCCCGTCATTCTTTTTAGCCAATCGGAATTAGTTTAGCGTGTGCGGTCTAACCCTAGCCAATAGGGGAAAAACACAGCAGCAGGGGCCACATACATCAGGGATAAGAACCCCTTCCCCTCCCTTGTCCAAGTGTGCACTCACCATTGTTCCATCTGTAGGGGCGCACCCTTCTATATAGAAGTAACTAGACTTGCTGAGAATTAAAAAGAAAATTTTATATTCAAGTGCTGTTTCTTTTGTGGCATCGAAACTTTATATATAACAATCATTTACCTTGAAAACCCTAAAGACTCCTCCAGAAAGCTCCTAGAACTGATAAAAGAATTCAGCAAAATTTCTGCATACAAAGTTAATGTACACAAATAAGTAGCTCTTCTATACACCAACAACGACCAAGCAGAGAATCAAATCAAGAACTCAACCCCTTTTACAATAGTCACACACACACAAAAAAACCCACTTAGGAATATACCTAACCAATGAGTCGAAAGACCTCTACAAGGAAAACTACAAACACTGCTGTAAGAAATCATATATGACACAAACAAATGGAAACACCTCCCATGCTCATGGATGGGTACAATTAATATTGTGAAAATGACCATACTGCCAAAAGCCATCTACAAATTCAATGCACTGTCCATCAGAATACCACCATCATTCTTCACAGAATTAGAAAAAACAATTCCCAAAATCATATGGAACCAAAAAAGAGCCCACATAGCCAAAGCAAGACTAAGCAAAAAGGACAAATGTGGAAGCATCACACTAGCTGATTTCAAACTATACTATAAGGCCATAGTCACCAAAACAACGTGGTACTGGTATAAAAATAGACATGTAGACCAATGGAACAGAATAGAGAACCCAGAAATAAACCCAAATACTTAGAGCCAACTGATCTTCAACAAAGCAAACAAAAACATAAAGTGGGAAAAGGACACCTTTTTCAACAAATGGTGCTGGGGTAATTGGCTAGCCACATGTAGGAGAATGACACTGGATCTTCATCTCTCACCTTATACAAAAATCAACTCAAGATGGATTAAGGACTTAAACCTAAGACCTGAAACTATGAAAAGTCTAGAAGATAGCATTGGAAAAACCCTTCTACACATTGGCTTTGGCAAGGATTTCATGACCAAGAACCCAAAAGCAAATGCAATAAAAAGATAAATAGCTGGGACCTAATTAAACTAAAGAGCTTTTGCATAGAAAAGGCACAGTCAGCAGAGTAAACAGACAACCCATGGAGTGGGAGAAAAGCTTCACAATCTATACATGTGACAAAGGGCTAATATCCAGAATCTACAACGAACTGAAACAAATCAATAAGAAAAAAACACACACAATCCCATAAAAAAGTGGACTAAGGAGATGAATAGAAAATTCTCAAAAGAAGATATACAAATGGCCAACAAACATATGAAAAAATGCTCAACATCACTAATGATCAGGGAAATGCAAATCAAAACCACAATGCAATACCTCCTTACTCCTGCAAGAATGGCCATAATAAAAAAACAGTAGATGTTGGTGTGGATGTGGTAAACAGAGAAAACTTCTGCACTGCTGGTGGAAAGTAAACTACTACAGCCACTATGGAAAATAGTGTGGAGATTCTTTAAAGAACTAAAAGTAGAACTACCCTTTGATCCAGCAATCCCACTACTGGGTATCTACCCAGAGGAAAAGAAGTCATTATTCAAAAAAGATAACTTGCATATGTATATTTATAGCAGCACAATTCACAATTGCAAAATCATGGAACCAACTGAAATGCCCAGGAATCAACAAGTGGATAAAGAAACTGTGGTATATATATACAATGGAATACTATGCAGCCATAAAAAGGAATGAATTAGCAGCATTTGCAGTGACCTGGATGAGATTGGAGAGTATTCTTCTAAGTGAAGTAACTCAGGAATGGAAAACCAAACATCATGTGTTCTCACTGATACGTGGGAGCGAAGCTATGAGGATGCAAAAGCATAAGAATGATACCATGGACTTTGGGGACTTGGGGGGAAGAGTGGAGATGGGTGAGGGATGAAAGACTATAAATATAGTGCAGTGTATACTGCTTTGGTGACGGGTCACCAAAATCTCACAAATCACCATTAAAGAACTTACTCATGTAACCAAATACCAGCTGAACTCCAGTAACTTATGGAAAAATAAAATAACAATGAAAAAATTTCCTTTAAATATGGTATCTAATTCCTTCTGGCCTTCAAGGTTTTTGCTGAGAAATCCACTGGTAATCTTAGTGAAGATCCATTGGACATGATGAGTTACTTTTCTCTTGCTGCTTTCAAGATTCTTGAGGGGGCCTTAGACTTTGTATTGCATTCCTTTACCTCTGATCTCTTGCCCCCCAGTTTCTGTGAGTCTGTAGTCCCCCTGCAGTGTTCCATGTCTTTGGCTTTTGTTAGAATATAATGTGTCTTGGTATGTACTGCTTTGGATTTATCCTACCTAGAGGTCATCAAGATTTTTGGATTTGTGAATCAATGCCTTTCCTCAAATTTGGGAAGTTTTCAGCCATTATTTTTTCAGATAGTTCCTCTGCTCCTTTCTTTATCCCTTCACCATCTGAGACTTCTGTAATGCACATATTGGTCAGCTTGATGGTATCCCATAGGTCTCTTAGTCGCTGTCCACTTTTCTTAATTATTATTATTATTATTTGCTCTTCAGATTCAATAATTTTAAAGGACTTATCTTCAAGTTCACTGATTCTTTCTTCCTGTTTGAATCTACTGTTGAATCCCTCTAGGCATTTTTCAATTCAGATACTGTATTTTCAGCTCCAGAATTTCTGTTTGGTTCCTTTTTATAGTTTCTCTTTGTTAATATTCTCTTTTGTTTATGTATTGTTTTTCTGATTTCCTTTAGTTCTTTGAGTTTTCATTTAGCTCTTTGAGCATATTTAAGACATTTTGTCTTTGTCTAGTACTTCTGATGCTTGTGTTTCTTCAGGGACAGTTTCTGACAGTTTATTTTCTTCCTTTGAATGGGCCATATTTTCCTGTTTCTTTGCATGGTTTGTTATTTTTTTTTCTTTTTAAAAATTGGTCATTCAAAAAAACAGCCACCTCTGCTAGTCATTACAAGTAGGTTCTGTGCCAGGGAAGACCTTCACTCATTAGCAGGGCACGCTGTCAGCTTGGGATCAGCCCCATGTGAGGTCTTAAGGTCTTCTTAGGCCTCTTCTGGCTATGCATTTTGCCTTGGCCTGGGTATCTGTTGTTGTTGTTTTCCAGTTCCCTTGAATGCATGACTGCTTACAAATGTCTCCGTTTCCTAAAGAGTCTCACCCCTGCTTCTCCGAGGGTAGACTTAGATGTTCTGTTGTGTTCCTCTACCTCTGACCTCTTGCTCCAGGTATCTGTGAGTTTGTAGGCCGCCTGCAGTGTTCATGAGTAGTGCTCACCATTTCCTGTGGCTTTTTCTGAACCTGAGTATCCAGCCATGCTGCTTTTCCCTGTCTGACCTCCGAATTAGGTAAAACAGAGACCAGTACCTCAGGCAGCCCCTTGACAGGTTAGAATGTTGCAAATAAAGTCCACTCTCCTCTCTCTGGGGTTCTAGGGAGGGAATTGGCAGCAGGGCTGCTGCTTCCCCAGGTGTGCCAGGAGGGAAGGATAGGGTACAGGCAAGTAAAAATGTTACAAAATTTCTTAGCATTTTGACTGTGTCTTTTTCTTGATTAGGTGTTTGCTTGGTTGCTATAGAACTTTGAGTATTTTTCAGACTTCCTATAAAGTTATTGTGTAGCCAGTCTGTAATACTGTAATTTTTTTTAACAGCTTGTAACACAACTTTTTTTTTTTTTTTTTTTTCTGAGACAGAGTCTCGCTCTGTCGCCCAGGCTGGAGTGCAGTGGCCGGATCTCAGCTTACTGCAAGCTCCACCTCCCGGGTTTAGGCCATTCTCCTGCCTCAGCCTCCCGAGTAGCTGGGACTACAGGCGCCCGACACCTCGCTCGGCTAATTTTTTTTATTTTTTAGTAGAGACGGGGTTTCACCGGGTTAGCCAGGATGGTCTCGATCTCCTGACCTCGTGATCCGCCCGTCTCGGCCTCCCAAAGTGCTGGGATTACAGGCTTGAGCCACCGCGCCCGGCCATAACACGACTTTTATTAGAAAAGTTATACATAACATAGCATCAACTATTTCCAAGAATAATATTGAACCCGATAAGCAAAAAAACCAGACTAACAAAATGTGTAAAGAAACCAAGACAAGAATGTTTGATAAAATCAAACATTCAATTATCTACAATGTCTTTTTACAAATGGGGAAAACTCCATGGTTTACAGGCATAGAATATTGAAAATAAATCTGCAATAGCAATTTTTTGCAGTTAAACTCTCAAGAAACTGAATCATTAAAACAGTAATGAGTTCACAAATTTAAAACATTTTGCATAATTTTAAATTGTTAGGTATACACTGAAGTCTGAGTTTCAAAAGTGATTGTTTCCCCATGAAAGTGTCAACACTTAAGCTAGAACTTCCAGTGTTAATTTTGCCCTAAAAATTTAAGAAATATTCTGATAATCATAATAGTCACATGATTTCTGATGCTGTCTGGTCTGTTAATATAGACCTTTATTTGGATGTGTTTTTCTTCAGTTAAATTATAGGAAACTGGATATAGGATTTCATTGCAAAGCTATTAAAGTTCCAAACACAGGAATGTGCAGCACTGGAAAAGGAGATCAGTACTAAAACTTATAATAAATATCAGAGAAGCCATTAGTTTTTACAGCATTGTCTGCTTAAAGGTTAAGTTGACCTGGTGTATAATTTCCCATCAGTCTGTCCTTGTAGTAGGCAGGGCAATTTCTATTTTCATGATCTGAATACTCAGATATATCCAAACATCTTTTTAAAACTTTGATTTATAACTCCTAGAAAGTTATGTTTTTTGATAGTCACTGTACTCTAATCAAGCCTATATTTCTGCTCATTTTGGAGCCTCATTAAAATGACAGATTTTGAGGTAGCCGAGTTCATCAGAAAGACTTAAATGGAATGATTGACAAAATAGAACACTTTAAACCAATCAGTCCTATCTTTTTGTAGCTGAAGGGTGTCAGTCACAACACAATTTCACATATACCTTTGCTCATTAGGGAATTACACTTAAAATGAATCTCAAGAGGGTGACCTTTGTTATTTCAGGTGCCATCCCTAAGGTTAACAAGAAGATTGCCAGTGTTACAACTGATGGAAAGCCTTTTCTTTTTTTTTTTTTTTCTTGTTGAAGACTCATACCATAGTTTTAAATTAAACTGTCAGGCATTTGCCCAGACAGGTTTTCCTTTTCAATGCAGTAATGAAGAACTGAGATTAAAATCATGACGTTCAACTGCCACTCAACATCATTACATGCACCAATATTGCACACATCTGTTCTGTACTGTTAAAATAATCTTCTGAGTCCTTGGGGTGCTGTTTTCTCCATGAGAACATAAACACAACCCATCTAATCAGTTTCCCTCAAAGATGAAACTGACAAATTTAATATACTGGAAAAAAAATGAAGAAAGAAAAAGGGAAAGACTTTGTACAGACAAAAATCTAAGTTTTTTTAAAGGGTTCTGTGTCTCCTACACATGGGGGCAATTTGTAAGCACTAGTGAAATAAACGCTAGCTATAATGCTTCTAGCTCCTTATAAAATGTGGAACTTTGGCCCAGGTGTTGTGATGATGTTACTGTACAGTTCTTGTGTCAGCTCAATAGCTTGCTGCTTTTTAAGAACTAAGAAGCTGTAGAACTTTGCGGCAGCTTGTTTTCTGTTTGTGTTTTGACGTAACTCAAGCAAACTGATAGATTCAGCTCCAGTTTTAGCAAGAGCTCACTGAAGACCATGAAGCATCTTCTGAGTCCTTTTCTTCCATCTTCTTTCTTCCTGATCTTGATCACCCCCTGAAACATCTTCCTCCTTTTCCTCTTCATCATCTTTTTTTCCCCCCTTTTCTTTCTTTTTGGCAGAAGTTCTGACTCTTGTATTAGCTGACAGATATTTGGAGGTTCTTCTGGGGGAAGCTCTACAGGCAGTATTTCCATCTGCTCAACCTGCTGAGGAGGCATCACAGGCTCTGGGTTAATTTGTCCAGCTTTTCGCTTAACTCCCTGAGATGGTGGTGGAGGCATAGCTGACTCATCCAGGTTTGTTCTGCTGGCCTCATCACTGACTCCTGGAGGTGGCTTGGCTCTTCCAAAATGGGCTTATCAGTAACATCATGCTGCTGGTGTAGCTGTTGCTGGTCCTCTTTAGGAACCTCTGGATTTTCACATTATTTGAGGAACTCATCCAAATTATCTGCCCTACTTTCCCCCTTTTTGTAAGGTCTTCTGGTACAAGTGGTGTAAGACAGCATGTAAAGAGCTTCAGTAGTCTGTTATTCCACAAAGGCTGAGCAGGTAAAGAAAACAGTTTTTCTACTCCTCCTGTCTCTTTCCACATCACCTATTTCTTGGTGGGTGGTGCTAGATCCCAAGTAGTAACAATATCAGAATAATCATTAAGTTGGGCTCTAATTGTCTTGCTATCCAAGTTTTTGACACTGTCAACAATTGGCTTCCTCTTCCTCTTGGCTTTTGTTTCTTTAACAGTTATATCAATAGGTTCCAATGCAAATGCTTCTTCCTCATTTGGAACAAGTGTTGTTTGATCAGACATAGCTGGCTGGTTCAACAGTATTCACTGAATCAGGACTATCAGGCCCACCCATTGATATATTATCATCCTCATCCATATATCATCATGTGCAGGCTGCTCTGTCAACATCACCTCTGCCTCAGAGAGGGCAGGGGGATCGTCAAAGATACTACCATCATTATTAGTAATAAGTTTGTCATCTAATATTCCACCATCCTTTCCTTCTCTAAAATTATTATCTTTATATTGGTCTTCATATTCTAAATGGTTAATTTTCTCATTCAGATTGCTGGTGCTCTCTCTGTTCAGACTCTAATAGGAGGTTAGAAGCAGTAGTGCCTACTAACATGTCATCATCCTCAAAAGCACTGCACTGCCTTCTCTCATTATCTCATGATCATCCATTCCAAAATCACCAAAATCATTTTCTTGTAAAATACTGATATTCCCAACTTCTTCTCTCATGGTTATTTCTTCCACTCTACTCTGACCCAAGCTGAACTCCTGGGCCACATCAATGTCATCTAAGTCAGGCAGTGGCTGATCAAAGTCATGAAATTCTTCAGGTAAAGTAATGGTGTTATAAGCTGCTTCCTGATTTTCCTCAGGCAGGTCAACACCTGGTCAAAAAAACATCTTTATCTTAATGAATGCTTCATTACAGTCTGCAAGAAGGTATTTGGCTTTCCTGTGATATATTCAGACTACTCCCAGTAAGAGATGTCTGTAATGCTATCTTCACTTTTGGTGAGATGATACTCTCTATGCTACTCTCTAAATTACACTGTAACACAGGCGCTTTGGTTAGCTTCTTATCCCAATGGGCCGCTAGCCAAATTTTGGCCAGAGGCCCTCTTACTGAGGACAAAATGTGCATAGAACATTGTTCTGGTTGGCTATGAAAACAGAAGGAAACCTGGCTCTCCACTGGGAGTTGGGTGGGCTGGGTCCAGTCTGTATTTTTTTTTAATGTTTTGTCAATTGAGAAAAAGTAAGTTCCAATCATTTTAGGAGATTTATTTGCCAAAGTTAAGAACATGCCCAGGAGACAGGTCTATGCCTTTCTCCAAAGATGATTTTGAGGGCTCCAAATTTAAAGGGGAAATGGTGGGATATTGAGAAGCAAACAATTTTCATGTAAGAGGGGGTAGCGAAAAATAGTCATTCATGCCTTTGCCTGGTTCAATGAATCTGCATTTTTTTAAATATAAGATAATATAAAATGGCTGCTTCGCAGATGCTGCCACTGCCAGGAGCCCTGTACTATCAGCCATGGTCAACATCTTCTTCAACATCACCATAGATGGTGAGCCCTTGGGCCACATCTCCTTCAAGCTATTTGCAGACAAGTTTCCAAAGACAGCAGAAAGCTTTCATGCTCTGCGCACTGGAGAGAAAGGATTTGGTTATAAGGGTTCCTGCGTTCACAGAATTATTCCAGGGTTTATGTGTCAGGGTGGTGACTTCACATGCCATAATGGTATTGGTGGCAAGTCCATCTACAGGGAGAAATTTGATGACAAGAACTTCATCCTAAAGCATACAGGTCCTGGCATCTTGTCCATGGCAAATGCTGGACACAAACAGTTCCCAGTTTTTCATCTGCACTGCCAAGACTGAGTGGTTGGATGACAAACATGTGGTCTTTGGCAAGGTAAAAGAAGGCATGAATATTGTGGAGGCCATGGAACGCTTTGGGTCCAGGAATGGCAAGACTAGCAAGAAGATCACCATTGCTGACTGTGGACAACTTATTAAAGCTAGACTTGTGTTTTATCTTAACCACCAGACCATTCTTTCTGTAGCTCAGGAGAGCACCCCTCCTCCCCATTTGCTGGCAATAGCCTATAATCTTTGTGCTCTCATTGCAGTTCCCTTTGGGTTCCATGTTTTCCTTGTTCCCTTCCATGCCTAGCTGGATTGCAGAGTTAAGTTTATGATATAAAATAAAACTAAATAACAAACAACAAAAAAAGATGACATAAACAAAAGGGGCAGAGGAAAAATCTGGGGAATCTGCATTTTACATAAGATAACAGACAAAATGGGGCAGGAGAACACTCAGATATGCATTTATGTCTGGTGGACCAGGGCGGCTGCACCTGTAAAGATAAGCTATCGATTTGCATTGCCATGGTGAAATTTTAACAACTCACTAGGAATTTCCTTGTGGGCAAAATATGGAGGAGGCATGTAACTTTTCATCTTGTAACCATTTTATTGAGGAACCAAAACGGGGAGGCAGGTTTGCATGATCCAGTTCCCATTTTGACTTTTGCCTTTGGCTAAATGAGTTTGGGGGGATCCCAGAATTTAATTTCCTTTCACATTTCCCCTCTTTTTTTAAAAAAATCTTTTGGAGGAAGCATTTTAAAAGGAATATGGGTTCTTGGCTTCAGGTTGCTTTTTCCTCCCTTTTTTGAGCTGGTTTCCTGTTCCTGGGATTGTTTATTTCTACAAGTTTAGGTCCCGGCCCGGCGCGGTGGCTCAAGTCGTAATCCCAGCACTTTGGGAGGCCGAGACGGGCGGATCACGAAGTCAGGAGATCGAGACCATCCTGGCTAACCCGGTGAAACCCCGTCTCTACTAAAAAATACAAAAAAACTAGCCGGGTGAGGTGGCGGGCGCCTGT
>NW_012117210.1:1473766-1502081 GCF_000951035.1 Colobus angolensis palliatus
CTCCAGCCCGGGCGACAGAGTGAGACTCCGTCTCAAAAAAAAAAAAAAAAAAAAAAGTTTAGGTCCCACATTGCCAGGAAGGCTCATTCCTAGGAAATTGTGTCCCATGAAGATTAAAAAAAAAAGGGGGGGGGGGGAAGAAGGAAAAAGGAAAGGAAAAAAGAAAGAGAGAGAGAGAAAAAAAAATATATATATATAGGGACCTAGGCCAGATTTATAGCAACAAAAGGAAAGCAAACCTGGAAGCTGGGTCAGGCTATATTACTGCTTCCTCAATTAAAGCAATTTTCTGGGCAATTATTACCCCAGCCCTTTCAGTTGTGCATTAACTTATTTGCAAGCACATATCGTAACAACATTGTAAGCAGAAACAGGACAGAACACAAATTATTACTATTCCTATTATAAGCAATAGCTTCTGCCACCAAGTTCCCCATGATCCAAACCAACTACTCAACCAATTGATTAGTGAGGGTTTTGGATCTGACAGGTTGGTTATCTGGGTTTTCATATCAGTCATAAATCAAGTTATGTTCTTTGATTCATCTGGAATATACACACAACATTCAGTTTTTATGATGGCACAGGTCTCCGTTGTGCTGCAATGAGTATATCTAAAGCCATATGGTAGTATAGCACAATTTTCCTCATAAGCATGACCTCATTGTTTAGCAAGGCAATACTCATGTGGCTATCATTCAGGGCCTTTTGGGTGTAATTGGGTAAGGCCTCTATATGCCATATAACATCTTCAATACCTGTCTGTGGCACAAAGATTGAAGCTAAGTGATCATACCATTGGAATACCTAACATGTCCAATGAAATCGTAAATGAAAAAGGTTTGCTGGTTTTGGCAGGGTCTGAATGACATGCCCTTGTGCCCAAGCATAACCTAGGGAATGTCATTCTAACTACCCTGGAGGTAACCACGGCCATAAGTTAATGCCACATAGCCAATATGTCCCATTTGGAGCTAGCCAATAAATACCTGGTTGCTGCACCCAATCGGTGGCATTCCAGTCAGCGTCTTGTAATATGATAATGTGGTCACAGCATTCTCCAGGTGTCCACCCGGTATCTCTCGTACTGTTTGGCCATAGGTCCTTGGTACGGTTTCTTCGCTGCCAGCACAAAGAAGCATTTTGGCTGAGTTGGCCAGACATGGGGTGAGCCAGATAAACCCAGCCCAAATTTGCATTATTCCATTTTGAAAATGGGCTGTTGTTTGGGGTGTGGTTACCACCTTCTGTTTTAGCTGGGGGTAGGGGGGTGGGATGTTAAAGTGAGATCTAATGACCTGGTCCTTTCCATTCAAAAACTTTTCCCATGTCCCTTGTTCTTAAGAGTGTTTTTAATGGGCCAGTTACATATATTGTCTTTTGTTATCCCAGCACTAAGAATGCCAGACCACTTCTGTGATGTGATGATTTTTTGGTATTCTATCCAGTCCTGACCTTGGAAGGGGGATATCCACCATGGCAGGCTGAAGCCACTGGAAAGAGGCTTGAGTCTGCATACCCAGCAGGTATTCTTTTGTAATCAGTCTGCATAATGCTGAGCCCACTGTAGAAACAGGTTTGTTTCATGGGCATCCGTGGGTGGCAGTGGCAAGAAGGTGTAGGGATATAGGATTAATAATAGCAAGGTTGTGAAATTCATTTTAGTTACTAAATGGTGTTAAATCAGACAAGGCAAGTGCCCTGTCATTTATAAGACAGGAGTTGCCAGTATTTCTAGGACAATAATTGTAATGGTTACTGTACAATAAACAGAGGCGTTCCCTTTGCATACAGGCCTGGTCCTGTGTCTTGGGTTTAAGCAGTCCACAACAACTGTTGTCTGCTTCTAATCCTGGGTTGCAGGTTCATGTTTAGTGAACCGGAGGTGAAGGTCTTTGGTGGGAGTTACAGTCCACTCAGGAGGTTGTGCCTTTTTAAGATGAGAGATGTGAATCCGTGAATCTATACTCTTTAATTTTGTAGTACATGGATTAGTCAGTAGTACCTGGTACGGGCCCTTCCATCAGGATTGAAGGGAATCCTTTATTAGATGTCTTTTCCAATAGATGAAATCTCCAGGTTGCAGATCGTGACCAGGCACCTTATCTTCAGGGAGCGCACTGTGAAAGGAATTCTTTAACAAATCTTGGCTTTTTCTAAGATGATAAATGAGTCCCTCACAGTGTTGCAATATATCTCCCTTGAGAAAAGTTGGATTGGTTATGTTCGTTCCCATACACATGGGTCTTCCTGTTATAATTTCATAAGGAGACAATTGATGTTTTCCAAAAGGAGTGGATCGGAGTATAAGCAGCACTAGGGAGAGTGCTTTGGGCCAGAGGAGGTGAAGTGCCTCTGTGAACTTGGCCAATTGTGTTTTAATTATTCCATTAGTCTTCTCCACCAGGCCTGAAGACTGGGGATGGTTGGCACAATGGAAATGTTGAAATGTGGGCCAAATTTTACAAATATTTTGAGTAACCTGGCCAATAAAGTATGTTCCCCTGTCATTGTGAAGTTCACAGAGGACTCCCCACAGTGGAACAATTTTTTTTAGTAGGATTTTTCCAACTGTCATGGCTGTTGCTTGCCTGCAGGGAAAAGCTTCAACGCAATGGTATAACATGCAGACCATTACTAAAACATACTTGTAACCTTGAGATGATGGCAGCTGGATAAAATCAAGCTGTCATACCTCAAAAGGTCAGCCGGAAGGGGAAAATGACCCTGGACTCCATGGAGGGGTTTTCCTGGGTTATGTTTGGGACAAATAACACATGAGAGTAAACTTTTTTGTTTGTTTGGTTTTTTGAGATGGAGTTTCACTCTTGTTGCTGAGGCTAGAGTGCAATGGTGCAATCTCAGCTCACTGCAACCTCTTCCTTCCGGGTTCAGGCGATTCTTCTGCCTCAGCCTCCCAAGTAGCGGGATTACAGGTGCGCACCACCATGCCCGGCTAATTTTTGTATTTTCAGTAGATACAGGGTTTTGCCATGTTAGCCAGGCTGGTCTTGAACTCCTAACCTCAGGTGATCCCCCTTCCTGGGCCTCCCAAAGTGCTGGGATTACAGGCGGGAGCCACGGTACCCAGATGAGAGTAAACTTTTTGTGCCACTATAAAGGATGGTTTCCAGTAATATTGTTTATACCAGGATATTATTTTATCTGGATTGCAGTGGGTTAGATTATGAACATATTTCATAAGGGACACCTGACATTCTGTTGGAATAATGGGCTTCTTGGAATGATTAGGTCCACATCATATTTCAGTTTTGGGAGTCAAGTATCCCCCTGCCTGTTTCCAAGTAGATTTCTCTCTTGTAGGAGCTATGCGCTGGGTTTCTTTCAACATGTATTTAAGTGTTTTGGGTTTTATGGCCATTTTCCAACTTGGGGGTGATGGCTTGAGTGCTGCTCTTTTAGCTGTGGCGTCAGCAAATTGGTTACCCTGACTTTCTGTGGTGTCTAATTTTGAGTGATCTGGGATTTTTATAATTGCCAAGCTTTTTGGTTTTAGAACACCTTCTAACAGCTCTGATACTTGTCCATTTTTTATGGGTTGCCCTGAGGGGGTTAAATATCCTCTCTCTTTTCATAGCATCCCAGTCATGAGCAACCCCAAAAGCATAGTGGCTGTCAGTGTAAATGTCTGCAGCCTTGTCTTTTGCCAATTGACAAGCTTCGGTCAGGGCAACCAATTTGGTCACTTGAGCTGATCTGGCTTGGGGGAGACGATTGACTTCAATTACCTCTAGTAAGGAAACCACAGCATATCCTGCTATAAAATTTCCATCGTCTCCTCTTAAATAAGACCCATCTGTATACCATTCTATCTCAGCATTATCCAGTGGCATCTCTTGTAGGTCTGTCCTGGGGGTGAGAAGTCAAGTCAGTCATCAGAACACAGTCATGAGGGGTTTTGTCAGAAGGGCTTGGCAAGAGAGGGGCCAGATTAAGATTATTACAGCAGGAAATAGTAATATTGGGAGATGATAAAAGCAAAATTTCCTAAGAGGCTAACCGGTTGACAGACAGATGTTGTATATGATGAGAGTTTAGAAGGGTCTCAAGAGAATGTGGCACAAAAATGGTAAGGGGGAACCCGTAATTACTTCTTCAGCAGACTTTGAGATGGTGTTGTCTTTTGAGCAAAATCCTGGGAACTTTGTACACAGCAAGGCTGTGGCTGCTATTGCTCTCATACAAGGAGGCAGCCCTCGAGCCACAGGGTCCAGCTGTTGGCTATAATAGCCTATAGGTCTCTGATGATCACCATGTTTCCGGGTCAGTACTCCGGATGCAGTACCTCCAACTTTGTGTATGAAAAGGGAGAAAGGCAATTTGTAGTTTGGGTGCCCTAAGGCTGGGGCGTTAATCGGAATTTCCTTTATTTGTTGTACAGCTGATTGTCCCTCTGGAGTCCACATGATGGGATCAGGTTGTTCATTTTTTAGGTATGCACACTGAAGTTGAGCCATAAGGGAGAAATTTGGTATCCAGTTTCTACAATAACCCGCCAGGCCCCAAAAACTCTTGTTTCTTAGTGGCAGGCATTGGGAAAGCTAAAATTCCTCACTCTATCAGGGTTAATACTCAGTCCTTTGGCTGAGATAATATGTCCCAAATACTTAACTTGAGGTAAGCATAGCTGAAGTTTGTCTTTAGACATTTGTGTCCCTTGGTGGCTGTTTGAGTAAATATAGACTATCTTCCTGAGAGGAAGAGAGTGTGTCTGAACAAAGGAGAGTAGGTGAATGCTGAGCCCTGGGTAAATATTTAATCCTCTAAATCAGCTTCTAATATTTGGGAACAGTAAGTGGGACTTTCTGTTTACCTTTGGGGCATTACAGTCCACGTATATTGCCGTTCTTTCCAAATAAAGGCAAACAAATATTGGCTGCCTAGTTCTACAGGAATACTAAAGAAGGCACTATAGAGATCCACAACTGAGAAATACTGACTGGTAATGGATATAGGTGATAGAAGGGTTTGTGGGTTGGGGACTACTGGGTGCCTGGGAATTATGATATTGTTTATTGCCCTCAAGTCCTGCACAAATTTCCATCCTCTCCCGTTTGGTTTCTTTACAGGGAATATAGGGCTGTTTCAGGGGATTGTGCAGGGAATAATGATAATCTCAGATTATCATTATTTCTCAAATGATATATTATTCATATATCATTTCTCAGATAATCTTCTATGATAGGAGCAATTCTATATATGGCTTCCTTTTGCAGAGGATAGTGTTTAAGTTTGGATAGGGGTTTCTTTGGGTTTATCACTACCTTTACTGGAATGGCTGAGAATACTTTCTCTGTATCTGTATTTGACTGAGACTATAAGCGGGAGGACACATCCTTGAGCAAGTGCTCCGCTTCTGGTGTTAACAGGAAGATTGGGGAAGCTAAAAGGAGTTTTACTGTTTTCTGCTCTGTATTCCAATGTTCTTTCTTCTTCCCTAATATTTCCTTCTCTGTCTCTATTTTATTTTCCTGGTCACAAGATGACGTTTTAACATTAGCAGTACTAAATTGTACATTATCAGGACATTTTAAAATTTGGTATTTTTGGTCTCCTGGCTCCAATTCTAAAACAGTTTCACCTTTTGATGAAAAAGAGATGTGGGCATTATGGATGTTGAGATCACGGCCCAAAAGATTGACAGGAGCCCCAGCGCATATTAGAAACATATGGGACCTACTGAATGTGTCACACTTAGAGCCTGCGACAGGGTAGTGGAACCCGATGAACCCTAAGGTATGGGTTTGGACTTAAAACATGAGATCATTTTATTAGACACACTCACCATGTTAATTCTTTCATTACTCTGAGGAATGGGGTTTCTAAATAAGGTGGGATTGTTGTACCCGAGCAAGTTAGAGAAACACCACACTTTGAGACGAATTTAGGAGTCCTGTATTAGTCAACGACTGGAAATTCTCTTGGCCCCAAGGAAGGGGCTCGATTTTCTTTTATACTTCGGTTTAGGAAGGGGAGGGGGAGCTCAGTTGCAACAATTCCACAGAAGTAAAAACATGCAAAAAGTTAAAAAGACAAGTGGTTACAGAGAAGCAAACAGTTCCAAGTGCAGGGGCTCTAAATCTTTTATAAGATGTTATATATGGGGACTCTGCCAGACACAAACTCAAGGCTTTATGGTGTTATCTTTTGAGCAAAATCCTGGGAACTTTGTACATTGCTTGCTTCAGTACCTTATCAGTTAATTGGACTCTTTGATATGTTGAGAGTCAGCTTACACAAGTTAACCCCTTGAGGAAGAGGGTGAGGTAAGGAGTCCTTGATGTCCTGTAAATGAAGGAGCCAAATGGAGTTCCTCTGGCTTTCTCAGCTAAGAGAGAGTCTATTCATGTGGAAACAAGGCTAGGTGATTACAGGATTTATCAGAGATAGTCACACCTATGTCAGTTAAGGCAGTTGTAAACTCATGGTTTATTATTATATTAATCTCTCCCAATTGGTTTGTCAGGGTAGAATATTTGGAGAGGTGAAACCCCTGTATTTCCTTGGAGCACCCCTTGTCTTCCTGAGTTGCATTCTGCCTTTTCTTTCGTTTCAGCCTAAGGCAATCTCTCTTAAGGTGTCCCCGTCATTTACAGTTGTAACAGACTGGGAGGGAAGAGTCCTCAGACAGAGGGAGCTTGAAATCTTTCTGGGGCTAAGAGGCTTGAGAAGTTAATTGCTTTTGCTGTAAATGCAAAATTTGGGCAATCTTCTGTTTTTCCTTGTTTTATCATATTGCGGGATAATTGGTCAGCTAACTAGTTCATTAGTTCTGGCTGTGGTCCAGTTTGCGTTTTAAAAGGGTGGCTAAATCATCTAGTCCGTTAAGAAATTTGCATTTAATAATGTATCATTTTTATTGTTTTCAAAGCAATCAGCTGACATCCCACAATATTGTTTTAAAGTTTTATTAAAATGTGTTAAATAATCTAAAACTAATTCATTTGGGTTTCAATGGCGTTGTTGGATTTTATTCCAATCCACAACCCTTTGGAACACTGAAAGAATGATATTTAATAGGGTGGTTACTCATTCCTGCACATCTTTGTGCCTGTCTTCTGGATTTTGGGGGGCTGGTTGTTGTGACTCTATTGGGCCTTCAGGGGTCAAATCTGCTATGGGGTCTGACCATTGTGCTTTTCCCAGCCATTCCTTAGCTTTAGCTTCTGAGACCAACATGTGGACTAGCTGATAAAAGTCTGAATGACCTGGGTCATAGGTTCTGACAATGAACTCAAATTCTCAAACCCAATTGGATCTTTATGGGGGTCAGGAAATTCTTTATGCCTCAGAATTCAGCCTTTGACCAGGGTGTTGGTAGACAATCACCAGGGTTCCCCACCTGTTAGCAGTTGTTCCCAAAATAGGGTGATCATGAGAGATGTCCCTGCAGGGTCCCCCTTTTCCACATCTTCCAGATGAGATGTTGCTATTGGAGCTGTCAGGGAATCATGAGGGGGTGGGGTCTTTGCAGCCAGACTCCGAACTGCCTTCTGTTGAGCAAGTGTTAGACATGCAGTAGAAGCAGGGGACAGATCTGGTCCAGGAAGTTCAGATAGGTCAGTGTAGAATAGGGGTGTAGAGGGAGGTGCCAAGGGGGAAGTAAGGAATTCTGAGGATTTCTTTAAGAGAGATTGGAGATTAGAGAGTTCTTGATTAGCATTTCTAAGTTGTTTGTTGGCCTCCTGTAGGGAGATGAGGTGGTTGTCAGGCCTCCAAGCCCAAGCCTGCATATATATACATCCAGATGACCTGAAGCAACTGAAGAATCACAAAAGAAGTGAAAATTGCTGGTTCCTGCCTTAACTGATGACATTACCTTGTGAAATTCCTTCTCCTGGCTCAGACACTCCCCCACTAAGCACCTTGTGACCCCAGCCCTTGCCCGCAAGAGAACAACCCCCTTTGACTGTAATTTTCCACTACCTACCCAAATCCTATAAAATGGCCCCACCCCAACTCCCTTTTGCTGACTCCTTTTTTGGACTCAGCCCGCGTGCACCCAGGTGAAATAAACAGCCTTGTTGCTCACACAAAGCCTGTTTGGTGGTCTCTTCACATGGATGTGCGTGAAATTTGGTGCTGAAGACCCGGGTCAGCGGGACTCCTTTGGGAGACCCATCCCCTGTCCTCACCCTCACTCCATGAGGAGATCCACCTACGACCTCGGGTCCTCAGACCAACCAGCCCAAGGAACATCTCACCAATTTCAAATCAGGTAAGCGGTCTTTTCACTCTCTTCTCCAGCCTCTCTTGCTACCCTTCAGTCTCTCTCTCTCGCTACCCTTCAAACTCCCTGTCCTTTCAATTCCAGTTCTTTTTCCTCTCTAGTAGAGACAAAGGAGACACATTTTATCTGTGGACCCAAAACTCCGGCGCTGGTCACGGACTTGGGAAGACACTCTTCCCTTGGTGTTTAATCACTGCAGGGATGCCTGCCTGATTATTCACCCACACTCCATTGGTGTCTGATCACCACAGGGATGCCTGCCTTGGTCATTCACCCACATTCCCTTGGTGGCAAGTCAATTGCAGGGACGCCTGCTTTGGCTGCTCACCCACATTGCAGCCCAGGGCTGCTCACCACCCCCCTTCTCCGTGTCTCTACCCTTTCTTTTAGCTGGGCTTGCCTTCTTCACTATGAGCAACCTTCCACCCTCCATTCCCTCTTCTTATCCCTTAGCGTGTGTTCTCAAAAAACTTAAAATCTCTTCAACTCTTGCCTGACCTAAAACCTAAGTGTCTTATTTTCTTCTGCAACACCACTTGGCCCCAGTACAAACTCGATAATGGTTCTAAATAGCCAGAAAATGGTACTTTTGATTTCTCCATTTTACAAGACTTGGATGATTTTTGTCGAAAAATGGGCAAATGGGTCTGAGGTGCCTGACGTCCAGGCATTCTTTTACACATTGATCCCTTCTTAGTCTCTGCTCCCAATGCAACTCGTCCCAAATCTTTCTTCTTTCTCTCCTGTTCCTTCAGTGTCCACCCAAAGTTCTGAGTCCTTTGAATCCTCCTTTTCTACGGACTCATCTGACCTCTCCCCTCCTCCCCAGGCTGCTCCTCACCACGCTGAGCCAGGTCCCAATTCTTCCTCAGCCTCCGCTCCCCTACCCTATAATCCTTTTATCACCTCCCCTCCTCACACCTGGTCCAGCTTACAGTTTCATTCTGCAACTAGCCCTCCCCAACCTGCCCAACAATTTCCTCTTAAAGAGGTGGCTGGAGCTGAAGGCATAGCCAAGGTTAATGCTCCTTTTTCTTTATCCAACCTCTCCCAAATCAGTTAGCGGTTAGGCTCTTTTTCATCAAATATAAAAACCCAGCCCAGTTCATGGCCCATTTGGCAACAACCCTTAGATGCTTTACCGCTGTAGACCCAGAAGGGCTAGAAGACTGTCTTATTCTCAATATGCATTTTATTACCCAACCTGCTCCTGACATTAGCAAAAGCTCCAAAAATTAGATTCTGGCCCTCAAATCCCACAACAGGACTTAATTAACCTCGCCTTCAAGGTGTACAATAATGGAGTAGAGGCAGCCAAGCAGCAACGTATTTCTGAGTTGCAATTACTTGCCTCCACTGTGAGAGAAACCCTAGCCACATCTCCAGCACACAAAAACTTCAAAACGCCTGAACCGCAGCGGCCAGGCATTCCTCCAAGACCGCCTCCCTCAGGATCTTGCTTCAAGTGCCAGAAATCTGGCCACTGGGCCAAGGAATGCCCACAGCCCGGGATTCCTCCTAAGCTGCGCCCCATCTGTGCGGGACCCCACTGGCAATTGGACCGTCCAACTCACCTGGCAGCCACTCCCAGATCCCCTGGAACTCTGGCCCAAGGCTCTCTGACTGACTCCTTCCCAGATCTTCTCTGCTTAGCAGCTGAAGACTGACACTGCCTAATTGCCTCGGAAGCCTCCTGGACCATCACAGACACTTTGGGTAACTCTTATAGCAGAGGGTAAGTCTGTCCTCTTCTTAATCAATACGGAGGCTACCCACTCCACTTTACCTTCTTTTCAAGGGCCTGTTTCCCTCGCCTCCATAACTGTTGTGGGTATTGATGGCCAGGCTTCTAAACCCCTTAAAACTCCCCAACTCTGTTGCCAACTTGGACAACATTCTTTTATGCACTCTTTTTTAGTTATCCCCACCTGCCCACTTCCCTTATTAAGCCGAGACATTTTAACTAAATTATCTGCTTCCCTGACTATTCCTAGGCTACAGCCACACCTCATTGCTGCCGCTTTAATACTTTTAGAGGCCCTCAAAATTGCAAGCTATGCTCCACTTACTCTCTATAGTTCCCATAACTTTCAAAATCTATTTTCCTCCTCACACTTGATGCATATACTTTCTGCCCCGTGGCTCCTTCAGCTATACTCACACTTTGTTGAGTCTTCCATGTTATGCCCAGACCGTTTATTCCCCAGAGAAGACCATCAGAGTCCGGAGTCAAAGCCAAGCAGCAAGGATCTTTATTACAGGTTCGAACCTGGAACATCCTCACTAGTCATGAGATGAGCGGGAAAGTTCCTTATCTGGGCTCCAGACAGCATTTTTATAGTCAGGGGTAAACAGGTACAGAGTCATAGGGGATTTTGTACACATCAGACTTAGGATTGGCTGACATTTGAACAAAGTGATTTGGCTGATTATGATCGGTTCCGCCATTTCTGGTATTTCGGTTACATTTTGAAACACTGATGACGTTTATCAGGGGCTTGCAGGGTAGGGGTAGGGTAGGGGTAGGGCTTGTTTTCCCGGTCTGCTCACCCGGTCTGTTCTGCTTTCTAGATTCCTGGAATTGTTTGCCTAAGTTAGTTCGGGAGTTGTTTTGCAGCCCTGGTCCCTGCTGTCCTGGTCCCTTTCATCCACAGTTACCATTGTTCCTGGCCTGGACTTCAATCTGGCCTCTCACATTATTCCTGATACCATATCTGACCCCCATGATTGTATCTCTCTGATCCACCTGACATTCACTCCATTTCCCCATATTTTCTTCTTTCCTGTTCTTCACCCTGATCACACTTGGTTTATTGATGGCAGTTCCACCAGGCCTAATCGCCAATCACCAGCAAAGGCAGGCTAAGCTATAGTGTCTTCCACATCTATCCTTCAGGCTACTGCTCTGCCCCCCTCCACTACCTCTCAGCAAGCCAAACTCATTGCCTTAACTCAGGCCCTCACTCTTGCAAAGGGACTATGCATCAATATTTATAATGACTTTAAATATGCCTTCCATATCCTGCACCACCATGCTGTTATAAGGGCAGAAAAAAATTTCCTCACTATACAAAGGTCCTCCATAATTAATGCCTCCTTAATAAAAACTCTTCTTAGAGCTGCTCTGCTTCCAAAAAAGCTAGGGTCATTCACTGCAAGGGCCCTCAAAAAGCATCAGATTCCATCGCTCAAGGCAATGCTTATGCTAATAAGATAACTAGAAAAGCAGCTAAGTTCCAACTTCTGTCCCTCGCTGCCAGTTTTTCTCCTTTTCATCGGTCACTCCCACCTACTTCCCCACTGAAACTTCCACCTATCAATCCCACACAAGGCAAATGGTTCTTGGACCAAGGAAAATTCTCCTTCCAGCCTCACAGGCCCATTCTATTCTGTCGTCATTTCATAACCTCTTCCACGTAGGCTACAAGTCGCTAGCCCACCTCTTGGAACCTCTCATTTCCTTTCCATCATGGAAATCTGTCCTCAAGGAAATCACTTCTCAGTGTTCCATCTGCTTAGAATAGCAGTAGTAGAATAGTAGTAGTAATAGTAGTAATAATAGTAGAATCTACTCCTCAGGGATTGTTCAGGCCCCCTCCCTTCCCTACACATCAAGCTCGGGGATTTGCCCAGGAGTGGCAAATTGACTTTACTCACATGGCCCAAGTCAGGAAACTAAAATACCTCTTGGTCTGGGTAGACGCTTTCACTGGATGGGTAGAGGCCTTTCCCACAGGGTTGGAGAAGGCCACTGCGGTCATTTCTTCCCTACTGCCAGACAAAATTCCTCGGTTTGGCCTTCCCACCTCTATATAGTCCAATAACAGACCGGCCTTTATTAGTCAAATCACCCAAGCAGTTTCTCAGGCTCTGGGTGTTCAGTGGAAACTTCATACCCCTTACCATCCTCAATCTTCAGGAAAGGTAACATGGTCTTTTAAAAACACACCTCACTAAGCTCAGCCTCCAACTTAAAAAGGACTGGACAATACTTTTACCACTTGCCCTTCTCAGAATTCAGGCCTGTCCTCGGAATGCTACAGGGTACAGCCCATTTGAGCTCCTGTATGGATGCTCTTTTTATTAGGCCCCAGTCTCATTCCACACACCAGCCCAATTTGGACTGTGCCACAAAAACTTGTCATCCCTACTATCTTCTGTCTAGTCATGCTCCTATTCACCATTCTCAACTACTGATAAATGCCCTGCCCTTGTTTACACTGCCAGTTTACACTTTTCCTCCAAACCATCATAACTGATATCTCCCAGTTTTACCTCAAACTGCCACCCTTAAGTCTCTCTTGAAGTGGATAAAAGATCTTCAGTGGCAAGGTACACTCCAATACTTTCACCCTGATGAAGTCTTATTCTTTACTTTTATGCTCACTCATATTCTCATTCCCATTCTTATGCCACCCTCTATCTCTCCCCAGCTATCTCCACCACACTATCAATTTCACTCTCTCCTAGCTGTTTCTAATACTTCTTTAACAAAAAACTGGTGGCTTTGCATTTCTCTTTCCTCCAAAATCACCAAGGCTTCAACTTACTGCTAAAAAAAGGGAGACTCTATATATTTTTAAATGAAGAATATTGTTTTTACCTAAATCAATCTGACTTGGTGTATGACAACAAAAAAACTCAAGATAGAGCCCAAGAACTCACCAACCAAGCAAATAATCATGCTGAACCCCCTTAGGCACTCTCTAATTAGATGTCCTGGGTCCTCCCAATTCTTAGTCCTTTAATACCTGTTTTTCTCCTCTTATTCAGACCTTGTGTGTTCTGTTTAGTTCTCAATTCATACAAAACCGTATCCAGGCCATCATCATTCTGCATGACAAATGTTCCTTCTAACGACCCCACAATATCACCCCTTACCACAGAATCTTCCTTCAGCTTAATGTCTCCCACTCTGTGTTCCCACACTGCCCCTAATCCTGCTCAAAGCAGCCCTGAGAAACATCGCCCATTATCTCTCTATATCACCCCCCAAAATTTTTGCCACCCCAACACTTCACCACTATCTTGTTTTGTTTTTCTTATTAATATAAGAAGACAGAAATGTCAGGCCTCTGAGCCCAAGCCTACACATATACATCTAGATGGCCTGAAGCAACTGAAGAATCACAAAAGAAGTGAAAATGGCCAGTTCCTGCCTTAACTGATGACATTACCTTGTGAAATGCCTTCTCCTGGCTCAGACGTTCCCCCACTAAGCACCTTGTGACCCCAGTCCCTGCCCGCAAGAGAACAACCCCCTTTTACTAATTTTCCACTACCTACACAAATCCTATAAAACGGCCCCACCCCTAACTCCCTTTGCTGACTCCTTTTTTGGACTCAGCCTGCCCGCACCCAGGTGAAATAAACAGCCTTGTTGCTCACAAAAAGCCTGTTTGGTGGTCTCTTCATGGAGACACGCATGACAGTGGTCTCCCCCCTTTTGCTACTTTCCAGCTACCATTAAAATAGCTCTCCCTTTCTGGTTGTCTAGTTTTTGTGTCTGTGTTTTCCATCCTGGTTCACAGGTATACTGAGTTGGCATCTCAAAAGATCCCCATTTAGGCCATTGTGACTTAGAATATGCTTAGTTAGAGTGCTCTGCTTGGTTAAATATTTGCATGATGATTCACCGTATTTTGCATATACCCTGCTGGAGTTTCTAAAGGGGGAACTTTATGTTCTGCAGCTTTGGGGTCTTAGAGGCTTTGTTCTCCATAATTTAGAGTTCCCCTTTGGATTTGACCAAGTGGGGATGTATGTTGGACCCAAAATGTGCTGCTTGCAGACCTAGCTTTTCACAGGGCCATTACACCCTGAACCAATTTGGTCCACCCATGTCATGGCTACCTGGCACAATGTGTCAGGGGCTCAAAGTTTGGGAGGGGCCAGTTCCTTATATGCACCTCCTGGCTGAGATTAGACCCTAAGTATGCTTTTCTGAGGGGGAAACCTATTTAGAGCTGCTGCACGTCTTAGGGAGAATTTCTCCTAGACACCCTCACGTGATTCTCAGTTGCCTGAGAATGCCCCAAAGGGCTGAGGGGAGCAACATGTTCTGTTTCTTCAGAGTGGAAAATTTCACACTCATGAACTTGAAGGTTCAGAATTGGTCAAATCTGATAGGGGAAAGGACCAAAACATACATACACACACATACACAAACACACACACACACACACACACACAAAAGAAAAACAAAACAAGCAAAACTAACAATGATCACACAAATTATATGATTTCTGAGTGCTCTAAGTGTAAGTAGGAAATTAACACCAGCTGATTGTTAATGCTAATTCTAGTCATTTAAAAGAATTTGCAAGACAGAATCCCAAACCAGTTCCTTACCTAGTGATGGGGGCCCCAGTTGAAGATTGCTTTTTGCAGATGCAGAAGCAGACAGGCTCACCTTCCTTGATGGAAGAGAGTGGAAACGCCTACAAAAAAAGGAATTTTTGTTGTTGTTTTATTTTGTTTTGTTTTTAACAGCAAGTAAACCTCAGACCCCCAACTGGAAAATGTTGGAAGATCAGAGATCCCTGGAGGAAAGGGTCCTGGACTTTGGCAAATTGTCCTCTCAGTTTGGGCTATAAGGTACCCAAGCTGGTGCCGAGCACTGAGAGGTGAGCTACTGCAGGCTGGGTCACTTTCACTCAGGATCCCTTCGTGGTTACCAGATGTCAATTGAGTAAAATGACAAGTCTCAATCATTTTAGGGGATTTATTCGCCAAAGTTAAGGATGTACTCGGGAGACAGGTCTATGCCTATCTCCGAAGATGATTTTGCGGGCTCCAAATTTAGAGGAGAAAGGGTGGTATATTGAGAAGTACACAATTTTCACGTAAGAGGAGGGTAGGGAAAAATAGTCATTCATGCCTTTGTCTGGCTCAGGGAATCTGCATTAGTAAGATGACATAAAAGAGGCAGAGGAAAAATGTGGGGACTATGCATTTTACATAAGATAACAGACAAAATGGGACAGGGGAACACTGAGACGTGCGTTTATGTCTAGTGTGCCGAGGGTTACTGCACCTGTAAAGATAAGCTATCAATTTTCATTGCCATGGTGACATTTTCACAACTCACTAGGAATTTCCTTGTGGGCAAAATATGGAGGAGGCATGTAGCTTTTCATCTTGTAGCCATCTTATTGAGGAGCCAAAAGGGAGAGGCAGGTTTGCATGACCCAGTTCCCAGTTTGACATTTCCCTTTCACTAAATGAGTTTGGCGTCCCAAAATTTAATTTTCTTTCACAGATTCCATGGGGAAAGGAGGGCCTGGAGCTTCCTACTCTGCTATCTTTCAGATGTCACTCAAAAACAGTATTCTATCGCTTTTATAAACAGGGACACCAAAGCTCAGAGAGTGACTTGTACAAGATTATGCAATTAATACAAATACAGCTGGGATTTGACTCTTTTATTTTTATTTTTTTAAAATAAAATTTTCCAGGTTTTGTGATTTTTTTTTTTAAAAAAAGAAACTTAGTATCTTGGAGTAGTTTTAGATTTGCTAAAAAGTTGCTAAGATAGCTCAGAGAGTTCCCATATCAGCCCACTTCCCTTCCTTTGGCCCTACACAGAGTTATGGTTTTTATTATCGTCTTAGATTAGTATGGTACATTTGTTATAAGTAATAAACCAATATTGATACATTATTATTACTAAAGTCCATACTTTATTCAATTTTCTTAGTTTTTATCTATTGACTTTTTCTGTTCTAGGAGCCAGTCCATGATACCACATTACATTTAGTTGTCATTTCTCCTTAGTCTCTTCTTGACTGTGACAGTTTCTCAAACTTGTTTTGATGACCTATTGAGGAGTACTGCTGAGGTATTTTGTAGAATGTCCCTCAATTGGGATTTGTCTTATGCTTTCCTCATGATTAGAATGGAGTTATAAGTGTTTGAGAGAAAGATCACAAAGGTAATGTTCCATTCTTATCACACCATATCAAGGCTTTGGTCAGCTAACCAAGGTAGTGTTTGCCAAGTTTTTCCACTATCAAGTTACTTCACCCCTTTTCCATACTCTATTCTTTGAAAGGAAGTTACCAAGTCCAGCCCACACTTATGAGGGTTTGAGGGGGATTAAGTGCCACTTCCTGGAAGGCAAGTATCTGTGTAAATTATTTAGAATTCCTCTATAAGGAAGAATAACTTACTTTGTAGCCCAAATTGTTCCAACTTTGTCCATTGCAAGCTCTTTCAGGCTGGCTCCTGTGTCCATTTGGCATGCTCCCATAATTTTGTTTTTGAGTACTTTCTGAAGTTGCCTCTAAATTTCATTCTGAACACCTATCTACCTCAGTTCAGTTCCTTTTACCCAGTACATCATGCCTGGCTTTCAACAGAAAAAATTTAAGACATGCTAAAAAGCATAAAAACAAACAAACAAAACCACAGTCTTGAAACAAAGCAAACACTAGAACCAGACTCAGACGTGGCATATATTTTGGAATTATGGGACCAGAGATTTAAAGTAACTATGATTAATATGCTAAGGGTTCTTAGTTTGCTTGGGCTGCTATAACTTATACTGTAGGCTGTGTGGCTTAAACAGCAGAAATTTATTTCTCACAGTTTTGGAAGCTGGGAAGTTTAAGATCAAGGTGATAGTAATTTGATTTCTGGTGAGGGCCCATTTCTTGACTTGTAGATGGTCACTTTCTTGCTGTGTCCTCGTATGGCAGAGAGAGAGAAAACTGGCATCTCTTCCTCTTATAAGGGCACTAGCCTTATTCAACTAGGGCCCTATCCTTATGACTTCATTTAACCTCTGTCACCTTCTTACAGGCCCTATAAATGTAAAACAGAAAACTACAAAGATTCTAGAAGATAACATAGGAGAACATAGAGGTAACCTTGTGTTTGGCAATGAGTTTTTAGATACAACACATGAAGCACAATCCATGAAAGAAAAAATTGGTAAATTAGACCTCATCAAAGTTAAAACCTTCTGTTTTACGAAAGACACTGTTAAGTAAATGAAAAGACACGACAAAGACTAGGAGAAAATATTTGCAGAAGACATATTTGATAAACGACTGTTATCAAAAATATATGAAGAACTCTTAAAACTCAATAAGAAAATGAGCAACCCAATGAACAGATGTGCAAAAGACCTGAATGGACATCTGCCCAAAGAAGATATACAGATGGTAAATATGCATATGAAAAGATGCTCAACATATATGTCATTAGGGAGCTGCAAAATTAAAACAACAATGAGATACCACTCCACACCAATTAGAATGGCTAAAATCCAAAACACTGATACCACCAATGTTGCTGAAGATGTAGAACAGAAACTCTTTCATAGCTGGTGGGAATGCAAAATGGTACAGATGCTGTGGAAGACAGTTTGGTAGTTTCTTACAAAACTAAATATGCCTTATGCTCTTAGGTGTTTACCTCAACGAATTGAAAACATATATCCATGCAAAATCCTACACAAAAATTTTTATATCAACTTTATTCATTATTGCCAGAAATTAGAAGTAATCGAGATGTCCTTTAATGATGAGTAAATTTTAAGAAAAGCTATGGTATACCTATACAATGCAATATTATTCAGTGATAAAAAGGAATGAACTGTCAAGCCACAAAAGACCCAGAGGACCCTTAAATGCACGTTGCTGAGTGAAAGAAACCAGTCTGAAAAGCCACATACTATTGTGATTCTAATGATATGATGTTCTGCAAAAGGGAAAACTATAGATATATTAAAAAGATAAGTGGTTGTCAGGGCTTTGGTGTGGTCATGGCAAGTGGGGAAAAGATGAATGAGTGGAGCACAGGGCATTTTCAGGACAGTGAAATTATGCTGGATGATACTGTAATGATGGATACATGACATTAATACATTTGGCAAAACCCATAGAACTGTATAGCACACAGAATGAACACTAACATATGGACTTTAATTTATCAATATTGATTCACTGATTGTAAAAATATGCCACAGTCACGCAAATGTTAATAACAGGGAAAACTGGGGGCAGGGAGTAAGGGATATATGGAGACTGTACTTTCTGCTCAGTTTTTCTGTAAACCTGAAACTGCTTTTAAAAATAAAGTCTTTTAATTTAAAAATTAATATCAGGACTCGGGTGCAGTGGCTCATGCCTGTAATCCTAGCACTTTGGGAGGCCGAGGCTGGTGGATCACCTGAAGTCAGGAGTTTGAGACCAGGCTGGCCAACATGGCGAAGCCCTGTCTGTACTAAAAATACACACAAAAAATTAGCTGGATGTGGTGGTGGGAGCCTGTAATCCCAGCTACTTGGGAGGCTGAGGCAGGAGAATTGCTTGAACCTAGGAGGCGGAGGTTGCAGTGAGCCAAGATGGCGCCACTGCACTCCAGCCTGGGTGACGGAGCGAGACTCTGTCTCTAAATAAATAAATAAATAAATAAAATTAATATCAGGTAGACAGGGAAGGGAAACAAAAACTAGCAGAATTATCCCCCCCCCACCAAAGACAACCTGATTAACAAATGTACAAAAGACTTGAATAGACATTTCTCTAAAGAAAATATACAAATGGCCAATAAGTACATGAAGAGATGCTTAACATCATTAGTCATTAAGCAAATGCAAATTAAAACAATAATGAGATACCACTTCACACAGACTAGGAAGGGCTATAATTTTAAAAAAAGACAGTAACAAGTGCTGACAAAGATGTGGAGAAATTGTAACCTTCATACATTACTGGTGGGAATGTAAAATGGTGTAACTGCTGTGTAAAACAGTCTGGCAGTTTCTTTAAAGGTTAGACATACAGTTACTATATGACACAGGAATTTTCCTCCTATGTATATACATAAGAGAAATAAAAATTTATTTCCACACAAAAACTTGTACACAAATGTTCATAGCAGTGTTATTCATAAAAGCCAAAAAGTAGAAACAGTCTTTACGTCCATCAGCTGATTAATGGATAAACAGAGTTAATATATTTGTGCAATGTACTATTATTTGGAAATACCACCAAATGAAGTAGTGATACCTGCTACAACATGAATGTCCTTGAAAACATGTTAAGTGAAATAAGCCAGTCACAAAAGATGACATATTTTATGATTCCACGTATACAAGGTGACGTCAAAAGATTTGTAGAGTAATGATATTAAAAGATAAAAATAAAACATGTAAACTTTATTTCTCAACATAAGCTCCATCAAGTTCAAGACACTTTTGTAAACAATGATACTAGTGATTTAGTCTGTCTCTAAAGAACTGAGAGTTCTGAGAATTTAGCCATGTTAATGCAATCTTTTTTACATTATTAAGAAAAATGGGTGCCCTTGACAGATGTTTTTAAAGATTAGGAAACAAAAAGAAATCAGAAGGTCTAAAGAGATATCATGAAGTTGGAAAATACAACAACTGAAGTAAAAAAATTACTAGAAGGGCTTAACAGCAGATTTAATCTGGCAGAAGAAAACATTGATGAACTTGAAGATAGGTCAATTGAGATTATCCAGTTGAGGAACAGAAGGTAAAAAGAATGAAGGAAAGTTAACAGACCCCAAGAAACTTGTGGGACAATATTAATCATGCAATATGCCTCAGAAAAATTTCAGGAGAAGAAAGAGAAAAGGATAAAAAGAATATTTTAAGAAATAATGGCAGAAAAGTTCCCAAATTTGATGAAAAATATTAATTTACACATTCAAGAAGCCAAACAAACTTTAAGAGACACATTATAATTAAACTATCCAAAGTTAAAGCCAAATAGAATCTTTTGTTTGTTTGTTTTGAGACAGAGCCTTGCTCTGTTGCCCAGGCTGGAGTGCAGTGGCATGATCTTGGCTCGCTGCAACCTCCCCCTCCTGGGTTCAAGCAATTCTCCTGCCTTAGCCTCCTGAGTAGTTGGGACTACAGGCACACGCCACCATGCCTGGCTAATTTTTGTATTTTTAGTAGAGATGGGGTTTTGCCATGTTGGCCAGGATAGTCTTATACTCCTGACCTTAGGTGATCCGCCCACCTCAGGCTCCCAAAGTGCTGGGATTACAGATGTAAGCCACCGTGCCAGGCTGAAAGCCAAATAGAATCTTGAAAGCAGCAAGAGAAAAGTGGCTTATTACATACAGGGAGTCTGCAATAAGATTAACACTTTTTATCAGAAACCATGGAAGCCTGAAGGTGATGGTAAGACATATTCAAAGTTCTAAAAGAAAAAAAAAATTTTAAAGACCCCCCCAAGTCCCTATCAACTAAGACATCTATATTGGGTAAAATTATGCTTCAAAAATAAGGCAAAATTAAGACATTCTCAGATAAACAAAAACTGACCTAGTTGATTGCTAGCATTCCTGACCTAGAAGAAATGTTAAAAATAGTCCTACAAACTCAAATGAAAGATGAATCTACACATAGGTAAACATATGAAAGAGCATATTAGTGAATCTTTTATTTATAGTTCTCTTTTTTTCCTATGTGATTTAGAAGACAACTTCATGAAACAATAATTATGAATTTATTTTGGTGGGCACACAAAGTGTAAAGATGTTATTTTTGACAATAATGATATAAAGGGAGGGAGAATGGAGCTATATTGTTTGAAAGTTTTTGTATACTTTTGAAATTAAGTTTGTGTTAACCTGAACTACATTGTTACATATTAAGATGTTAATATGTGATCGTAATCCTCACGGAACCATGAAGAAAATAACAAAAATGTATAGTTAAAAAAAAAGGAAATTAAACTGGTACACTAGAAAATATCTATTAAGTCAAAAGAAGAAAGTAATGAAGTGACTGTAGAACAAAAATTTATTAGACATATAGAAAATAAAATTTCAAAATGGTAGAAGTAATTTTTTTATCAGTAATTACATCAAATATAAATGCATTAAACTCTCCAATTAAAAGGCAGACATTGGCAGACTGGATTTAAAAACATGATATAACAGGTCTCTACAGGAGACAGTTTATATACAAAGATGCAAGTATCTTGAAAGTAAAAGAATAGAAAACATATACCCTGCATTCTGTAACCAAAAGAGAATTGAAGTACCTATATTAATATCAGACAAATTAAGACTTTTAGACAAAAGCTGTTACTAGAGACGAAAGACATTTTATCCATTTCATCATGATAAAGGGGTCAATCAAGAAAATATAAACTCCAAAACACATGAAGCAAAAACTGACAAAAGTGAAGGGAGAAGTAGACTAGTCAGTAATAATTGGAGACTTTTATACTCCACCTACAGTAATGGGTAGAACAACTAGGTAAAACATGAAAAATGAAATAGAAGTGTTTTATAACACCACAGAACAACTAGACCTAACAAACATCTACAGAACATTCCACCCAACAACAGCAAATTATACATTCTTCTTAAGTGCACATGGACCATTCCCCAGGATACAGCATAGAGCATATGCTAGGCCATGAAAAAAGCCTTTACAAGGTCTTTCCTTTAAGATGGCTGACTAGAGACATCTTGTAATCACCTCTTCCACAAGAAGAACCTAAATAGTGAATAGATAATTTCCCTTTGAATAGATCGTCCAAGAGAGAACACTGGAATTAAACAGATAAATGACAGGAAATACTTTAAGGAAGGAAGGAGAGGGAAGTGAGGCAGCCTGCTCAACTGGGATTGTCTGGAAGCCTGGAGAGACTCCCCAGTGTGAGGAAAAAGTGAGAGTCTCTCTCTCCGCCCCCCACCCCTTGAGTGGCCCACATTCCCACCATGGACTCTTGCAATCCAGCCACAAGAGAGCCCCCTGAGATATGTGAGCCCTGGAACTAACAAGAAGTACCTGGAGATTGTGCAATGGCACTGCTTCAAAAAGGGAGCTCATGCTGGATTCCACACATCCCCTGAGTCCTAAGTAGTTGTGGAAAAGTGCCATTTTGAGGTCCCAGCCCCCAACAGACTGCACCCTTCCTTGGAGCTTAACAGTGCCTGCATTGCCGCATCCCTGGAGCTCCACTGACATTCCCTGCCTACAGCCACCACAGTGGCTGGCTGATGCTGCCAGGGCCAAAGTGTGGGCCACCGGCAGTGACCTTGCTGTCTTCAGCAGTAGAACAATTGTACATTTTCATGTGCTCAGACAGCCTGCCTGCAGCTGCCATCACTATAGGCTACATCTGCTGGGGCTGAAGCATGAGCAAAGCACACACCCCACCCACCTGCATACAGATACTACCAATGAAAGCACCTGTGCCCTCCCCAGTAATGGCCACAGCATAGTCCCTGCCATACGCCACCTTACTATTCTTCTGGGAGCCTAGGGATCACCCTGCTCCTGCCTACCACAGCCAGCACCTGCACACACCATCAAGGAACCTAGGATAAGCCTCTGCCAGCCCAGCTTTGCCCACAACCCTTTTATGCCAGAACATGCAGTCTGGGGACATGGGAATTTTCCAGTTTAGTTCAACACCATTGACACCTGGGCATTCTTCCTGGGGGCCAAAGGTTGGGCCCGCCCACCTACTACCACCTCCTACTACCACCACAGCTTGCGCCTATCTATACCCACCACCTGCCGGTCTGGAGACTGCCCCACCCAGCCCAGACCACTGCCAACACAAGTGAACACTGCCTGGGACCCAGAGGGTGATCATGGAATTGCTACTGCTGTCCTCCCCACCACACCTGTTGCCCAAGTGTCCAAGAACCCACCCACCTACCTGTACAATTGCTACCACTACTGGCATCCAAGCAAGCCACCTGGAGGCCCAGGCATCAGCCTGCCTGAAGCTGCTAACACTAAGGCCAGTGCATACCATCCTGGGGCCAAGGACAGGCACACTCAGCCCACTGTAATCACCAATGAGACCTGAAGACTGGCCTACCTGGTGTTCCAGTCCCCAGCAAAATATTACCACAGTCTCCACTAATAACCACACCCTAAACCATTTGAGGAATCACAGATACCACTGTGTCACAGATACCACTGACACTGTTTACAGCTGAAGAAATCATACAGAAACTGCATTGTGCAATACACTATTGTACACACCCAGAATCAAAGCCAAATTGCCTTACCCAACGAACACCATAGATACATCTTTAGAAAAAAGTCATCCCCTTCAAAAAATTAGAAGAAGTGACTTATACTAGAAGCACAGATATCAATATAAAGACACAGGAAACATGAAAAAGCAAGGAAATATGACATTTCCAAAGAAATAATTTTCCAGCAACAGATAACAATGAAAAGGAAATTTTCAAAATCTCAGATAAAGACTTCGAAATACTGGTTTTAAAGAAGCTCAGTGAGATAAAAAAAAAAAATTGAAACCATAAAGAAATCAGAAAAACTATTCAGGATATGAATGAGGAATTTACTGAAGAGATAGATATATAAAAGAATCAAGTAGAAATTCTGGAACTGAATAATTTATTGAATGAAATATGAAATACATCTGGAAACTTCGACAATAGACTAGATCAAGCAGAAGTATCTCCAAACTTAAAAACAGATCTTTTTGAACATTAAAAAAGCACACTGAGGCTGGGCGTGGTGGCTCATGCCTGTAATCCCAGCAATTTGGGAAACCGAGGTGGACAGATCACCTAAGGTCAGTAGTTCAAGACCAGCCTGGCCAATATGGCGAAATCCTGTCTCTAATAAAAATACAAAATTTAGCTGGGCATGGTGGTGGGTGCCTGAAATCCCAGCTACTCAGGAGGCTGAGGCAGGAGAATCACCTGAGCCTGGGAGGCAGATGTTTCAGTGAGCTGAGATCGTGCCACTGCACTCCAGCCTGGATGACAAGAGCGAGACTCCATCTCAAAAAATAAAAAATAAAAAAATTAAAAAGCACATTGGAAAGGGTTTACATATCATCATGGCAGACTGGAGGCAGGACTAGATTGCAGCTCCAGAGAGAGTAGCATGCAGAGGCTCACATTGTGAATTTTAGCTCCAGATTGACTGCAAGAACAAACCAGCAATCACAAGAGGGCCCATGGAAGAAAGGAAGGAAGGAAAGAAGGATGGAAGGAAGGAAGAGAAAACCATAATCCTCCTAGGTACACAACTCCAGTGACCTGGGAATCTCATCCCCATCCCCCACAGCAGCCACAGCAAGACCCATCCAAGGAGAATCTGAGCTCAGACACACCTAGCCCCAACCCCATCTGATGATCATTCCCTATCCATATGATAGTAGAAGACAAAGGGCATATAATCTTGGGAGTCTGAGGGCCCCACATGCCACCAGTTCCTCTCCACACTACTATAGCTGATGCTTTCTGGAAAGTGCCACCTCCTGGCAGGAGACCAAACAGCACAAAAATAGACCATTAAACCACCAAAGCTATGGACCCTCATGGAGTCCACTGCACCTAAGGACCCTCACAGAGTCCATTGCACCCTCTGCCACCTTCGCTGGAACAGGCGCTGATATCCATGGCTGAGCGACCCATAGATGGTTCACATCACAGGACTCTATGCAGAAACCCCCCATACTAGCCTCGAGCCAGGTAGACTAGCTGGGTGTCTAGACCCAGAAGAAAGACAATAATCACTGCAGTTCAGCTCATAGGAAGCCACATGCATAGGAAAAGGGGGAGAGTATTACATCAAGGGAACACCCTGTGGTACAAAAAATCTGAACAATAGCCTTCAGCCCTAGACCTTCCCTCTGACAGAGCCTACCCAAAGGAGAAGGAACCAGAAAACCAATCCTGGTAATATGACAAAACAAGGCTCTTCAGCACCCCCCCCCAAAATCACACTAGTTCACCAGCAATGGATCTAAACCAAGAATAAATACCTGATTTACCTGAAAAAGAGTTCAGGAGGGTAGTTATTAAGCTAATCAGGGAGGCACCAGAGAAAGACAAAGCCCAATGCAAAAAAGTCCAAAAAAATGATACAAGAAGTGAAGGGAGAAATATCCATGAAAATAGATAACTTAAAGAAACCTCAATCAAAAACTCAGGAAACTTTGGACACACTTTTAGAAATGTGAAATGCTCTGGAAAGTCTCAGCAATAGAATTGAACAAGTAGAAGAAAGAAATTCAGAGCTTGAAGATAAGGTCTATGAATTAACCCAATCCAGCAAAGACAAAGAATAAGGAAATATGAACAAAACCTCCAAGAAATCTGGGATTATGTTAAATGACCAAACTTAAGATAATCGGTGTACCTGAGGAGGAAGAGAATTCTAAAAGCCTGGAAAACATATTTGGGGGAATAATCGAGGAAAACTTTCCTGGCTTTGCGAGAGACCTAGACATCTGAATACAAGAAGCACAAAGAACACCTGGGAAATTCAGCACAAAAAGATATTTGCCTAGGCACATTGTCTTCAGGTTATCCAAAGTTAAGACCAAGGAAAGAATCTTAAGAGCTGTGAGATGGAAGCACCAGGTAACCTATAAGGAAAACCTTAACGGCAGATTTCTCAGCAGAGACCCTAAAAGCTAGAAGGGATTGGGGCCCTATCTTCAGCCTCCTCAAACAAACAATTATCAGCCAGTAATTTTGTATTCAGTGAAACTAAGCATCATATATGAAGGAAAGATACAGTCATTCTCAGACAAACAAATACTGAGAGAATTTGCCATTACCAAGCCACTACTATAAGAACTGTTTAAAGGAGCTCTAAATCTTGAAAGAAATCCTGGAAACACTTCAAGACAGAACCTCTTTAAAGCATAAATGACACAGGACCTATAAAACAAAAATACAAGGTAAAGAGCAAAATCAAAATACAAACCAAAGTACACAGGCGACAAAGAGCATGATGAATGCAATGGTACTTCAAATTTCAATACCAACATTGCATGTAAATGGCCTAAATGACCCACTTAAAAGATACAGAATTGCAGAATAGGTAAGAACTCACCAACCAACTATGTGCTGCTTTCAGGGAACTCACCTAACACATAAGGACTCATATAAACTTAAAGTAAAGGGATGGAGAAAGGTATTTCATGCACATGGACACCAAAAGTGAGCAGGGGTAGCTATTCTTTTTTTCTTTTTTTGAGACAGAGTCTCGCTCATTGCCCAGGCTGGAGTGCAGTGATGCGATCTCGGCTCACTGCAAGCTCTGCCTCCTGGGTTCATGCCATTCTCCTGCCTCAGCCTCCCAAGTAGCTGGTACTACAGGCACCCGCCACCATGCCTGGCTAATTTTTTTTTTTTTTTTTTTTTGTATTTTTAGTAGAGACAGGGTTTCACCATGTTAGCCAGGATGGTCTCGATCTCCTGACCTCATGATCTGCCCGCCTTGGCCTCCCAAAGTGCTGGGATTACAGGCATGAGCCACCATGCCCAGCCAGGGGTAGCTATTCTTATATCAGACAAAACAAATTTTAAAGCAACAGCAGTTAAAAGGGACAAAAGAGGGCATTATATAATAGTAAAAGGCCTTGTCCAACAGGAAAATATCACAATTCTAAACATATAGATACTAAACACTGGAGATCCCAAATTTATAAAACAGTTACTACGAGTTGGATGTGGTGGCTCATGCCTGTAATCCCAGCACTTTAGGAGGCTGAGGCGGGCAGATCACCAGAGGTTGGGAGTTGAAGACCAGCCTGACCAACATGGAGAAACCTCGTCTCTATTAAAAATACAAAATTAGCCAGGTGTGGTGGGAGGCTGAGGCAGGAGAATTGCTTGAACCCAGAAGATGGAGGTTGCAGTGAGTTGCGATCACGTCATTGCACTCCAGCCTGGGCAACAAGAGCAAAACTCCATCTCAAAAAAAAAAGAAAGAAAAGAAAAGAAAGAAAACAAAACAAAACAAAAAACCTGTTACTAATAGACCTAAGAAATGAGATAGACAGCAACACAATAGTTGTGGGGGACTTCAATACTCCACTGACAGCCCTAGACAGGTCATCAAGACAGAAAGTCAACAAAGAAACAATGGATTTAAACTATATGTTGGAAGAAATGGACTTAACAGATATATATAGAACATTTCATCCAAAAACTGCAGAATTGACTATCTATTCAGTTAGATACCCTGAACAGACCAATAACAAGCAGTGAGATTGAAATGGTAATTTAAAAATTACCAACAAAAAAGTCCAAGACCAGACGGATTCACAGCAGAATTATATCAGACATTCAAAGAAGAATTGGTACCTATCCTTTTGATGCTATTCCACAAGGTAGAGAAAGAAGGAACCTTCCCAAATTCATTCTATGAAGCCAGCATCACCCTAATACCAAAACCAGCAAAGGGCATAACCAAAAAAGAAAATTACAGACCAATATGTTTGATGAACACAGAGGCTAAAATCCTCAACAAAATACTAGCTAACCAGTTCCAACAACATATCAAAAAGATAATCCACCATGATCAAGTAAATTTGATACCAGGGATGGTTTAACATATGCAAGTCAATAAATGTGATACACCACATAAACAGAATTAAAAACAAAAATCACATGATCATCACAATACATGCAGAAAAAGCATTTGACAAAATCCAGCATCGCTTTATGATTAAAACGCCCAGCAAAATCGGCATACATGGGACATGCCTTAATTTAATAAAAGCCATCTATGACAAACCCAGAGCCAACATAATACTAAAAAGGGAAAAGTTGAAAGCATTCCCTCTGAGAACTGGAACAAGACAAGGATGCCCACTGTCACCACTCCTCTTCAACATAGTACGGGAAGCCCTAGCCAGAGCAATCAGACAAGAGAAATAAATAAAGGGCATCCAAATCGGCAAAGAGGAAGTCAAACTGTCACTGTTTGCTGATGATATGGTCATTTACCTTGAAAACCATAAGGACTCCTCCAGAAAGCTCCTAGAACTGATAAAAGAATTCAGCAAAGTATGGGGTGGAGCAAGATAGCTCCAGTCTCCAACTCCCAGCGCGAGCGACACAGAAGACCAGTGATTTCTGCATTTTCAACTGAGGTACTGGGGTCATCTCACTAGGGAGTGCCGGACAATCAGTGCTGGTCAGCTGCTGCAGCCTGACCAGCGAGAGCTGAAGCAGGGCGAGGCATCGCCTCACCTGGGAAGCGCAACGGGGAAGGGAATCCCTTTTCCTAGCCAGGGGAACTGAGACACACAACACCTGGAAAATCGG
>NW_012117210.1:1507456-1526506 GCF_000951035.1 Colobus angolensis palliatus
AAAAAAAAAAAAGAATTCAGCAAAGTTTCCAGATACAAGATTAATGTACTCAAATCAGTAGCTCTTCTATACACCAACAGCAACCAAGCAGAGAATCAAATCAAGAGCTCAACCCCTTTTATAATAGCTGCAAAAAAAACCCCAAAAAAACAAAAAAGCAAAAACAACAACAACAACAACAAAAACAAACAAACAAAAAAAACCCACTTAGGAATATACCTAACCAAGGAGTTGAAAGACCTCTACAAGGAAAACTACAAAACACTGCTGAGAGAAATCATAGGTGATACAAACAAATGGAAACACATCTAATGCTCGTGGATGGGTAAAATCAATATTGTGAAAATGACCATACTGCCAAAAGCAATCTACAAACTCAGTGCAATTCCCATCAAAATACCACTATCATTCTTCGCAGAATTGGAAAAAACAATTCCCAAAATCATATAGAAACAAACAAAAAAGAGAGCCTGCATAGCCAAAGCAAGACTAAGCAAAAAGCACAAATCTGGAGGCATCACACTACCTGATTTCAAACTATACTATGAGGCTATAGTCATCGAAACAGCATGGTACTGGTATAAAAATAGGCACATAGACCAATGGATCAGAATAGAGAACCCAGAAATAAACCCAAATACTTATGGCCAACTGGTCTTCGTGAAAGCCAGTAAAAATGTAAAGTGGGGAAAGGGCACCCTTTTCAACAAATGGTGCTGGAATAATTGGCTAGCCACATGTAGGAGAATGAAACTGGATCCTCATCTCTCACCTTATACAAAAATCAACTCAAGATGGATTAAGGACTTAAACCTAAGATCTGAAACTATAAAAATTCTAGAAGATAACATTGGAAAAACCCTTCTATACATTGGCTTAGGCAAGGACTTCATGACCAAGAATCCAAAAGCAAATGCAACAACAAAGATTAACAGCTGGGACCTAATTAAACTAAAGAGCTTTTGCACAAAAAAAGGCACAGTCAGCAGAGTAAACAGACAACCCACAGAGTGGGAGAAAAGCTTTATAATCTATACATCTGACAAAGGACTAACATCCAGCATCTACAACGAACTCAAATCAATAAGAAAAAAATAACAATCCCATCAAAAAGTGGGCTAAGGAGATAAATAGACAATTCTCAAAAGAAGATATACAAGTGGCCAACAAACATATGAAAAAATGCTCAACAACACTAATGATCAGGGAAATGTAAATCAAAACCACAATGTGATACCACCTTACTCCTGCAAGAATGGCCATAATAAAAAAATCAAAAAATAGTAGATGTTGGCATGGATGCAGTGATCAGGGAATGCTTCTACACAGCTGGTGGGAATGTAAACTAATACAGCTGCTCTGGAAAACAGTGTGGAGATTCCTTAAAGAACTAAAAGTAGAACTACCATTTGATCCAGCAATCCCACTACTGGCCATATACCCCAACCTTACTAGCTGTATCTAAAGAACCTTGCTCCTATCATGCTGGTCTCAGGGTACTGACAAGATGTGGCACATTCTAAGCTCCTGAGAGCCACCCAAAACAGTGATGGCAGTCTGGACAAACACAAAGATTAGAGAGGCACCTTAAAACCTCTGGCCACATGGATTGGTGAAAACCTTCTTCCTATACAGGCTAGTCAAACAAGATGGAGAGAAGTAGGTATTTTATCTAACATGCAGAAATCAACACAAAGAATTGAGAAAAATGAAGAAACAGGATTATATTCCAAATAAAGGAACAAGATAAATCTCCAGAAACTGACCCAAAGGTAGTGGAGTTTTGTAATTTACCCAACAGGGAATTCAGAATAATGGTCATAAAGATGCTAACAGGGTCAGGGCAGCAATGGAAGAACAAGATGATAACTTAAAGAGACAGACAGTATTACAAAGAACCAAATGGAAATCATGGATCAGAAGAATATTATAACTGAACTGAAAAATTCAGTAGTGGGGTTCAACAACAGAATAGATCAACAGTCAAAAGAATCAGTGAACTTGGAGACAGAACACTGGAAATCATTCAATCTGAGGAACAAAAAGAAAAAAATTGACAAAGAGTGAAGATAACTTAAGTGACTTATGGGATACCTTCAAGCAAAATAACTTACACATAATTGATAGCCAGAGTCAGAGCCAGGAGTAGAAAAAAAGAGAGAAAGGGAGAGAAAACATATACAAAGAAATAATGATAGAAAACTTCCCAAGTCTGAAAAAAAATTGGAAAGCCAGATCCAGGAAGTCCATAGCACACCAAACAAGATGAACCTAAGGAGATCCACACCAGGCCACATCATAGTCAAATTGTTAAAGTTAAAAGACTGAGAGAGTATTGAAAGCAGGAAGGGAAAAGCGAATTATCATAGGGGAACCTCCATAAGAATGTAAACAGACTTCTCAGCAGAAACCTTGCAAGTTATAATAGAGTGGGATGATATAGTCAAAACCCTGAAAGAAAAAGACCACCAATCAAGAAAACTATACCCAGCAACACTATCTTTCAAAAAATGAAGGAGTGATTAAGACTTTCTCAGAAAAACAAAAATTGAGAGACTTTATTACCATTAGACCTGCATTACAAAAACTAAATGAACTTCTTCACCTGAAGGAAGAGGATGCTAATTAGCTACTAAATCATATGAAAGTATAAAACTCACTGGTAAAAAAGTACATTGTCAAATCCAAAACCCTCTAATACTGTAACAGTAGTAGATAAATCAATTGTATTTCTAGTATAATGTTCAAAAGGGAAAACCATTAAAAACAACTAAAGCTACAATAATTTGCTAAGGGATACATGTTATAAGATGATATAAAAGTGTGACATCAAAAACAAAACATGGGAGGAGGTGGAGTAAAAGTGGAGGTATTGTGTATGCAACCAAAATTAAGTTATTATTGATAATCTATTATGAGTATAAGATGTTTTTATTTTTAAAATTTTATTTTAATTTAATTTTTGAGACAGGGTCTTGCTTTGTCACCCAGGCTGGAGTGCAGCAGCACAATCATGGCTCACTGCTGGCTTGAGCTCCTGGGCTCAAGTGATCCTCCCACTTCAGTCTTTCAAGTAGCTGGGACCACAGGTGTGTGACATCATGCCCAGCTAATTTTCAGGTTATTTATTTATTGATTTTTAACTTTAAAATTTTTAAATTTTTCATTTCCATAGGTTTTTGGGGAACAGGTGGTATTTGGTTACCTGAGTAAGTTCTTTAGTGGTGATTTGTGAGATTTTGGTGTACCCATTTTTCCTGAGCAGTACACACTGAACCCAGTTGTAGCCTTTTATCCCTCACCCCTTCTCATCCTTTTCCCCTGAGTCTCCAAAGTCCGTGGTATCATTCTTCTGCCTTTGCATCTTCATAGCTTAGCTCCCACTTATGAGTCAGAACATATGATGTTTGGTTTTCCATTGCTGAGTTGCTTCACTTAGAATAATAGTCTGCAATCCCATCCAGGTTGCTGTGAATGCTATTAGTTCATTCCTTTTCATGGCTGAGTAGTATTCCATCATATATATGTGTGTGTGTGTGTGTGTGTGTATACCACAATTTCTTTATCCACTTGTTGATTGATGGGCATTTGATGGATTTGACGGCCAGCTAATTTAAAATTTTTTTTTAGAGATGGGATCTTACTATGTTGCCCAGGCTGGAGTGCAGTGGCTATTCAGGGGCATGATCATGGTGTACTACAGCCTTGAACTCCTGGGGTCAAGTGATCCTCCTGTCTCAGCCTCCCAAGTAGCTAGAATTACAAGCATGCACCACTGTGCCTGGCTGTATAAGATGTTTTATGTAAACCTCAGGGTAACCACAAAGCAAAAGCCTACAATAGAAATACAAAAGAGAAAAAGAAAAGACCCAAGGTATACCACTACAGAAAGCCATCAAATAACTAAGAAAGAAAGCAAGAGAAGAGGAAGGGAGCAAAAGATCTGTAAAACAACTAGAAATATCCAGAATCTGTAGGGAACTTAAATCAACAAGCAAAAAGCAAATAACCTTATTGAAAAGTGGGCAAAGGACATAAACAGACACTTCTCAAAAGAAGGCATACAAGTGACCCACAAACATGAAAAATGCTCATCATCTCTAATCATCAGAGAAATGCAAGTCAAAACCACAAGGAGATACCATCTCACACCAGTCAGAATGGTTTTTGTTAAAAAGTAAAAAACAAAAACAGATATTGGTGAGGCTGCAGAGAAAAGGGGACACCTATATATGGCTGGTGGGAATGTAAAAATCAGTCCAGCCACTGTGGAGAGCAGTTTGGAGATTTGTCAAAGAACTAATTGTTGAACTACCATTTGACCCAGCAATCCCATTACTGGGTATATGCTCAAACAAAAATAAATTTTTCTACCAAGATGACACATGCATCCATATGTTCATCACAGTGCTATTCATAATAGCAAAAACATGGAATCAACCCAGGTACCCATCAACAGTGGACTGGATAAAGAAAATGTGGTACCCATACACCATGGAATACTATGCAGCCATAAGGAAGAATGAAATCACGTCCTTTGCAGCAACGTGGATGCAGCTGGAGGCCATTATCCTAAGGGAACTAATGCAGAAACAGAAAACTGAACACTGCATGTTCTCACTTATAAGTGGGAGCTAAATATCAGGTACTCATTGTCATAAAGATGGCAACAAAACTAGTGACTTCTAGCGGGTGGAGGAGGGGAAAGGGCTGAAAAACTACCTATTGGGTACTATGCTCACTACCTGGGTGACAGGTTCAGTCATACCCCAAACCTCAGCATCATGCAATATACCTTTGTAACAAATATGTACATGTACCCCTGACTCTAAAAAATTGAAAAAAAAAAAGAAAACTCTAGAAAACAATGAACTAAATGGCAAGAGTAAGTTCATACCTATCAATAATAATCTTGAATGTATATGAATTAATTTATTCAATTAAAAGATATGCAATGACTGGATGATAAAAAACAAGACCCATATATATGTGGCCTACAAGAGGCTCACCTCATACATAAGGACACACATAGACTGAAAGTGAAGGGATGAAAAGAGGATACTTCCTGCAAATGTAAATTAAAAGAGAGCAGGAGTAGTTATATCAGGTAAAACAGACTTTAAGTCAAAAACAGCAAAAAGAGACAAAGTCATCATATGACGATAAATAGGTCAATTCAGCAAGAGTATATAATAATTGTAAATATAAATGCACCTAACACCTGAACACCCAAATGTGTATAGAAAATATTGATGGATCTAAAGGTAGATATAGACTACAATATAATAATACTAGGGGACTTTTAACACCATTTTCAGCAATGGACAGATTGTCCAGACAGGAACATCAGAAAAAAATCAGAGCTAAACTACACTCTAGACCAGGTGGACCTAACTGACATTTACAGAGCATTTCATCAAACAACTTCAGAATACGCATTCTTGTCATCAGCACATAGAACATTCTTCAGGTTGGATCATATGGGTTAGGTCATAAAACAAGTCTCAAAAAATTTAAAACATTGAAATCATATCAAGTATCTTTTCTGACCATAGTAGAATAAAACTAGGAATCAATAACAAGAGGAACTTTGGAAACTGTACAAATACATGGAAATTAAACATGCCTTTGGACAACCAATGGCTAAAGGGAGAAATTAAGAAGAAAAATTTAAAATTTCCTGAAAGAAATGAAAATGGAAACCCACCATACCAAACCTATGGGATACAGAAAAAGCAGTACTAAGAAGGAAGTTTGTAGCAATAAATGCCTGTGTCAAAAAAGTAGAAAGATTTCAAATAAACAACCTAATGATGCACTTCAAGGAACTAGAAAAACAAGAACAAGCCAAACCCAAAATTAGTAGAAGGAAATGAATAAGAAATGTCAGAGCAGAAATAAACAAAATAGAGACTAGGAAAACAATACAAAAGATCAAGAAAACAAAAGGTTTGTTTTAGGAAAAGATAAAACAAAACAAAAAAAACTACTAGTTAAAATAAGAAAGAAAAAGAGATGACCCAAATAAATAAAATCAGAAACAAAAAAGAAGACATTACAAGTGATAAAACAGAAATATGAATTATCATTAGAGAATATTATGAACAGCAATACACTAACAAATTGGAAAACCTAGAAAAAAATGGATTAATTCCTGGTCACATATAACCCACCAAGATTGAAAAAAATAGAAAACATGAACAGATTGATAATAAGTAATTAGATTGAATCAGTAATACAAAGTCTCCCAATAAAGAAAAATCTAGGACTGGATGGCTTCACTGCTGAGTTATACCAAAGTTTAAAGAAGAACCAACAGCAGTTATCCTCAAACTATTCCAAACAATGGAAGAGGAAGGAATTCTTTCTACGCATTCTACAGGGCCAACATTACTCTGATACCAAAACCAGACAAAGACACAACAACAAAAAAAGAAAACTACATGCAAATAGCCGTAATGAACATAGATGAGAAATCCTCAACAAAATGCTAGTAAACCACATCCCACAGCACATCAAAAAGATTATACAATATGATCAAGCGGAATTTACCCCAGGAATGGAAGGCTGGTTCAACATATGCAAATCAATAAATGTGATATAGCATATCAACAGAATGAAGGACAAAATCCATATAATCATCTCAACACATGCAGAAAAACATTTAATAAAATTCAACATCTCTTCATGGTAAAAACTATCAACAAATTAGATATAGAAAAAACATACCTCAAAACAATAAAGACCATATATGATGAACCCACAGGTAACATCAAACTGAATAAGGAAAAGTTGAAAGCCTTTTTTTCTAAGATCTGGTCAAAGACAAGGAAACCCACTTTCACCACTTTTATTCAACATAATGCTGGAAGTCTTAGCCACTAAGAGCAATTAGGTAGGAGAAAGAAATAAGGGGCATCTAAATTGGAAAGGAGGAAGTCAAATTGTCCCTGTTTGCAGATGACATGATCTTATATTTTGAAAACCCCAAAGACTCCTCCAAAACACTCTTAGAACTGATAAATGCATTTGGTAGGATTCAAAGTATCTCAAATAATATATAAAATATCTCAAAATAATAAGAGCTATTTATGACAAACCTATAGCCAATATCATACTGAATGGGCAAAAGCTGGAAGCATTCCCTTTGAAAACCGGCACAAGACAAGGATGCCCTCTCTCACCATTCCTATTCAACGTAGTATTTGAAGTTCTGGCCAGGGCAATCAGGCAAGAGAGAGAAATAAAGGATATTTCAAATAGGAAGAGAGGAAGTCAAATTGTCTCTGTTTGCAGATGACATGATTGTATACTTAGAAAACCCCATCGTCTCAGCCCCAAAACTCCTTAAGCTAATAAGCAACTTCAGCAAATTCTCAGGATACAAAATCAATGTGCAAAGATCACAAGCATTCCTATACACCAATAATAGACAAGCAGAGAGTCAAATCATGAGTGAATTCCCGTTCACAATTGTTACAAAGAGAATAAAATACCTAGGAATACAATTTACAAGGGACACGAAGGACCTCTTCAAGGAGAACTACAAACCACTGCTCCAGGAAATAAGAGAGGACACAAACAAATGGAAAAACATTCCATGCTCATGGATAGGAAGAATCAATAGTGTAAAAATGGCCACACTGCCCAAAGTAATTTATAGATTCAATGCTATTCCCATCAAGCTACCATTGACTTTCTTCACAGAATTAGAAAAAATTACTTTAAATTTCATATGGAACCAAGAAAGAGCCCATATAGCAAAGACAAGCAAAAAGAACAAAGCTGGAGGCATAACGCTACCTGACTTCAAACTATAATACAAGGGTACAGTAACCAAAACAGCATGGTAGTGGTACCAAAATAGATATATAGACCAATGGAACAGAACAGAGGCCTCAGAAATAACACCACACATCTACAACCATCTGATCTTCGACAAACCTGACAAAAACAAGCAATGGGGAAAGGATTCCCTATTTAATAAATGGTGCTGGGAAAACTGGCTAACCATATGCAGAAAACCAACTGGACCCCTTCCTTACACCTTATACAAAAATTAACTCAAAGTGGATTAAAGACTTAAATGTAAAACCCAAAACCATAAAAACCCTAGAAAAAAAGCTTAGGAAATGCCATTCAGGACATAGGCATGGGCAAAAAGTTCATGACTAAAACACCAAAAGCAATGGCAACAAAAGCCAAAATTGACAAATGGAATCTAACTAAAGAGCTTCTGTACAGCAAAATAAACTATCATCAGAGTGAACAGGCAACTTACAGAATGGGAGAAAATGTTTGCAATCTATCCATCTGACAAAGGTCTAATATCCAAAATCTACAAGGAACTTAAACAAATTTACAAGAAAAAAACAACCCCATCAAAAAGTGGGCAAAAGATATGAACAGACACTTCTCAAAAGAAGACATTTATGTGATCAAGGAACATATACAAAATGTTCATCATCGCTGGTCATTAGAGATTAGAGAAATGCAAATCCAAACCACAATGAGATACCATTTCATGCCAGTTACAATGGCAATTATTAAAAAGTCAGGAAACAACAGATGCTAGAGAGGATGTGGAGAAATAAGAACGCTTTTACACTGTTGGTGGGAGTGTAAGTTAATTCAACAATTGTGGAAGACAGTGTGGTGATTCCTCGAGGATCTAGAACCAGAAATATCATTTGACCCAGCAATCCCATTACTGGGTATACACCCAAAGGATTACAAATCATTCTACTATAAGGACACAGGCACGCATATGTTTATTGCAGCACTATTTACAATAGCAAAGGCTTGGAACCAACCCAAATGCCCATCAATGATAGATTGGATAAAGAAAATGTGGCACACATACACCATAGAATACTATACAGCCATAAAAAAGAATGAGTTCATGTCCGTTGCAGGGACATGGATGAAGCTGGAAACCATCATCCTCAGCAAACTAACACAGGAACAGAAAACCAAACACTGCATGTTCTCACTCATAAGTGGGAGTTGAGCAATGAGAACACATGGACACAGGGAGGGGAACATCACACAGTGGGGCCTGTCGGAGGGTGGGGGGCAAGAGGAGGGAGAGCATTAGGACAAAAAATGCATGCTGGGTTTAAAACCTAGATGACGGTTGATGGGTGCAGCAAGCCACCATGGCACATGTACACCTATGTAACCTGCACGTTCTGCACATGTATCCCATAACTTAAAATAATAAATAAATAAATAAATAAATAAGTTTCTGCATCACAGGCTAGTGTGAAGCCAACCAAATTGAAGTGTGGTAAGAAAGAAAACGTGACATTCACTTGCCAAAGCCCTTTCTTCCAAAATAGCAGGCGCGATTGGGAAAGAAATCCCAACTCCTGAAGTCTCCCTGAGTAGGGAAAGAAGAATGGAAAATATATCCAACATTCTAACTTTTCTGGAACGGGGGCGGTGGCTTCCCGTGGGATTAGTTTCTCGCTTGCTAAAGCTAGGTACTAGTAAGAATGGGGTGCCAGGTTGGGGGCTGCTGAGAAAAAAGAAGGTAAACGTTCACCAGAGTGCATTATCACAGATAGACACTAGGCGGCGCTCCAGTGCTATGTCTTTCTAAACCACCAGCGAGGCGGCAGTACTACAGATGGACACCAGGTGGGGCTCCTAAGTAGAAGCCCGTAAAGTTCATTTGGGAGCTTAACATACAAAAGCCCAGGCAGGAAGGATCCTTAGAAAGCTTTACATGTTTCCAGAACTCTAGTTGATCTAATTGGAGAAAGTCCTCCCTGTATGAAACCAGACTCCAAAGACTGCAAGAGGTAGCTGTTTCGTGAATGCTGAGGTCCCAACAGATGATAACAAGGCATACAAAGAAACAAGGAAACATGACCCAACAAAAGAACAAGTTAATATTCAGAAACTGACCTTAAAGAAGTAGAGATAAGTGAATTACCAGAGGAAGAATTTAAAAATAACCACCATAAGGACGCTCAATGTGAATTAAAAGAGAGTACAGACACCTGAATAAAATCAGGAAAATAAACAAAATGAGAATATCAACAGATATAAAAACCATGACGAAGAACCAAACAGAAGTTCCGAAACTGAAGAATATAATAACTGAATTGAAAAGTTCACTATAGAGGTCCAACAGCAGATTTGACCAGATAGAATAAATCAGTGAACTTGAAAAAAGGAAATTGAAATTATCTAGGCAGAGGAGCCAAAAGAAAAAAACAATGAATAAAACTGAACGGAGCCTAAAGGACTTATGGGACACTATCAAGTGTAACAATATATGCATTATGGGAGTCCTTGAGGGGGAAAAAAAGAGGAAGGAGCAGAGAATTTGGAGAACTATTTGAAGAACTAATGGCTGAAAACTTCCCATATCAGAGGAGAGAAAGACATACATATTCAAGAAGCTCAAAGAAGTTCAACCAGGATAAATATAAAGAGACCTATACTGAGGCACATTATAATCAAACTATAAAAAGTCACAAAGAAAGAATTTTGTAAGCAACAAAAGAAAAGCAAATTGTCATTTAAAAGTGTGCTTCTAATAGATTGTCAGCAGATTTTTCAGCAGAAACCTTGCAGGATAGAACTGATGTATTCAAAACTCTGAAATAAAAAACTGCTACTCAATAATATTATATCTGGTAAAACTGTCCTTCAAAAATGGAGGCAAAATGAAGAGTTTCTGAGATAAACAAAAGCTGAGGGAGTTAATCACACTAGACCTGTCCAATAAGAAATGCTGAAGAAAGTCTGTCAAGTTGAAGAAGAAAGACAATAAACAGAAATGTGAAACCATATGAAAATATAAAATTCCTTGGTAAAGGTTAATGTATAGATAAATGTAGAATCCTGTAGGTAGTATTTTAATATAGGTACATAAATCACTTTAAAAATCTTGTCTAGCATTTAAAAACAAGAGCAGAAAAATAAATTTTAATTCTATGTTAATGGATATGCAATACTAAAGAGATATTTTGTGTCATGAAATTAAGTTGTTATAGGTTCAAAATAGATTGTTATAACTTTAAGCTGTTTTATGTAATTACAATGGCAATCACAAAGAAAATACCTGTAGAGATCAGAGGAGGGAGGTGGAGGAAAATGGAAGAATAGAAGGCTCCACCAATCATCCCCCATGCAAGTACACCAGTTTAACAACTGTCTACACAAAAAAAGCACCTTCATAAGAACCAAATATCAGATGTGCACTCACAGTACCTGGTTTTAACTTCATATGACTGAAAGAGGCACTGAAGAGATAGCAGAAACAGTCTTGAATTGCCAATGCCACTCCTCCCCCAACCCCTGGCAGCAGCTGTGTGGTGCAGAGAGCATCTCTGGGTGCTGGGGGAGGAAGAACACGGCAATTGTGAGACTTTGAACTCAGTGCTGTCTTTTTAGAGCAGAAAGGAAAGCCAGACGAAACTCAACTTGATGTTTGCCCACAGAGGGAGCATTTAAACCAGCCCTAGCCAGAGGGTAATTTCTGATCCCAGCATTTGGAACTCGAGTCTCCACAAGCCTCACCACTGCAGGCTAAAGTGCTCTGGGTCTCTAAATAATCTTGGAAGGCAGTCTAGGCCTCAAGGAATAGAACTCCTAGGAAAGCCCTAGTGCTTAACGGGGCCCAGAGACAGTGGACTGCAGGGGAGCATGCAACCTGCTGAGACACCAGTCAGGGTGGCTAACGGAGTACTGGTATAACTCCTTTCCTAACCCAAGGCTGCACAGCTTGTGGCTCCAAAAGAGACCCTTTCCTTCCACTTGAGAAGAGGAAAGGGAAGAGTAGGGAAGACTTTGTCTTGCATCTTTGGTACCAGCTCAGCCACAGCAGGATAGGGCTTGAGTTAGAGCCATGAGGCCCTCTTTTCAGACCCTAGCTCCTGGATAACATTTCTAGACATATGCTGGGCCAGAAGGGAACTCACTTCCTTAAGGGGAAGGACCCACTCCTGGCCGGCTTCATCGCATGCTAACTGAAGATCTCTTAGGCCCTGAATGACCAGCAACAATACCCAGGTACTACATTGAGGGCCTTTGGTGAGACTCTGAGACCTGCTGGCTTCAGGTGAGACTCAGCACATTCCCAGCTGTGATGGCTATAGGATGAGACTGCTTTTTGAGATTCCTTCTTGAGAAAAACAGAGAAAAAGTAAAGGGGACTTTGTCTCACACCTTAGGTACCAGCTCAGCCACAGGGGAATAGAGCACCACGTGAGTTCTTAGGGTCCCTGATTCCAGGACTTAACTCTTGGATGGGATTTTTGGACCTGCCCTGGGTCTCAGGGGACCCACTGCCCTGAAGGGTGAGTCCAAGGCCAAGCAGCATTCACCACAAGCTGACTGAAGAGCGCTTTGGCCTTAAGTGAACATCAGTGGTAGTCTGGCAATACTCCCCACGGTCCTGTTGTGGTGGCCATGTGGTAGGAACCTCTGCCTTTGGAAAGGGGAGGGAAGAGTAGGAAGGATTGCATCTTGTGGTTTGAATGCCAGCTTAGCCACAGTATGGTAGAACACCAAATAGATGTCTACGGTTTTTCACTCTAGTCCCTGACTCCCAGACAGTACCTCTGGATGTGCCCAGGGCCTGGGGGAACTCATGACCCACAGGCCTGGCTGGCTTTGCCCCCTGCTGATTGCAGAGCCATAGGGCCTTGAGCAAATATAGGTGGTAACCAGAGAGTGGTTATAGCAGACCTTGGGTGAGACTCAGTGCTGTGCTGGCTTCAGGTCTGACCCAATGCAGTCATAGTGGTAGTGGCCACAGGAGTGCTTGTGTCACTCAACCTCCAGCTTCAGGTGGCTCAGGACAGAGAGAGAGAGAGAGACTGTTTGGGAGAAAGTAAGGGAAGAGAACAAGAGTCTCTGCCTGATAATCCAGAGAATTCTCTGAGATCTTGTCCAAGACCATCAAGGTGGTACCTCTAAGAGTCTGCAAGAACTACAGTGTTACTGAGCTTGGGGTGCCCCCTCAAGTAGATAAAGCTTAGATCACAGCACTCAGGTCCTTTTGAATATCTGGAAATCTGTCCCAAGAAGGATGGCTACAAACAAACCTAAATTGTGAAGACTATAGTAAATACCTAACTCTTTAATGCCCAAACCTAAAAGTAAAAAACTCACTAATAATAGTAAGTACACAGAAACACAGTAGAATATTACAACCCTGTAACTGTGGTGTGTAAACTACTCTTATCTTCTTTATTTTTATTTTTGAGATGGAGTCTCGCTCTGTCGCCCAAGCTGGAATGCAGTGGCATAACCTTGGCTCACTGCAACCTCCGCTCCTGGGTTCAAGCAGTTCTCCTGGCTCAGACTCCTGAGTAGCTGGAACTATAGGGACATGCCACCACACCTGGCTAATTTTTGTATTTTTAGTAGAGATGGGGTTTCACCATATTGGTCAGGCTGGTCTCAAACTCCTGTTCTCAGGTGATCTACCCACCTCAGTCTCCCAAAGTGCTGGGATTACAGGTGTGAGCCACCACACCCAGCCAACTACTCTTAAGTAGAAAGACTAAATGATGAACCAATCAAAAATAATAACTACAACAACTTTTAAAGACATAGGCAGTACAATAAGCTATAAATAGAAACAACAAAAAGTTAAAAAGTTGGGGGACAAAGTTTAGGCACAGAGTTTTATTAGTTTTCTTTTTGCTTGTTTGTTTGTTTATGCAAACACTATTAAATTGTTATTAGCATAAAATAATGGATTATAAGATAGTATTTGCAAGCCTTATGGTAAGCTCAAACTGGAAACCACACAATGGATACACAAAAGATAAAAAATAGGAAACTAAATTATATCATCAGAGAAAATTACCTTCACTAAAAAGAAGACAGGAAGAAATGAAAGAAGGAAAAGAAGACCACAAAAAAACCAGAAAGCAAATAAAATTGTAGGAGTAAGCCCTCACTTATTAATAGTAACATTGAATGTAAATGGACTAAACTTTCCAATCAAAAGACAGAGAATGGATTTAAAAAAAAAAAAAAACCACGATTTGTTGATCTGCTGCCTACAAGAAACTCACTTCACCTGTAAAGACACATATAGACTAAAAATAAAGGTATGAAAAAAGATATTTCATGCCAGCGGAAACCAGAAAAGAGCAGGAGTAGCTATACTTATATCACACAAAATACACAAAATAGACGTCAAGTCAAAAACTGTAAGAAGAGACAAAGAAAGTCACTATATAATGATAAAGGGGTCAGCTTAGCAAGAGGATATATATATATATATATATACACACATATATATATGCACCGAACCCTGGAGCATCCAGATATATAAAGTGAATATTATAGAGCTAAAGAGAGAGATAGGGCCGGGTGCATTGGCTTACACCTGTAATCCCAGCACTTTGGGAGGTCAAGATGGGTGGATCATGAAGTCAGAAGTTCAAGACCTGCCTGGCCAAGATGGTGAAACCCCGTCTCTACTAAAAATACAAAAAAAAGTAGCCGGGTGTGGTGACAGGCTCTTGTAATCCCTGCTACTCAGGAGGCTGAGGAAAAGAATTGTTTGAACCCGGGAGGTAGAGGTTCAGTGAGCTGAGATCAGGCCACTGCACTCCAGCCTGGGCAGCAGAGCAAGATTCCATCTAAAAAAAAGAAAAGGAAAAGAGAGAGATAGACTCCAATACAATAATAGCTGGAGAGTTCAACACCCCACTTTCAGCAGTGGACAGATCTTCCAAACAGAAAATCAACAAAGAAAATTAATCTGCACTATAGACCAAATGGATCTAATAGATATTTACAGAAGATTTTATCCAATGGCTACAGAATACACATTTTTTTTGCTCAGTATGGGAATTACTCTTAAAGATAGAGCATATGTTAGGTTGCAAGACAACTCTGAACACATTCAAAAAAATTGAAATAATATCAGACATCTTCTCTGACCACAATGGACTAAAACTAGAAATCAATGATGAGGAATATTGGAAACTATACAAATATATGGAAATTAAACAATATGCTCCTGAATGACCAGCAGGTCAATGAAGAAATTAAGAAGGAAATTGAAAAATGTCTTGAAACAAATGATAATCCAAACACAACATACCAACTTACCTTTAGCAGTACTAAGAGGGAACTTTATAGCTATAAATGCCTACATCAAAAAAGAAGAAAAAACTTCAAATAAACAACCTAATGATGCATCTTAAAGAACTAGAAAAGCAAGAGCAACCCAAACACAAAATTAGTAAAGGAAAAGAATAATAAAGATCAGAGCAGTGACTGGGCACAGTGGCTCACATCTGTATTCTCAGCACCTTGGGAGGCCAAGGCAGCCACTTGAGGCCAGGGGTTCAAGACTAGTCTGAACAACATGGAGAAACCACATCTCTACAGAAAAATACAAAAATTAGCCAGATGTGATAGTGCACACCTGTAATCCCAGCCTTTTGGCTGGCCAAGGCATGATAATTGCTTGAACCTGGGGGGTGGAGGTTGCAGTGAGCTGAGATTGTGCCACTGCATTCCAGTCTGGGTGACTGAATGGGACTCTGTCTCAAAAAAGATCAGAGCACAAATAAATGAAATTAAAATGAAGAAAACAATACAAAAGATCAATGAAACAAAAAGCTGCTTTTTTTAAAAAAAAAAGTTAAACAAAATTGACAAATCTTTAGCCAGACTAAGAAAATAAGAACTAAAATCCAAATAAATACATAAGAGATACAAAAAGAGACATTACAACTGATACCTCAGAAACTCAAAGGATCATTAGTGGCTACCATGAGCAACTATATACCAATAAATTGGAAAATCTAGAAGAAGTGGACAAATTACTAGACGCACACAATGTACAAGATTAAACCAGGAAGAAATCTAAAACCTGAAGAGACCAATAACAAGTAACAAGATTGAAGCCATAATGAAAAGTCTCCCAATAAAGAAAAGCCCAGAACCTGATGACTTCATTGCTGAATTCTACCAAACATTTTAAGAAGAACAAATACTAATCCTACTCAAACTGTTCCAAAAAATAGAGGAAGAGGGAACATTTCCAAACTCATTCTAAGAGGCCAGTATTACCCTTATACCAAAACCAAACACATAAAAAAAGAAAACTATAGGCCAATATCTCTGATGAATATGGATGCCAAAATCTTCAACAAAATACTAGCAAACTGAATTCAACAATTCATTAGAAAAATCATTCATCACGACCAAGTGGGATTTACATCTGAGATGCAAGGATGGTTCAACATACTCAAATCAATCAGTGTGATACATCATGTAAACTGAATGAAGAACAAAAACGGTATGGTCATTTCAATTGATGCTGAAAAATAATTTGATAAAATTCTATCCCTTTATGATAAAAACCCTCAACCAACTGGGTATAGAGGAAACATACCTCAACAGAATAAACTCCATATATGACAGACTCACATCTGCTAGTACTACACCATAGGAAAAAAACTGAAAGCCTTTCCTCCAAGATTTGGAACATGACAAGTGTGCCCACTGTCACTACTGTTATTCAACATAGCATTGGGAGTCCTAATTAGAGCAATCAGACAAGAGAAAGATATAAAGGGCATCCAAATCAGAAAGGAAGAAGTCAAATTATCCTTGTTTGCTGATGATATAATCTTGTACTGGAAAAATCAAAACTATTAGAACAGATAAACAAATTTAGTAAACTTTCAGGACAGAAAATCAATATACAAAAATCAGTGGCATTTCTTTCTTTCTATTCTTTTTTTTTTTTTGAGACAGAGTCTTGCTCTGTTGCCCAGGCTGGAGTGCAGTGGTGCGATCTTGGCTCACTGCAAGCTCTGACTCCCGGGTTCATGCCATTATCCTGCCTCAGCCTCCTGAGTAGCTGGGACTACAGGCGCCCACCACTATGCCTGGCTAATTTCTTTTTGTATTTTTAGTAGAAATGGGGTTTCACCGTGTCAGCCAGGAAGGTCTTGATCTCCTGACCTCGTGATCTGCCCACCTCGGCCTCCCAAAGTGCTGGGATTACAGGCGTGAGCCACCGCACCCAGCTGCAAAAATCAGTGGCATTTCTATATGCCACAGCGAACAATGTGAAAAAGAAATTTTAAAAATCCCATTTACAGGCTGGGTGCAGTGGCTCATGGATATCCAGTCTTGGGTATGTCTTTATCAGCAGCGTGAGAATGGACTAACACAATAGCCAAAGCTGTTCTGAGCAAAAAGAACAAAACTGGAGGAATCACATTACTTGACTTCATATTATACTACAAAACTATAGTAAAAAAAAACAACATGAGACTGGCATAAAAACAGACACATAGACCGATGGAATAGAATAGAGAACCCACAAACAAATCCATACACCTACAGTGAACTCATTTTCAACAAAGGAGCCAAAAACATACATTGAAGAAAGAAGACAATCTCTTCAATAAATGGTGCTGTGAAAACTGGATATCCATATGCAGCAGAATGAAATTTGACCCCTATATCTTGCTGTATGCAAAAATCAAATCAAAATGGATTACATATTTAAATATAAGACCTAAACCATAAAACCACTACAAAAACCAGTGGAGAAACTCTCCAGGACATTGGTTTGGCGAAAAATTTCTTGAGTAATACTCCACAAGCACAGGCAGCCAAAGCAAAAAAAGACAAATGGGATCACATCAACTTAAAAAGCTTCTGCACAGCAAAAGACACAATCAACAAAGTGAAGAGACAACCCATAGAATGGGAGGAAATATTTGCAGACTATCTGTCTGACAAGGGATTAATAATCAGAATATGCAAGGAGCTCAAACAACTCTACAGGAAGAAATGTAATAATCTGATCTTAAAATGGGAAAAAGATGTAAATAGACATTTCTCAAAAGAAGACATACAAATGGCAAGCAGGCATATGGAAAGATGCTCAACAAAATTGATCATCAGAGAAATACAAGTCAAAACTACAATGAGATATTAACTCACCTGAATTAAAATGGGTTATATCCAAAAGACAGACAGTAACAAACGCTGGAGAGGACGTGGAGAAAAAGGAACCCTCACACATTGTTGGTGGGAGTGTCAATTGGTACAACCACTATGGAGAACAGTTGGAAATTCTTCAAAAAACTAAAAATAAAGAACTGCTATATGTTCTAGCAATTCCACTCCTGGGTATATATCCCAAAGAAAGAAAATCAGTATATTGTATATTGAAGAGATATCTGCATTCCCATGTTTGTTGCAGCACTATTCACAATAGTCAAGATTTGGAAGCCACCTAAATGTCCATCCTTATATGAATAGTTAAAGAAAATGTTTCTATACGCAACAGAATAGTATTCAGTCATAAAAAAGAATGAGATTCAGTCATTTGCAACAACATGGATAGAACTGGAGATCATTATGTTAAGTTAAATAAGCCAGGCACAGAAAGACAAACATCACATGTTCTCACTTATTTGTGGGATGTAAAAATCAAAACAACTGAGCATATGGAGATAGAGAGCAGAAGGATGGTTACCAGAGGCTGGAAAGGGTAGTTGGGGGGGGTAGGGGTGGGGGCAGTAGTGATGATTAATGGGTACAAAAAATAGTTTGAAAGAATGAATAATATCTGGCATTTGGTAGCACAACAGGGTGACTAAAGTCAAAATAATTTAATTGTACATTTAGAAACAAAATATTTTAATTGGAGTGTTTGTAATACAAAGGATCAATGCTTGAGGGGATAGATATCCCATTTTTCATGATGTGATTATTACACATTGAATACCTATATAAAATATCTCATGTACCTAATAAATATATACACCTACTATGTACCCATAACAATTTAAAAAATTATTTAAAAATTCAAAAATGGGCTAAATGGAAGGGAATAGATTCCAAAGAAGATATACAAAGAAGATATTCTCCAAAGAAGACTTACAATGGCCAGAAAGTGTATGGAAAGCTACCTAACATCACTAATCATAAGAGAAATGCAAATCAAAACCACAGTAAGCTATAACTTCACATCCATTACGATGGCCACTATCAAAAGAGCAGAAAATCACAAGTATTGGCAAGGATGCAGAG